>NW_027227397.1:0-316249 GCF_037783145.1 Equus przewalskii | reverse complement strand
GCACCTGTTGGGCAT
This sequence comes from Equus przewalskii, assembly GCF_037783145.1. Lineage (NCBI taxonomy): Eukaryota > Metazoa > Chordata > Mammalia > Perissodactyla > Equidae > Equus > Equus przewalskii. The sequence goes on along the minus strand of NW_027227397.1, from coordinate 316,234 downwards.
ACGCAACCACCTCTGACACGTACCAGAACCACGTGCCGTGCACGCCGGAACCACCTACCGGACAGACCGGAATCAACTTTTGGGCATGCCGGAACCACCAGTCAGATGTGCCAGAAGCACGTGCCGGAGACGCCGGAAGCACCTGCCGAGCACGTCGCAACCACCTGCTCAACTCGCCTGAACCACCTGCCGGACACGCCAAAATCACCTGCCCGCTACACCAGCACCACTTCGGGGACAAGCCGGAATCACGTGAGGGGCATGCCGGCACAGCCTCTCAGACTGAACCTCGTGCCGGACACCACAGAACCACCTGCCGGACAGACCGGAACCACCTGCCGGACATGCCAAAATCACCTGCCGACTATGCCAGAACCACTTGGGGAACACTCCGGAATCACTTGCCGCGCATGCAGGAACCACCTCTCAGACATTCCAGAACCCCGTGCCAATGTCCCCGGAAGCACCTGCCGAGCACGCCGGAACCACCTGCTCGACTCGCCAGAACCACCTGCCGATCACGCAAAAATCACCTGCCGGCTACGCCACAACCAGTTGGTGAACACTTTCTAATCACCTGCCAGGCTTGCTGGAACCACCTGCCAGTCATGCCAAAATCACCTGCCAACTACGCCAGAACCGCTTGGCGGACACTGCGGAAACTCCTGTCGGGCCGGCTGGAACCACATCTCGGACGTGCCAGAAACGTGTTCATGAGATGCTGGAACCACACCCCGAACAGACGGATACCACCTGCCAGAACCGCCTGAACCACCTGCTGAGCACGCCGGAACCACCTGCTCGACTCACCGGTACCACCTCCCTGACACGCCAAAATCACCTGCTGGGTTTGCCATAACCACTTGGCGGACACTCCGGAATCATCTGCCGGACATGCCGGAACCAGCTCTCAGACACACCAGAACCAAGTGCCGGAGATGCCGGAAGCACCTGCCGAGCATGCCGGAGCCACCTGCTCGACTCGCCAGAAACACCTGCCGGACACGCCAAAATCACCTGCCGGGTATGCCAGAACCACATGGGGGACACTACGGAATCACCTGCCGCACGTGCCGGAACCACCTCTAAGACGTGCCGGAAGCACGTGCCAGACACGCCGGAAACACCTACCGGACAGACCGGAACCACCTGCCAAGAACGCCGGAGCCACCTGTTCGACTCGCTGGAACCACCTGCCGGACAGGCCAATATCAACTGCTGGCTATGCCAGAACCACCTGGGGGACAGTCCGGGATCACCTGCCAGCCATGGCGGAACCACCTCTCAGACGTACCAGAACCACCTGCCGGAGAAGCTGGAAACACGTCCTGGACACACTGGAACCATGTGACGGCCATGCCTGAACCACCTGCCGAGCACGGCGGAACCACCTGCCGGACACGCCAAAATCACCTGCGGGCTACGCCAGAACCACTTGGACGACTCTCCGAAATGACCTGCCGGCCATGTTGGAACACCTCTCAGACGTGCCAGAAGCACGTGGCGGACAGTCCGGAATCACCTGTTGGGCATACGCAACCACCTCTGACACGTGCCAGAACCACGTGCCGTGCACGCCGGAACCACCTACCGGACAGACCGGAATCAACTTTTGGGCATGCCGGAACCACCAGTCAGATGTGCCAGAAGCACGTGCCGGAGACGCCGGAAGCACCTGCCGAGCACGTCGCAACCACCTGCTCAACTCGCCTGAACCACCTGCCGGACACGCCAAAATCACCTGCCCGCTACACCAGCACCACTTCGGGGACAAGCCGGAATCACGTGAGGGGCATGCCGGCACAGCCTCTCAGACTGAACCTCGTGCCGGACACCACAGAACCACCTGCCGGACAGACCGGAACCACCTGCCGGACATGCCAAAATCACCTGCCGACTATGCTAGAACCACTTGGGGAACACTCCGGAATCACTTGCCGGGCATGCAGGAACCACCTCTCAGACATGCCAGAACCCCGTGCCAATGACCCCGGAAGCACCTGCCGAGCACGCCGGAACCACCTGCTCGACTCGCCAGAACCACCTGCCGATCACGCAAAAATCACCTGCCGGCTACGCCACAACCAGTTGGTGAACACTTTGGAATCACCTGCCAGGCTTGCTGGAACCACCTGCCAGTCATGCCAAAATCACCTGCCAACTACGCCAGAACCGCTTGGCGGACACTGCGCAAACTCCTGTCGGGCCGGCTGGAACCACATCTCGGACGTGCCAGAAACGTGTTCATGAGATGCTGGAACCACACCCCGAACAGACGGATACCACCTGCCAGAACCGCCTGAACCACCTGCTGAGCACGCCGGAACAACCTGCTCGACTCACCGGTGCCACATCCCTGACACGCCAAAATCACCTGCTGGGTTTGCCATAACCACTTGGCGGACACTCCGGAATCATCTGCCGGACATGCCGGAACCAGCTCTCAGACACACCAGAACCAAGTGCCGGAGATGCCGGAAGCACCTGCCGAGCATGCCGGAGCCACCTGCTCGACTCGCCAGAAACACCTGCCGGACACGCCAAAATCACCTGCCGGGTATGCCAGAACCACATGGGGGACACTACGGAATCACCTGCCGCACATGCCGGAACCACCTCTAAGACGTGCCGGAAGCACGTGCCAGACACGCCGGAAACACCTACCGGACAGACCGGAACCACCTGCCAAGAACGCCGGAGCCACCTGTTCGACTCGCTGGAACCACCTGCCGGACAGGCCAATATCAACTGCTGGCTATGCCAGAACCACCTGGGGGACAGTCCGGGATCACCTGCCAGCCATGGCGGAACCACCTCTCAGACGTACCAGAACCACCTGCCGGAGAAGCTGGAAACACGTCCTGGACAGACTGGAACCACGTGACGGCCATGCCTGAACCACCTGCCGAGCACGGCGGAACCACCTGCCGGACACGCCAAAATCACCTGCGGGCTACGCCAGAACCACTTGGACGACTCTCCGAAATGACCTGCCGGGCATGTTGGAACACCTCTCAGACGTGCCAGAAGCACGTGGCGGACAGTCCGGAATCACCTGTTGGGCATACGCAACCACCTCTGACACGTGCCAGAACCACGTGCCGTGCACGCCGGAACCACCTACCGGACAGACCGGAATCAACTTTTAGGCATGCCGGAACCACCAGTCAGATGTGCCAGAAACACGTGCCGGAGACGCCGGAAGCACCTGCCGAGCACGTCGCATCCACCTGCTCAACTCGCCTGAACCACATGCCGGACACGCCAAAATCACCTGCCCGCTACACCAGCACCACTTCGGGGACAAGCCGGAATCACGTGAGGGGCATGCCGGCACAGCCTCTCAGACTGAACCTCGTGCCGGACACCACAGAACCACCTGCCGGACAGACCGGAACCACCTGCCGGACACGCCGGAACCACCGGCTCGACCCGCCGGAACGACCGCTGGACATGCAAAATCACCTGCCGGCCACGCCGGAAACACTTGGCGAACACTCCGGAATCACCTGCCGGGCATGCCGGAACCACCTCTCAGATATGCCAGAACCACGTGCCAATGACCCCGGAAGCACCTGCCGAGCACGCCGGAAACACCTGCTCGACTCGCCAGAACCACCTGCCGGACACGCAGAAATCACCTGCCGGCTACTCCACAACCAGTTGGGGAACACTTCGGAATCACCTGCCGGGCTTGCTGGAACCACCTGCCGGTCATGCCAAAATCACCTGCCAACTACGCCAGTACCACTTGGCGGACACTGTAGAAACACCTGTCGGGCCAGCCGGAACCACATCTCAGACGTGCCAGAACCATGTGCATGAGATGCTGGAACCACACCCCGAACAGACGGAAAACACCTGCCAGACCCGTCTGAACAACCTGCCGAGCACGCCGGAGCCACCTGCTCGACTCGCCGGAACCACCTACCTGACATGCCAAAATCACCAGCCGGGTATGCCAGAACCACTTGGCGGACACTCCGGAATCATCTGCCGGACATGCCGGAACCAGCTCTCAGACACACCAGAACCACGTGCCGGAGACGCCGGAAGCACCTGCCGAGCATGCCGGAGCCACCTGCTCGACTCGCCAGAAACACCTGCCGGACACGCCAAAATCACCTGCCGGGTACGCCAGAACCACCTGGCGGACACTCCGAAATCACCTGTCGCGCATGCCGGAACCACCTCTCAGACGTGCCGGAAGCACGTGCCGGACACGCCGGAATCACCTACCGGACAGACCGGAACCACCTGCCGAGCACGCCAGAGCCACCTGTTCGACTCGCTGGAACCACCTGCCGGACAGGCCAATATCAACTGCTGGCTATGCCAGAACCACCTGGGGGATGGTCCGGAATCGCCTGCCAGCCATGGCGGAACCACCTCTCAGACGTACCAGAACCACCTGCCGGAGAAGCTGGAAACACGTCCTGGACAGTCTGGAACCACCTGCCGGCCAAGCCTGAACCACCTGCCAAGCACAACGGAACAACCTGCCAGACACGCCAAAATCACCTGCGTGTTATGCCAGAACCACTTGGAGGACTCTCTGGGATGACCTGCCGGGCATGCCGGAACCACCTCTCAGACGTGCCAGAACCATGTGGCGCACAGTCAGGAATCACCTGTTGGGCATGCGCAACCACCTCTGAGACGTACCAGAACCACATGCCGTGCAGGCTGGAACCACCTACCGGACAGACCGCAATCACCTTTCGGGTATGCCGGAACCACCTGTCAGATGTGCCAGACACACGTGCCGGAGACGCCGGAAGCACCTGCCAAGCACGTTGGAACCACCTGCTCAACTCGCCTGAACCACCTGCCGGACATGCCCAAATCACCTGCCGACTATGCCAGAACCACTTGGCGAACACTCCGGAATCACTTGCCGGGCATGCAGGAACCACCACTCAGACATTCCAGAACCCCGTGCCAATGACCCCGGAAGCACCTGCCGAGCACGCCGGAACCACCTGCTCGACTCGCCAGAACCACCTGCCGGACACGCAGAAATCACCTGCCGGCTACGCCACAACCACTTGGGGAACACTTCGGAATCACCTGCCGGCCTTGCTGGAACCACCTGCCGGTCATGCCAAAATCACCTGCCAACTACGCCAGTACCACTTGGCGGACACTGTGGAAACACCTGTCGGGCCGGCCGGAACCACATCTCAGACGTGCCAGAACCATGTGCATGAGATGCTGGAACCACACCCCGAACAGACGGAAAACACCTGCCAGGCCAGTCTGAACATCCTGCGGAGCACGCCGGAGCCACCTGCTCGACTCGCCGGAACCACCTACCTGACATGCCAAAATCACCAGCCGGGTATGCCAGCATCACTTGGTGGACACTCCGGAATCATCTGCCGGACATGCCGGAACCAGCTCTCAGACACACCAGAACCACGTGCCGGAGACGCCGGAAGCACCTGCCGAGCATGCCGGAGCCACCTGCTCGACTCGCCAGAAACACCTGCCGGACACGCCAAAATCACCTGCCGGGTACGCCAGAACCACCTGGCGGACACTCCGAAATCACCTGTCGCGCATGCCAGAACCACCTCTCAGACGTGCCGGAAGCACGTGCCGGAAACGCCGGAATCACCTACCGGACAGACCGGAACCACCTGCCGAGCACGCCGGAGCCACCTGTTCGACTCTCTGGAACCACCTGCCGGACAGGCCAACATCAACTGCTGGCTATGCCAGAACCACCTGGGGGACGGTCCGGAATCGCCTGCCAGCCATGGCGGAACCACCTCTCAGACGTACCAGAACCACCTGCCGGAGAAGCTGGAAACACGTCCTGGACAGTGTGGAACCACCTGCCGGCCAAGCCTGAACCACCTGCCAAGCACAACGGAACAACCTGCCAGACACGCCAAAATCACCTGCGTGTTATGCCAGAACCACTTGGAGGACTCTCTGGGATGACCTGCCGGGCATGCCGGAACCACCTCTCAGACGGGCCAGAACCATGTGTCGGACAGTCCGGAATCACCTGTTGGGCATGCGCAACCACCTCTGAGACGTACCAGAACCACATGCCGTGCAGGCTGGAACCACCTACCGGACAGACCGGAATCACCTTTCGGGCATGCCGGAACCACCTGTCAGATGTGCCAGAAACACGTGCCGGAGACGCCGGAAGCACCTGCCAAGCACGTTGGAACCACCTGCTCAACTCGCCTGAACCACCTGCCGGACATGCCAAAATCACCTGCCGACTATGCCAGAACCACTTGGCGAACACTCCGGAATTGCTTGCCGGGCATGCAGGAACCACCTCTCAGACATGCCAGAACCCCGTGCCAATGACCCCGGAAGCACCAGCCGAGCACGCCGGAACCACCTGCTCGACTCGCAAGAACCACCTGCCGGACACGCGAAAATCACCTGCCGGCTACGCCGCAACCAGTTTTTGGACACTTTGGAATCACCTGCCAGGCTTGCTGGAACCACCTGCCAGTCATGCCAAAATCACCTGCCAACTACGCCAGAACCGCTTGGCGGACACTGCGGAAACACCTGTCGGGCCGGCTGGAACCACATCTCAGACGTGCCAGAAACGTGTTCATGAGACGCTGGAACCACACCGCGAACAGACGGATACCACCTGCCAGAACCGCCTGAACCACCTGCTGAGCACGCCGGAACCACCTGCTCGACTCACAGGTACCACCTCCCTGACACGCCAAAATCACCTGCTGGGTATGCCAGAACCACTTGGCGGACACTCCGGAATCATCTGCCGGACATGCCGGAACCAGCTCTCAGACACACCAGAACCAAGTGCCGGAGACGCCGGAAGCACCTGCCGAGCATACCGGAGCCACCTGCTCGACTCGCCAGAAACACCTGCCGGACACGCCAAAATCACCTGCCGGGTACCCCAGAACCACCTGGCGGACACTACGGAATCACCTGCCGCGCATGCCGGAACCACCTCTCAGACGTGCCGGAAGCACGTGCCAGACACGCCGGAAACACCTACCGGACAGACCGGAACCACCTGCCAAGAACGCCGGAGCCACCTGTTCGACTCGCTGGAACCACCTGCCGGACAGGCCAATATCAACTGCTGGCTATGCCAGAACCACCTGGGGGACAGTCCGGGATCACCTGCCAGCCATGGCGGAACCACCTCTCAGACGTACCAGAACCACCTGCCGGAGAAGCTGGAAACACGTCCTGGACAGACTGGAACCACGTGACGGCCATGCCTGAACCACCTGCCGAGCACGGCGGAACCACCTGCCGGACACGCCAAAATCACCTGCGGGCTACGCCAGAACCACTTGGATGACTCTCCGAAATGACCTGCCGGGCATGTTGGAACCACCTCTCAGACATGCCAGAACCCCGTGCCAATGACCCCGGAAGCACCAGCCGAGCACGCCGGAACCACCTGCTCGACTCGCCAGAACCACCTGCCGATCACGCAAAAATCAACTGCCGGCTACTCCACAACCAGTTGGTGAACACTTTGGAATCACCTGCCAGGCTTGCTGGAACCACCAGCCAGTCATGCCAAAATGACCTGCCAACTACGCCAGAACCGCTTGGCGGACACTGCGGAAACTCCTGTCGGGCCAGCTGGAACCACATCTCGGACGTGCCAGAAACGTGTTCATGAGATGCTGGAACCACACCCCGAACAGACGGATACCACATGCAAGAACCGCCTGAACCACCTGCTGAGCTCTCCGGAAGCACCTGCTCGACTCACCGGTACCACCTCCCTGACACGCCAAAATCACCTGCTGGGTATGCCAGAACCACTTGGCGGACACTCCGGAATCATCTGCTGGACATGCCGGAACCAGCTCTCAGACACACCAGAACCAAGTGATGGAGACGCCGGAAGCACCTGCCGAGCACGTCGCAACCACCTGCTCAACTCGCCTGAACCACCTGCCGGACACGCCAAAATCACCTGCCGGGTATGCCAGAACCACCTGGTGGACACTACGGAATCACCTGCCGCGCATGCCGGAACCACCTCTCAGACGTGCCGGAAGCACGTGCCAGACACACCGGAAACACCTACCGGACAGACCGGAATGACCTGCCAAGAACGCCGGAGCCACCTGTTCGACTCGCTGGAACCACCTGCCGGACAGGCCAATATCAACTGCTGGCTATGCCAGAACCACCTGGGGGACAGTCCGGGATCACCTGCCAGCCATGGCGGAACCACCTCTCAGACGTACCAGAACCACCTGCCGGAGAAGCTGGAAACACGTCCTGGACAGACTGGAACCACGTGACGGCCATGCCTGAACCACCTGCCGAGCACGGCGGAACCACCTGCCGGACACGCCAAAATCACCTGCGGGCTACGCCAGAACCACTTGGATGACTCTCCGAAATGACCTGCCGGGCATGTTGGAACCACCTCTCAGACGTGCCAGAAGCACGTGGCGGACAGTCCAGAATCACCTGTTGGGCATACGCAACCACCTCTGACACGTACCAGAACCACGTGCCGTGCACGCCGGAACCACCTACCGGACAGACCGGAATCAACTTTTGGGCATGCCGGAACCACCAGTCAGATGTGCCAGAAACACGTGCCGGAGACGCCGGAAGCACCTGCCGAGCACGTCGCAACCACCTGCTCAACTCGCCTGAACCACCTGCCGGACACGCCAAAATCACCTGCCCGCTGCACCAGCACCACTTCGGGGACAAGCCGGAATCACGTGAGGGGCATGCCGGCACAGCCTCTCAGACTGAACCTCGTGCCGGACACCACAGAAACACCTGCCGGACAGACCGGAACCACCTGCCGGACACGCCGGAACCACCGGCTCGACCCGCCGGAACGACCGCTGGACATGCAAAATCACCTGCCGGCCACGCCGGAAACACTTGGCGAACACTCCGGAATCACCTGCCGGGCATGCCGGAACCACCTCTCAGATATGCCAGAACCACGTGCCAATGACCCCGGAAGCACCTGCCGAGCACGCCGGAAACACCTGCTCGACTCGCCAGAACCACCTGCCGGACACGCAGAAATCACCTGCCGGCTACGCCACAACCAGTTGGGGAACACTTCGGAATCACCTGCCGGGCTTGCTGGAACCACCTGCCGGTCATGCCAAAATCACCTGCCAACTACGCCAGTACCACTTGGCGGACACTGTAGAAACACCTGTCGGGCCAGCCTGAACCACATCTCAGACGTGCCAGAACCATGTGCATGAGATGCTGGAACCACACCCCGAACAGACGGAAAACACCTGCCAGACCCGTCTGAACAACCTGCCGAGCACGCCGGAGCCACCTGCTCGACTCGCCGGAACCACCTACCTGACATGCCAAAATCACCAGCCGGGTATGCCAGAACCACTTGGCGGACACTCCGGAATCATCTGCCGGACATGCCGGAACCAGCTCTCAGACACACCAGAACCACGTGCCGGAGACGCCGGAAGCACCTGCCGAGCATGCCGGAGCCACCTGCTCGACTCGCCAGAAACACCTGCCGGACACGCCAAAATCACCTGCCGGGTACGCCAGAACCACCTGGCGGACACTCCGAAATCACCTGTCGCGCATGCCGGAACCACCTCTCAGACGTGCCGGAAGCACGTGCCGGACACGCCGGAATCACCTACCGGACAGACCGGAACCACCTGCCGAGCACGCCAGAGCCACCTGTTCGACTCGCTGGAACCACCTGCCGGACAGGCCAATATCAACTGCTGGCTATGCCAGAACCACCTGGGGGATGGTCCGGAATCGCCTGCCAGCCATGGCGGAACCACCTCTCAGACGTACCAGAACCACCTGCCGGAGAAGCTGGAAACACGTCCTGGACAGTCTGGAACCACCTGCCGGCCAAGCCTGAACCACCTGCCAAGCACAACGGAACAACCTGCCAGACACGCCAAAATCACCTGCGTGTTATGCCAGAACCACTTGGAGGACTCTCTGGGATGACCTGCCGGGCATGCCGGAACCACCTCTCAGACGTGCCAGAACCATGTGGCACACAGTCAGGAATCACCTGTTGGGCATGCGCAACCACCTCTGAGACGTAAAAGAACCACATGCCGTGCAGGCTGGAACCACCTACCGGACAGACCGCAATCACCTTTCGGGTATGCCGGAACCACCTGTCAGATGTGCCAGACACACGTGCCGGAGACGCCGGAAGCACCTGCCAAGCACGTTGGAACCACCTGCTCAACTCGCCTGAACCACCTGCCGGACATGCCCAAATCACCTGCCGACTATGCCAGAACCACTTGGCGAACACTCCGGAATCACTTGCCGGGCATGCAGGAAGCACCACTCAGACATTCCAGAACCCCGTGCCAATGACCCCGGAAGCACCTGCCGAGCACGCCGGAACCACCTGCTCGACTCGCCAGAACCACCTGCCGGACACGCAGAAATCACCTGCCGGCTACGCCACAACCACTTGGGGAACACTTCGGAATCACCTGCCGGCCTTGCTGGAACCACCTGCCGGTCATGCCAAAATCACCTGCCAACTACGACAGTACCACTTGGCGGACACTGTGGAAACACCTGTCGGGCCGGCCAGAACCACATCTCAGACGTGCCAGAACCATGTGCATGAGATGCTGGAACCACACCCCGAACAGACGGAAAACACCTGTCAGGCCAGTCTGAACATCCTGCGGAGCACGCCGGAGCCACCTGCTCGACTCGCCGGAACCACCTACCTGACATGCCAAAATCACCAGCCGGGTATGCCAGCATCACTTGGTGGACACTCCGGAATCATCTGCCGGACATGCCGGAACCAGCTCTCAGACACACCAGAACCACGTGCCGGAGACGCCGGAAGCACCTGCCGAGCATGCCGGAGCCACCTGCTCGACTCGCCAGAAACACCTGCCGGACACGCCAAAATCACCTGCCGGGTACGCCAGAACCACCTGGCGGACACTCCGAAATCACCTGTCGCGCATGCCGGAACCACCTCTCAGACGTGCCGGAAGCACGTGCCGGAAACGCCGGAATCACCTACCGGACAGACCGGAACCACCTGCCGAGCACGCCGGAGCCACCTGTTCGACTCTCTGGAACCACCTGCCGGACAGGCCAACATCAACTGCTGGCTATGCCAGAACCACCTGGGGGACGGTCCGGAATCGCCTGCCAGCCATGGCGGAACCACCTCTCAGACGTACCAGAACCACCTGCCGGAGAAGCTGGAAACACGTCCTGGACAGTGTGGAACCACCTGCCGGCCAAGCCTGAAACACCTGCCAAGCACAACGGAACAACCTGCCAGACACGCCAAAATCACCTGCGTGTTATGCCAGAACCACTTGGAGGACTCTCTGGGATGACCTGCCGGGCATGCCGGAACCACCTCTCAGACGGGCCAGAACCATGTGGCGGACAGTCCGGAATCACCTGTTGGGCATGCGCAACCACCTCTGAGACGTACCAGAACCACATGCCGTGCAGGCTGGAACCACCTACCGGACAGACCGGAATCACCTTTCGGGCATGCCGGAACCACCTGTCAGATGTGCCAGAAACACGTGCCGGAGACGCCGGAAGCACCTGCCAAGCACGTTGGAACCACCTGCTCAACTCGCCTGAACCACCTGCCGGACATGCCAAAATCACCTGCCGACTATGCCAGAACCACTTGGCGAACACTCCGGAATCGCTTGCCGGGCATGCAGGAACCACCTCTCAGACATGCCAGAACACCGTGCCAATGACCCCGGAAGCACCAGCCGAGCACGCCGGAACCACCTGCTCGACTCGCAAGAACCACCTGCCGGACACGCGAAAATCACCTGCCGGCTACGCCGCAACCAGTTGGTGAACACTTTGGAATCACCTGCCAGGCTTGCTGGAACCACCTGCCAGTCATGCCAAAATCACCTGCCAACTACGCCAGAACCGCTTGGCGGACACTGCGGAAACACCTGTCGGTCCGGCTGGAACCACATCTCAGACGTGCCAGAAACGTGTTCATGAGACGCTGGAACCACACCGCGAACAGACGGATACCACCTGCCAGAACCGCCTGAACCACCTGCTGAGCACGCCGGAACCACCTGCTCTACTCACAGGTACCACCTCCCTGACACGCCAAAATCACCTGCTGGGTATGCCAGAACCACTTGGCGGACACTCTGGAATCATCTGCCGGACATGCCGGAACCAGCTCTCAGACACACCAGAACCAAGTGCCGGAGACGCCGGAAGCACCGGCCGAGCATGCCGGAGCCACCTGCTCGACTCGCCAGAAACACCTGCCGGACACGCCAAAATCACCTGCCGGGTATGCCAGAACCACCTGGCGGACACTACGGAATCACCTGCCGCGCATGCCGGAACCACCTCTCAGACGTGCCGGAAGCACGTGCCAGACACGCCGGAAACACCTACCGGACAGACCGGAACCACCTGCCAAGAACGCCGGAGCCACCTGTTCGACTCGCTGGAACCACCTGCCGGACAGGCCAATATCAACTGCTGGCTATGCCAGAACCACCTGGTGGACAGTCCGGGATCACCTGCCAGCCATGGCGGAACCACCTCTCAGACGTACCAGAACCACCTGCCGGAGAAGCTGGAAACACGTCCTGGACAGACTGGAACCACGTGACGGCCATGCCTGAACCACCTGCCGAGCACGGCGGAACCACCTGCCGGACACGCCAAAATCACCTGCGGGCTACGCCTGAACCACTTGGATGACTCTCCGAAATGACCTGCCGGGCATGTTGGAACCACCTCTCAGACGTGCCAGAAGCACGTGGCGGACAGTCCAGAATCACCTGTTGGGCATACGCAACCACCTCTGACACGTACCAGAACCACGTGCCGTGCACGCCGGAACCACATACCGGACAGACCGGAATCAACTTTTGGGCATGCCGGAACCACCAGTCAGATGTGCCAGAAACACGTGCCGGAGACGCCGGAAGCACCTGCCGAGCACGTCGCAACCACCTGCTCAACTCGCCTGAACCACCTGCCGGACACGCCAAAATCACCTGCCCGCTACACCAGCACCACTTCGGGGACAAGCCGGAATCACGTGAGGGGCATGCCGGCACAGCCTCTCAGACTGAACCTCGTGCCGGACACCACAGAACCACCTGCCGGACAGACCGGAACCACCTGCCGGACACGCCGGAACCACCGGCTCGACCCGCCGGAACGACCGCTGGACATGCAAAATCACCTGCCGGCCACTCCGGAAACACTTGGCGAACACTCCGGAATCACCTGCCGGGCATGCCGGAACCACCTCTCAGATATGCCAGAACCACGTGCCAATGACCCCGGAAGCACCTGCCGAGCACGCCGGAAACACCTGCTCGACTCGCCAGAACCACCTGCCGGACACGCAGAAATCACCTGCCGGCTACGCCACAACCAGTTGGGGAACACTTCGGAATCACCTGCCGGGCTTGCTGGAACCACCTGCCGGTCATGCCAAAATCACCTGCCAACTACGCCAGTACCACTTGGCGGACACTGTAGAAACACCTGTCGGGCCAGCCGGAACCACATCTCAGACGTGCCAGAACCATGTGCATGAGATGCTGGAACCACACCCCGAACAGACGGAAAACACCTGCCAGACCCGTCTGAACAACCTGCCGAGCACGCCGGAGCCACCTGCTCGACTCGCCGGAACCACCTACCTGACATGCCCAAATCACCAGCCGGGTATGCCAGAACCACTTGGCGGACACTCCGGAATCATCTGCCGGACATGCCGGAACCAGCTCTCAGACACACCAGAACCACGTGCCGGAGACGCCGGAAGCACCTGCCGAGCATGCCGGAGCCACCTGCTCGACTCGCCAGAAACACCTGCCGGACACGCCAAAATCACCTGCCGGGTACGCCAGAACCACCTGGCGGACACTCCGAAATCACCTGTCGCGCATGCCGGAACCACCTCTCAGACGTGCCGGAAGCACGTGCCGGACACGCCGGAATCACCTACCGGACAGACCGGAACCACCTGCCGAGCACGCCGGAGCCACCTGTTCGACTGGCTGGAACCACCTGCCGGACAGGCCAATATCAACTGCTGGCTATGCCAGAACCACCTGGGGGACGGTCCGGAATCACCTGCCAGCCATGGCGGAACCACCTCTCAGACGTACCAGAACCACCTGCCGGAGAAGCTGGACACACGTCCTGGACAGTGTGGAACCACCTGCCGGCCAAGCCTGAACCACCTGCCAAGCACAACGGAACAACCTGCCAGACACGCCAAAATCACCTGCGTGTTATGCCAGAACCACTTGGAGGACTCTCTGGGATGACCTGCCGGGCATGCCGGAACCACCTCTCAGACGGGCCAGAACCATGTGTCGGACAGTCCGGAATCACCTGTTGGGCATGCGCAACCACCTCTGAGACGTACCAGAACCACATGCCGTGCAGGCTGGAACCACCTACCGGACAGACCGGAATCACCTTTCGGGCATGCCGGAACCACCTGTCAGATGTGCCAGAAACACGTGCCGGAGACGCCGGAAGCACCTGCCAAGCACGTTGGAACCACCTGCTCAACTCGCCTGAACCACCTGCCGGACATGCCAAAATCACCTGCCGACTATGCCAGAACCACTTGGCGAACACTCCGGAATCGCTTGCCGGGCATGCAGGAACCACCTCTCAGACATGCCAGAACCCCGTGCCAATGACCCCGGAAGCACCAGCCGAGCACGCCGGAACCACCTGCTCGACTCGCAAGAACCACCTGCCGGACACGCGAAAATCACCTGCCGGCTACGCCACAACCAGTTGGTGGACACTTTGGAATCACCTGCCGGGCTTGCTGGAACCACCTGCCAGTCATGCCAAAATCACCTGCCAACTACGCCAGAACCGCTTGGCGGACACTGCGGAAACACCTGTCGGGCCGGCTGGAACCACATCTCAGACGTGCCAGAAACGTGTTCATGAGACGCTGGAACCACACCGCGAACAGACGGATACCACCTGCCAGAACCGCCTGAACCACCTGCTGAGCACGCCGGAACCACCTGCTCGACTCACAGGTACCACCTCCCTGACACGCCAAAATCACCTGCTGGGTATGCCAGAACCACTTGGCGGACACTCCGGAATCATCTGCCGGACATGCCGGAACCAGCTCTCAGACACACCAGAACCAAGTGCCGGAGACGCCGGAAGCACCTGCCGAGCATACCGGAGCCACCTGCTCGACTCGCCAGAAACACCTGCCGGACACGCCAAAATCACCTGCCGGGTATGCCAGAACCACCTGGCGGACACTACGGAATCACCTGCCGCGCATGCCGGAACCACCTCTCAGACGTGCCGGAAGCACGTGCCAGACACGCCGGAAACACCTACCGGACAGACCGGAACCACCTGCCAAGAACGCCGGAGCCACCTGTTCGACTCGCTGGAACCACCTGCCGGACAGGCCAATATCAACTGCTGGCTATGCCAGAACCACCTGGGGGACAGTCCGGGATCACCTGCCAGCCATGGCGGAACCACCTCTCAGACGTACCAGAACCACCTGCCGGAGAAGCTGGAAACACGTCCTGGACAGACTGGAACCACGTGACGGCCATGCCTGAACCACCTGCCGAGCACGGCGGAACCACCTGCCGGACACGCCAAAATCACCTGCGGGCTACGCCAGAACCACTTGGATGACTCTCCGAAATGACCTGCCGGGCATGTTGGAACCACCTCTCAGACGTGCCAGAAGCACGTGGCGGACAGTCCAGAATCACCTGTTGGGCATACGCAACCACCTCTGACACGTACCAGAACCACGTGCCGTGCACGCCGGAACCACCTACCGGACAGACCGGAATCAACTTTTGGCCATGCCGGAACCACCAGTCAGATGTGCCAGAAACACGTGCCGGAGACGCCGGAAGCACCTGCCGAGCACGTCGCAACCACCTGCTCAACTCGCCTGAACCACCTGCCGGACACGCCAAAATCACCTGCCCGCTACACCAGCACCACTTCGGGGACAAGCCGGAATCACGTGAGGGGCATGCCGGCACAGCCTCTCAGACTGAACCTCGTGCCGGACACCACAGAACCACCTGCCGGACAGACCGGAACCACCTGCCGGACACGCCGGAACCACCGGCTCGACCCGCCGGAACGACCGCTGGACATGCAAAATCACC
Organism: Equus przewalskii; assembly: GCF_037783145.1. Taxonomy (NCBI): domain Eukaryota; kingdom Metazoa; phylum Chordata; class Mammalia; order Perissodactyla; family Equidae; genus Equus; species Equus przewalskii. The sequence continues at coordinate 300,059 of NW_027227397.1, read as the reverse complement.
TGCCGGCCACGCCGGAAACACTTGGCGAACACTCCGGAATCACCTGCCGGGCATGCCGGAACCACCTCTCAGATATGCCAGAACCACGTGCCAATGACCCCGGAAGCACCTGCCGAGCACGCCGGAAACACCTGCTCGACTCGCCAGAACCACCTGCCGGACACGCAGAAATCACCTGCCGGCTACGCCACAACCAGTTGGGGAACACTTCGGAATCACCTGCCGTGCTTGCTGGAACCACCTGCCGGTCATGCCAAAATCACCTGCCAACTACGCCAGTACCACTTGGCGGACACTGTAGAAACACCTGTCGGGCCAGCCGGAACCACATCTCAGACGTGCCAGAACCATGTGCATGAGATGCTGGAACCACACCCCGAACAGACGGAAAACACCTGCCAGACCCGTCTGAACAACCTGCCGAGCACGCCGGAGCCACCTGCTCGACTGGCCGGAACCACCTACCTGACATGCCCAAATCACCAGCCGGGTATGCCAGAACCACTTGGCGGACACTCCGGAATCATCTGCCGGACATGCCGGAACCAGCTCTCAGACACACCAGAACCACGTGCCGGAGACGCCGGAAGCACCTGCCGAGCATGCCGGAGCCACCTGCTCGACTCGCCAGAAACACCTGCCGGACACGCCAAAATCACCTGCCGGGTACGCCAGAACCACCTGGCGGACACTCCGAAATCACCTGTCGCGCATGCCGGAACCACCTCTCAGACGTGCCGGAAGCACGTGCCGGACACGCCGGAATCACCTACCGGACAGACCGGAACCACCTGCCGAGCACGCCAGAGCCACCTGTTCGACTCGCTGGAACCACCTGCCGGACAGGCCAATATCAACTGCTGGCTATGCCAGAACCACCTGGGGGACAGTCCGGGATCACCTGCCAGCCATGGTGGAACCACCTCTCAGACGTACCAGAACCACCTGCCGGAGAAGCTGGAAACACGTCCTGGACAGACTGGAACCACGTGACGGCCATGCCTGAACCACCTGCCGAGCACGGCGGAACCACCTGCCGGACACGCCAAAATCACCTGCGGTCTACGCCAGAACCACTTGGATGACTCTCCGAAATGACCTGCCGGGCATGTTGGAACCACCTCTCAGACGTGCCAGAAGCACGTGGCGGACAGTCCAGAATCACCTGTTGGGCATACGCAACCACCTCTGACACGTACCAGAACCACGTGCCGTGCACGCCGGAACCACCTACCGGACAGACCGGAATCAACTTTTGGGCATGCCGGAACCACCAGTCAGATGTGCCAGAAACACGTGCCGGAGACGCCGGAAGCACCTGCCGAGCACGTCGCAACCACCTGCTCAACTCGCCTGAACCACCTGCCGGACACGCCAAAATCACCTGCCCGCTACACCAGCACCACTTCGGGGACCAGCCGGAATCACGTGAGGGGCATGCCGGCACAGCCTCTCAGACTGAACCTCGTGCCGGACACCACAGAACCACCTGCCGGACAGACCGGAACCACCTGCCGGACACGCCGGAACCACCGGCTCGACCCGCCGGAACGACCGCTGGACATGCAAAATCACCTGCCGGCCACGCCGGAAACACTTGGCGAACACTCCGGAATCACCTGCCGGGCATGCCGGAACCACCTCTCAGATATGCCAGAACCACGTGCCAATGACCCCGGAAGCACCTGCCGAGCACGCCGGAAACACCTGCTCGACTCGCCAGAACCACCTGCCGGACACGCAGAAATCACCTGCCGGCTACTCCACAACCAGTTGGGGAACACTTCGGAATCACCTGCCGGGCTTGCTGGAACCACCTGCCGGTCATGCCAAAATCACCTGCCAACTACGCCAGTACCACTTGGCGGACACTGTAGAAACACCTGTCGGGCCAGCCGGAACCACATCTCAGATGTGCCAGAACCATGTGCATGAGATGCTGGAACCACACCCCGAACAGACGGAAAACACCTGCCAGACCCGTCTGAACAACCTGCCGAGCACGCCGGAGCCACCTGCTCGACTCGCCGGAACCACCTACCTGACATGCCAAAATCACCAGCCGGGTATGCCAGAACCACTTGGCGGACACTCCGGAATCATCTGCCGGACATGCCGGAACCAGCTCTCAGACACACCAGAACCACGTGCCGGAGACGCCGGAAGCACCTGCCGAGCATGCCGGAGCCACCTGCTCGACTCGCCAGAAACACCTGCCGGACACGCCAAAATCACCTGCCGGGTACGCCAGAACCACCTGGCGGACACTCCGAAATCACCTGTCGCGCATGCCGGAACCACCTCTCAGACGTGCCGGAAGCACGTGCCGGACACGCCGGAATCACCTACCGGACAGACCGGAACCACCTGCCGAGCACGCCGGAGCCACCTGTTCGACTGGCTGGAACCACCTGCCGGACAGGCCAATATCAACTGCTGGCTATGCCAGAACCACCTGGGGGACGGTCCGGAATCACCTGCCAGCCATGGCGGAACCACCTCTCAGACGTACCAGAACCACCTGCCGGAGAAGCTGGACACACGTCCTGGACAGTGTGGAACCACCTGCCGGCCAAGCCTGAACCACCTGCCAAGCACAACGGAACAACCTGCCAGACACGCCAAAATCACCTGCGTGTTATGCCAGAACCACTTGGAGGACTCTCTGGGATGACCTGCCGGGCGTGCCGGAACCACCTCTCAGACGTGCCAGAACCATGTGGCGGACAGTCCGGAATCACCTGTTGGGCATGCGCAACCACCTCTGAGACGTACCAGAACCACATGCCGTGCAGGCTGGAACCACCTACCGGACAGACCGGAATCACCTTTCGGGCATGCCGGAACCACCTGTCAGATGTGCCAGAAACACGTGCCGGAGACACCGGAAGCACCTGCCAAGCACGTTGGAACCACCTGCTCAACTCGCCTGAACCACCTGCCGGACATGCCAAAATCACCTGCCGACTATGCCAGAACCACTTGGCGAACACTCCGGAATCACTTGCCGGGCATGCAGGAACCACCTCTCAGGCATGCCAGAACCCCGTGCCAATGACCCCGGAAGCACCAGCCGAGCACGCCGGAACCACCTGCTCGACTCGCCAGAACCACCTGCCGATCACGCAAAAATCAACTGCCGGCTACGCCACAACCAGTTGGTGAACACTTTGGAATCACCTGCCAGGCTTGCTGGAACCACCAGCCAGTCATGCCAAAATGACCTGCCAACTACGCCAGAACCGCTTGGCGGACACTGCGGAAACTCCTGTCGGGCCAGCTGGAACCACATCTCGGACGTGCCAGAAACGTGTTCATGAGATGCTGGAACCACACCCCGAACAGACGGATACCACCTGCAAGAACCGCCTGAACCACCTGCTGAGCTCTCCGGAAGCACCTGCTCGACTCACCGGTACCACCTCCCTGACACGCCAAAATCACCTGCTGGGTATGCCAGAACCACTTGGCGGACACTCCGGAATCATCTGCTGGACATGCCGGAACCAGCTCTCAGACACACCAGAACCAAGTGATGGAGACGCCGGAAGCACCTGCCGAGCATGCCGGAGCCACCTGCTCGACTCGCCAGAAACACCTGCCGGACACGCCAAAATCACCTGCCGGGTATGCCAGAACCACCTGGTGGACACTACGGAATCACCTGCCGCGCATGCCGGAACCACCTCTCAGACGTGCCGGAAGCACGTGCCAGACACACCGGAAACACCTACCGGACAGACCGGAATGACCTGCCAAGAACGCCGGAGCCACCTGTTCGACTCGCTGGAACCACCTGCCGGACAGGCCAATATCAACTGCTGGCTATGCCAGAACCACCTGGGGGACGGTCCGGGATCACCTGCCAGCCATGGCGGAACCACCTCTCAGACGTACCAGAACCACCTGCCGGAGAAGCTGGAAACACGTCCTGGACACACTGGAACCACGTGACGGCCATGCCTGAACCACCGGCCGAGCATGGCGGAACCACCTGCCGGACACGCCAAATCACCTGCGGGCTACGCCAGAACCACTTGGACGACTCTCCGAAATGACCTGCCGGGCATGTTGGAACCACCTCTCAGACGTGCCAGAAGCACGTGGCGGACAGTCCGGAATCACCTGTTGGGCATACGCAACCACCTCTGACACGTACCAGAACCACGTGCCGTGCACGCCGGAACCACCTACCGGACAGACCGGAATCAACTTTTGGGCATGCCGGAACCACCAGTCAGATGTGCCAGAAACACGTGCCGGAGACGCCGGAAGCACCTGCCGAGCACGTCGCAACCACCTGCTCAACTCGCCTGAACCACCTGCCGGACACGCCAAAATCACCTGCCCGCTGCACCAGCACCACATCGGGGACAAGCCGGAATCACGTGAGGGGCATGCCGGCACAGCCTCTCAGACTGAACCTCGTTCCGGACACCACAGAACCACCTGCCGGACAGACCGGAACCACCTGCCGGACACGCCGGAACCACCGGCTCGACCCGCCGGAACGACCGCTGGACATGCAAAATCACCTGCCGGCCACGCCGGAAACACTTGGCGAACACTCCGGAATCACCTGCCGGGCATGCCGGAACCACCTCTCAGATATGCCAGAACCACGTGCCAATGACCCCGGAAGCACCTGCCGAGCACGCCGGAAACACCTGCTCGACTCGCCAGAACCACTTGCCGGACACGCAAAAATCACCTGCCGGCTACTCCACAACCAGTTGGGGAACACTTCGGAATCACCTGCCGGGCTTGCTGGAACCACCTGCCGGTCATGCCAAAATCACCTGCCAACTACGCCAGTACCACTTGGCGGACACTGTGGAAACACCTGTCGGGCCGGCTGGAACCACATCTCAGACGTGCCAGAAACGTGTTCATGAGATGCTGGAACCACACCCCGAACAGACGGATACCACCTGCCAGAACCGCCTGAACCACCTGCTGAGCACGCCGGAACCACCTGCTCGACTCACCGGTACCACCTCCCTGACACGCCAAAATCACCTGCTGGGTATGCCGGAACCACTTGGCGGACACTCCGGAATCATCTGCCAGAAATGCCGGAACCAGCTCTCAGACACACCAGAACCACGTGCCGGAGACGCCGGAAGCACCTGCCGAGCATGCCGGAGCCACCTGCTCGACTCGCCAGAAACACCTGCCGGACACGCCAAAATCACCTGCCGGGTACGCCAGAACCACCTGGCGGACACTCCGAAATCACCTGACGCGCATGCCGGAACCGCCTCTCAGACTTGCCGGAAGCACGTGCCGGACACGCCGGAATCACCTACCGGACAGACCGGAACCACCTGCCGAGCACGCCGGAGCCACCTGTTCGACTGGCTGGAACCACCTGCCGGACAGGCCAATATCAACTGCTGGCTATGCCAGAACCACCTGGGGGACGGTCCGGAATCACCTGCCAGCCATGGCGGAACCACCTCTCAGACGTACCAGAACCACCTGCCGGAGAAGCTGGACACACGTCCTGGACAGTGTGGAACCACCTGCCGGCCAAGCCTGAACCACCTGCCAAGCACAACGGAACAACCTGCCAGACACGCCAAAATCACCTGCGTGTTATGCCAGAACCACTTGGAGGACTCTCTGGGATGACCTGCCGGGCGTGCCGGAACCACCTCTCAGACGTGCCAGAACCATGTGGCGGACAGTCCGGAATCACCTGTTGGGCATGCGCAACCACCTCTGAGACGTACCAGAACCACATGCCGTGCAGGCTGGAACCACCTACCGGACAGACCGGAATCACCTTTCGGGCATGCCGGAACCACCTGTCAGATGTGCCAGAAACACGTGCCGGAGACACCGGAAGCACCTGCCAAGCACGTTGGAACCACCTGCTCAACTCGCCTGAACCACCTGCCGGACATGCCAAAATCACCTGCCGACTATGCCAGAACCACTTGGCGAACACTCCGGAATCACTTGCCGGGCATGCAGGAACCACCTCTCAGACATGCCAGAACCCCGTGCCAATGACCCCGGAAGCACCAGCCGAGCACGCCGGAAACACCTGCTCGACTCGCCAGAACCACCTGCCGATCACGCAAAAATCACCTGCCGGCTACGCCACAACCAGTTGGTGAACACTTTGGAATCACCTGCCAGGCTTGCTGGAACCACCAGCCAGTCATGCCAAAATGACCTGCCAACTATGCCAGAACCGCTTGGCGGACACTGCGGAAACTCCTGTCGGGCCGGCTGGAACCACATTTCGGACGTGCCAGAAACGTGTTCATGAGATGCTGGAACCACACCCCGAACAGACGGATACCACCTGCAAGAACCGCCTGAACCACCTGCTGAGCTCTCCGGAACCACCTGCTCGACTCACCGGTACCACCTCCCTGACACGCCAAAATCACCTGCTGGGTATGCCAGAACCACTTGGCGGACACTCCGGAATCATCTGCCGGACATGCCGGAACCAGCTCTCAGACACACCAGAACCAAGTGCTGGAGACGCCGGAAGCACCTGCCGAGCACGTCGCAACCACCAGCTCAACTCGCCTGAACCACCTGCCGGACACACCAAAATCACCTGCCGGGTATGCCAGAACCACCTGGCGGACACTACGGAATCACCTGCCGCGCATGCCGGAACCACCTCTCAGACGTGCCGGAGGCACGTGCCAGACACGCCGGAAACACCTACCAGACAGACCGGAATGACCTGCCAAGAACGCCGGAGCCACCTGTTCGACTCGCTGGAACCACCTGCCGGACAGGCCAATATCAACTGCTGGCTATGCCAGAACCACCTGGGGGACGGTCCGGGATCACCTGCCAGCCATGGCGGAACCACCTCTCAGACGTACCAGAACCACCTGCCGGAGAAGCTGGAAACACGTCCTGGACACACTGGAACCACGTGACGGCCATGCCTGAACCACCGGCCGAGCACGGCGGAACCACCTGCCGGACACGCCAAATCACCTGCGGGCTACGCCAGAACCACTTGGACGACTCTCCGAAATGACCTGCCGGGCATGTTGGAACCACCTCTCAGACGTGCCAGAAGCACGTGGCGGACAGTCCGGAATCACCTGTTGGGCATACGCAACCACCTCTGACACGTACCAGAACAACGTGCCGTGCACGCCGGAACCACCTACCGGACAGACCGGAATCAACTTTTGGCCATGCCGGAACCACCAGTCAGATGTGCCAGAAACACGTGCCGGAGACGCCGGAAGCACCTGCCGAGCACGTCGCAACCACCTGCTCAACTCGCCTGAACCACATGCCGCACACGCCAAAATCACCTGCCCGCTGCACCAGCACCACTTCGGGGACAAGCCGGAATCACGTGAGGGGCATGCCGGCACAGCCTCTCAGACTGAACCTCGTGCCGGACACCACAGAACCACCTGCCGGACAGACCGGAACCACCTGCCGGACACGCCGGAACCACCGGCTCGACCCGCCGGAACGACCGCTGGACATGCAAAATCACCTGCCGGCCACGCCGGAAACACTTGGCGAACACTCCGGAATCACCTGCCGGGCATGCCGGAACCACCTCTCAGATATGCCAGAACCACATGCCAATGACCCCGGAAGCCCCTGCCGAGCACGCCGGAAACACCTGCTCGACTCGCCAGAACCACCTGCCGGACACGCAAAAATCACCTGCCGGCTACTCCACAACCAGTTGGGGAACACTTCGGAATCACCTGCCGGGCTTGCTGGAACCACCTGCCGGTCACGCCAAAATCACCTGCCAACTACGCCAGTACCACTTGGCGGACACTGTGGAAACACCTGTCGGGCCGGCCGGAACCACATCTCAGACGTGCCAGAACCATGTGCATGAGATGCTGGAACCACACCCCGAACAGACGGAAAACACCTGCCAGACCCGTCTGAACAACCTGCCGAGCACGCCGGAGCCACCTGCTCGACTCGCCGGAACCACCTACCTGACATGCCCAAATCACCAGCCGGGTATGCCAGAACCACTTGGCGGACACTCCGGAATCATCTGCCGGACATGCCGGAACCAGCTCTCAGACACACCAGAACCACGTGCCGGAGACGCCGGAAGCACCTGCCGAGCATGCCGGAGCCACCTGCTCGACTCGCCAGAAACACCTGCCGGACACGCCAAAATCACCTGCCGGGTACGCCAGAACCACCTGGCGGACACTCCGAAATCACCTGTCGCACATGCCGGAACCACCTCTCAGACGTGCCGGAAGCACGTGCCGGACACGCCGGAATCACCTACCGGACAGACCGGAACCACCTGCCGAGCACGCCGGAGCCACCTGTTCGACTCGCTGGAACCACCTGCCGGACAGGCCAATATCAACTGCTGGCTATGCCAGAACCACCTGGGGGACGGTCCGGAATCGCCTGCCAGCCATGGCGGAACCACCTCTCAGACGTACCACAACCACCTGCCGGAGAAGCTGGAAACACGTCCTGGACAGTCTGGAACCACCTGCCGGCCAAGCCTGAACCACCTGCCAAGCACAACGGAACAACCTGCCAGACACGCCAAAATCACCTGCGTGTTATGCCAGAACCACTTGGAGGACTCTCTGGGATGACCTGCCGGGCATGCCGGAACCACCTCTCAGACGTGCCAGAACCATGTGTCGGACAGTCCGGAATCACCTGTTGGGCATGCGCAACCACCTCTGAGACGTACCAGAACCACATGCCGTGCAGGCTGGAACCACCTACCGGACAGACCGGAATCACCTTTCGGGCATGCCGGAACCACCTGTCAGATGTGCCAGAAACACGTGCCGGAGACGCCGGAAGCACCTGCCAAGCACGTTGGAACCACCTGCTCAACTCGCCTGAACCACCTGCCGGACATGCCAAAATCACCTGCCGACTATGCCAGAACCACTTGGCGAACACTCCGGAATCACTTGCCGGGCATGCAGGAACCACCTCTCAGACATGCCAGAACCCCGTGCCAATGACCCCGGAAGCACCAGCCGAGCACGCCGGAACCACCTGCTCGACTCGCCAGAACCACCTTCCGATCACGCAAAAGTCACCTGCCGGCTACGCCACAACCAGTTGGTGAACACTTAGGAATCACCTGCCAGGCTTGCTGGAACCACCTGCCAGTCATGCCAAAATCACCTGCCAACTACGCCAGAACCGCTTGGCGGACACTGCGGAAACACCTGTCGGGCCGGCTGGAACCACATCTCAGACGTGCCAGAAACGTGTCAATGAGATGTTGGAACCACACCGCGAACACACGGATACCACCTGCCAGAAGCGCCTGAACCACCTGCTGAGCACGCCGGAACCACCTGCTCGACTCACCGGTACCACCTCCCTGACACGCCAAAATCACCTGCTGGGTATGCCAGAACCACTTGGCGGACACTCCGGAATCATCTGCCGGACATGCCGGAACCAGCTCTCAGACACACCAGAACCAAGTGCCGGAGACGCCGGAAGCACCTGCCGAGCATGCCGGAGCCACCTGCTCGACTCGCCAGAAACACCTGCCGGACACGCCAAAATCACCTGCCGGGTATGCCAGAACCACCTGGCGGACACTACGGAATCACCTGCCGCGCATGCCGGAACCACCTCTCAGACGTGCCGGAAGCACGTGCCGGACACGCCGGAATCACCTATCGGACAGAGCGGAACCACCTGCCGAGCACGCCGGAGCCACCTGTTCGACTCGCTGGAACCACCTGCCGGACAGGCCAATATCAACTGCTGGCTATGCCAGAACCACCTGGGGGACAGTCCGGGATCACCTGCCAGCCATGGCGGAACCACCCCTCAGACGTACCAGAACCACCTGCCGGAGAAGCTGGAAACACGTCCTGGACACACTGGAACCACGTGACGGCCATGCCTGAACCACCTGCCGAGCACGGCGGAACCACCTGCCGGACACGCCAAAATCACCTGCGGGCTACGCCAGAACCACTTGGACGACTCTCCGAAATGACCTGCCGGGCATGTTGGAACCACCTCTCAGACGTGCCAGAAGCACGTGGCGGACAGTCCAGAATCACCTGTTGGGCATACGCAACCACCTCTGACACGTACCAGAACCACGTGCCGTGCACGCCGGAACCACCTACCGGACAGACCGGAATCAACTTTTGGGCATGCCGGAACCACCAGTCAGATGTGCCAGAAACACGTGCCGGAGACGCCGGAAGCACCTGCCGAGCACGTCGCAACCACCTGCTCAACTCGCCTGAACCACCTGCCGGACACGCCAAAATCACCTGCCCGCTACACCAGCACCACTTCGGGGACAAGCCGGAATCACGTGAGGGGCATTCCGGCACAGCCTCTCAGACTGAACCTCGTGCCGGACACCACAGAACCACCTGCCGGACAGACCGGAACCACCTGACGGACACACGGGAACCACCGGCTCGACCCGCCGGAACGACCGCTGGACATGCAAAATAACCTGCCGGCTACGCCGGAAACACTTGGCGAACACTCCGGAATCACCTGCCGGGCATGCCAGAACCACCTCTCAGATATGCCAGAACCATGTGCCAATGACCCCGGAAGCACCTGCCGAGCACGCCGGAACCACCTGCTCGACTCGCCAGAACCACCTGCCGGACACGCAAAAATCACCTGCCGGCTACGCCACAACCAGTTGGGGAACACTTCGGAATCACCTGCCGGGCTTGCTGGAACCACCTGCCGGTCATGCCAAAATCACCTGCCAACTACGCCAGTACCACTTGGCGGACACTGTGGAAACACCTGTCGGGCCGGCCGGAACCACATCTCAGACGTGCCAGAACCATGTGCATGAGATGCTGGAACCACAACCCGAACAGACAGAAAACACCTGCCAGACCCGTCTGAACAACCTGCCGAGCACGCCGCAGCCACCTGCTCGACTCGCCGGAACCACCTACCTGACATGCCCAAATCACCAGCCGGGTATGCCAGAACCACTTGGCGGACACTCCGGAATCATCTGCCGGACATGCCGGAACCAGCTCTCAGACACACCAGAACCAAGTGCCGGAGACGCCGTAAGCACCTGCCGAGAATGCCGGAGACACCTGTTCGAGTCGCCCGAAACACCTGCCGGACACGCCAAAATCACCTGCCGGGTACGCCAGAACCACCTGGCGGACACTCCGAAATCACCTGTCTCGCATGCCGGAACCACATCTCAGACGTGCCAGAACCATGTGCATGAGATGCTGGTACCACACCCCGAAAAGACGGAAAACACTTGCCAGACCCGTCTGAACAACCTGCCGAGCACGCCAGAGCCACCTGTTCGACTCGCTGGAACCACCTGCCGGACAGGCCAACATCAACTGCTGGCTATGCCAGAACCACCTGGGGGACGGTCCGGAATCGCCTGCCAGCCATGGCGGAACCACCTCTCAGACGTAGCAGAACCACCTGCCGGAGAAGCTGGAAACACGTCCTGGACAGTCTGGAACCACCTGCCGGCCAAGCCTGAACCACCTGCCAAGCACAACGGAACAACCTGCCAGACACGCCAAAATCACCTGCGTGTTATGCCAGAACCACTTGGAGGACTCTCTGGGATGACCTGCCGGGCATGCCGGAACCACCTCTCAGACGTGCCAGAACCATGTGGCGGACAGTCCGGAATCACCTGTTGGGCGTGCGCAACCACCTCTGAGACGTAAAAGAACCACATGCCGTGCAGGCTGGAACCACCTACCGGACAGACCGGAATCACCTTTCGGGCATGCCGGAACCACCTGTCAGATGTGCCAGAGACACGTGCCGGAGACGCCGGAAGCACCTGCCAAGCACGTTGGAACCACCTGCTCAACTCGCCTGAACCACCTGCCGGACATGCCAAAATCACCTGCCGACTATGCCAGAACCACTTGGCGAACACTCCGGAATCACTTGCCGGGCATGCAGGAACCACCACTCAGACATTCCAGAACCCCGTGCCAATGACCCCGGAAGCACCTGCCGAGCACGCCGGAACCACCTGCTCGACTCGCCAGAACCACCTGCCGGACACGCAGAAATCACCTGCCGGCTACGCCACAACCACTTGGGGAACACTTCGGAATCACCTGCCGGCCTTGCTGGAACCACCTGCCGGTCATGCCAAAATCACCTGCCAACTACGCCAGTACCACTTGGCGGACACTGTGGAAACACCTGTCGGGCCGGCCAGAACCACATCTCAGATGTGCCAGAACCATGTGCATGAGATGCTGGAACCACACCCCGAACAGACGGAAAACACCTGCCAGGCCAGTCTGAACATCCTGCGGAGCACGCCGGAGCCACCTGCTCGACTCGCCGGAACCACCTACCTGACATGCCAAAATCACCAGCCGGGTATGCCAGCATCACTTGGTGGACACTCCGGAATCATCTGCCGGACATGCCGGAACCAGCTCTCAGACACACCAGAACCACGTGCCGGAGACGCCGGAAGCACCTGCCGAGCATGCTGGAGCCACCTGCTCGACTCGCCAGAAACACCTGCCGGACACGCCAAAATCACCTGCCGGGTACGCCAGAACCACCTGGCGGACACTCCGAAATCACCTGTCGCGCATGCCGGAACCACCTCTCAGACGTGCCGGAAGCACGTGCCGGAAACGCCGGAATCACCTACCGGACAGACCGGAACCACCTGCCGAGCACGCCGGAGCCACCTGTTCGACTCTCTGGAACCACCTGCCGGACAGGCCAACATCAACTGCTGGCTATGCCAGAACCACCTGGGGGACGGTCCGGAATCGCCTGCCAGCCATGGCGGAACCACCTCTCAGACGTACCAGAACCCCCTGCCGGAGAAGCTAGAAACACGTCCTGGACAGTCTGGAACCACCTGCCGGCCAAGCCTGAACCACCTGCCAAGCACAACGGAACAACCTGCCAGACACGCCAAAATCACCTGCGTGTTATGCCAGAACCACTTGGAGGACTCTCTGGGATGACCTGCCGGGCATGCCGGAACCACCTCTCAGACGGGCCAGAACCATGTGTCGGACAGTCCGGAATCACCTGTTGGGCATGCGCAACCACCTCTGAGACGTACCAGAACCACATGCCGTGCAGGCTGGAACCACCTACCGGACAGACCGGAATCACCTTTCGGGCATGCCGGAACCACCTGTCAGATGTGCCAGAAACACGTGCCGGAGACGCCGGAAGCACCTGCCAAGCACGTTGGAACCACCTGCTCAACTCGCCTGAACCACCTGCCGGACATGCCAAAATCACCTGCCGACTATGCCAGAACCACTTGGCGAACACTCCGGAATCACTTGCCGGGCATGCAGGAACCACCTCTCAGACATGCCAGAACCCCGTGCCAATGACCCCGGAAGCACCAGCCGAGCACGCCGGAACCACCTGCTCGACTCGCCAGAACCACCTGCCGATCACGCAAAAGTCACCTGCCGGCTACGCCACAACCAGTTGGTGAACACTTTGGAATCACCTGCCAGGCTTGCTGGAACCAGCTGCCAGTCATGCCAAAATCACCTGCCAACTACGCCAGAACCGCTTGGCGGACACTGCGGAAACACCTGTCGGGCCGGCTGGAACCACATCTCAGACGTGCCAGAAACGTGTTCATGAGATGCTGGAACCACACCCCGAACAGACGGATACCACCTGCCAGAACCGCCTGAACCACCTGCTGAGCACGCCGGAACCACCTGCTCGACTCACCGGTACCACCTCCCTGACATGCCAAAATCACCTGCTGGGTATGCCAGAACCACTTGGCGGACACTCCGGAATCATCTGCCGGACATGCCGGAACCAGCTCTCAGACACACCAGAACCAAGTGCCGGAGATGCCGGAAGCACCTGCCGAGCATGCCGGAGCCACCTGCTCGACTCGCCAGAAACACCTGCCGGACACGCCAAAATCACCTGCCGGGTACGCCAGAACCACCTGGCGGACACTCCGAAACCACCTGTCGCGCATGCCGGAACCACCTCTCAGACGTGCCGGAAGCACGTGCCGGACACGCCGGAATCACCTATCGGACAGAGCGGAACCACCTGCCGAGCACGCCGGAGCCACCTGTTCGACTCGCTGGAACCACCTGCCGGACAGGCCAATATCAACTGCTGGCTATGCCAGAACCACCTGGGGGACAGTCCGGGATCACCTGCCAGCCATGGCGGAACCACCCCTCAGACGTACCAGAACCACCTGCCGGAGAAGCTGGAAACACGTCCTGGACACACTGGAACCACGAACGGCCATGCCTGAACCACCTGCCGAACAAGGCGGAACCACCTGCCGGACACGCCAAAATCACCTGCGGGCTACGCCAGAACCACTTGGACGACTCTCCGAAATGACCTGCCGGGCATGTTGGAACCACCTCTCAGACGTGCCAGAAGCACGTGGCGGACAGTCCGGAATCACCTGTTGGGCATACGCAACCACCTCTGACACGTACCAGAACCACGTGCCGTGCACGCCGGAACCACCTACCGGACAGACCGGAATCAACTTTTGGGCATGCCGGAACCACCAGTCAGATGTGCCAGAAACACGTGCCGGAGACGCCGGAAGCACCTGCCGAGCACGTCGCAACCACCTGCTCAACTCGCCTGAACCACCTGCCGGACACGCCAAAATCACCTGCCCGCTACACCAGCACCACTTCGGGGACCAGCCGGAATCACGTGAGGGGCATGCCGGCACAGCCTCTCAGACTGAACCTCGTGCCGGACACCACAGAACCACCTGCCGGACAGACCGGAACCACCTGCCGGACACGCCGGAACCACCGGCTCGACCCGCCGGAACGACCGCTGGACATGCAAAATCACCTGCCGGCTACGCCGGAAACACTTGGCGAACACTCCAGAATCACCTGCCGGGCATGCCGGAACCACGTCTCAGATATGCCAGAACCACGTGCCAATGACCCCGGAAGCACCTGCCGAGCACGCCGGAACCACCTGCTCGACTCGCCAGAACCACCTGCCGGACACGCAAAAATCACCTGCCGGCTACGACACAATCAGTTGGGGAACACTTCGGAATCACCTGCCGGGCTTGCTGGAACCACCTGCCGGTCATGCCAAAATCACCTGCCAACTACGCCAGTACCACTTGGCGGACACTGTGGAAACACCTGTCGGGCCGGCCGGAACCACATCTCAGACGTGCCAGAACCATGTGCATGAGATGCTGGAACCACACCCCGAACAGACGGAAAACACCTGCCAGACCCGTCTGAACAACCTGCCGAGCACGCCGGAGCCACCTGCTCGACTCGCCGGAACCACCTACCTGACATGCCCAAATCACCAGCCGGGTATGCCAGAACCACTTGGCGGACACTCCGGAATCATCTGCCGGACATGCCGGAACCAGTCTCAGACACACCAGAACTATGTGCCGGAGACGCCGGAAGCACCTGCCGAGCATGCCGGAGCCACCTGCTCGACTCGCCAGAAACACCTGCCGGACACGCCAAAATCACCTGCCGGGTACGCCAGAACCACCTGGCGGACACTCCGAAATCACCTGTCGCGCATGCCGGAACCACCTCTCAGACGTGCCGGAAGCACGTGCCGGACACTCCGGAATCACCTACCGGACAGACCGGAACCACCTGCCGAGCACGCCGGAGCCACCTGTTCGACTCGCTGGAACCACCTGCCGGACAGGCCAATATCAACTGCTGGCTATGCCAGAACCACCTGGGGGACGGTCCGGAATCACCTGCCAGCCATGGCGGAACCACCTCTCAGACGTACCAGAACCACCTGCCGGAGAAGCTGGAAACACGTCCTGGACAGTCTGGAACCACCTGCCGGCCAAGCCTGAACCACCTGCCAAGCACAACGGAACAACCTGCCAGACACGCCAAAATCACCTGCGTGTTATGCCAGAACCACTAGGAGGACTCTCTGGGATGACCTGCCGGGCATGCCGGAACCACCTCTCAGACGTGCCAGAACCATGTGGCGGACAGTCCGGAATCACCTGTTGGGCATGCGCAACCACCTCTGAGACGTACCAGAACCACATGCCGTGCAGGCTGGAACCACCTACCGGACAGACCGGAATCACCTTTCGGGCATGCCGGAACCACCTGTCAGATGTGCCAGAAACACGTGCCGGAGACGCCGGAAGCACCTGCCAAGCACGTTGGAACCACCTGCTCAACTCGCCTGAACCACCTGCCGGACATGCCAAAATCACCTGCCGACTATGCCAGAACCACTTGGCGAACACTCCGGAATCACTTGCCGGGCATGCAGGAACCACCTCTCAGACATGCCAGAACCCCGTGCCAATGACCCCGGAAGCACCAGCCGAGCACGCCGGAACCACCTGCTCGACTCGCCAGAACCACCTGCCGATCACGCAAAAATCACCTGCCGGCTACGCCACAACCAGTTGGTGAACACTTTGGAATCACCTGCCAGGCTTGCTGGAACCACCTGCCAGTCATGCCAAAATCACCTGCCAACTACGCCAGAACCGCTTGGCGGACACTGTGGAAACACCTGTCGGGCCGGCTGGAACCACATCTCAGACGTGCCAGAAACGTGTTCATGAGATGCTGGAACCACACCCCGAACAGACGGATACCACCTGCCAGAACCGCCTGAACCACCTGCTGAGCACGCCGGAACCACCTGCTCGACTCACCGGTACCACCTCCCTGACACGCCAAAATCACCTGCTGGGTATGCCAGAACCACTTGGCGGACACTCCGGAATCATCTGCCGGACATGCCGGAACCAGCTCTCAGACACACCAGAACCAAGTGCCGGAGACGCCGGAAGCACCTGCCGAGCATGCCGGAGCCACCTGCTCGACTCGCCAGAAACACCTGCCGGACACGCCAAAATCACCTGCGTGTTATGCCAGAACCACTTAGAGGACTCTCTGGGATGACCTGCCGGGCATGCCGGAACCACCTCTCAGACGTGCCAGAACCATGTGTCGGACAGTCCGGAATCACCTGTTGGGCATGCGCAACCACCTCTGAGACGTACCAGAACCACATGCCGTGCAGGCTGGAACCACCTACCGGACAGACCAGAATCACCTTCGGGCATGCCGGAACCACCTGTCAGATGTGCCAGAAACACGTGCCGGAGACGCAGGAAGCACCTGCCAAGCACGTTGGAACCACCTGCTCAACTCGCCTGAACCACCTGCCGGACATGCCAAAATCACCTGCCGACTATGCCAGAACCACTTGGCGAACACTCCGGAATCGCTTGCCGGGCATGCAGGAACCACCTCTCAGACATGCCAGAACCCCGTGCCAATGACCCCGGAAGCACCAGCCGAGCACGCCGGAACCACCTGCTCGACTCGCCAGAACCACCTGCCGATCACGCAAAAGTCACCTGCCGGCTACGCCACAACCAGTTGGTGAACACTTTGGAATCACCTGCCAGGCTTGCTGGAACCACCTGCCAGTCATGCCAAAATCACCTGCCCACTACGCCAGAACCGCTTGGCGGACACTGCGGAAACACCTGTCGGGCCGGCTGGAACCACATCTCAGACGTGCCAGAAACGTGTTCATGAGATGCCGGAACCGCACCCCAAACAGACGGATACAACCTGCCAGAACCGCCTGAACCACCTGCTGAGCACGCCGGAACCACCTGCTCGACTCACAGGTACCACCTCGCTGACACGCCAAAAGCACCTGCTGGGTATGCCAGAACCACTTGGCGGACACTCCGGAATCATCTGCCGGACATGCCGGAACCAGCTCTCAGACACACCAGAACCAAGTGCCGGAGACGCCGGAAGCACCTGCCGAGCATGCCGGAGCCACCTGCTCGACTCGCCAGAAACACCTGCCGGACACGCCAAAATCACCTGCCGGGTATGCCAGAACCACCTGGCGGACACTACGGAATCACTTGCCGCGCATGCCGCAACCACCTCTCAGACGTGCCGGAAGCACGTGCCAGACACGCCGGAAACACCTACCGGACAGACCGGAACCACCTGCCAAGAACGCCGGAGCCACCTGTTCGACTCGCTGGAACCACCTGCCGGACAGGCCAATATCAACTGCTGGCTATGCCAGAACCACCTGGGGGACAGTCCGGGATCACCTGCCAGCCATGGCGGAACCACCTCTCAGACGTACCAGAACCACCTGCCGGAGAAGCTGGAAACACGTCCTGGACAGACTGGAACCACGTGACGGCCATGCCTGAACCACCTGCCGAGCACGGCGGAACCACCTGCCGGACACGCCAATATCACCTGCGGGCTACGCCAGAACCACTTGGACGACTCTCCGAAATGACCTGCCGGGCATGTTGGAACCACCTCTCAGACGTGCCAGAAGCACGTGGCGGACAGTCCGGAATCACCTGTTGGGCATACGCAACCACCTCTGACACGTACCAGAACCACGTGCCGTGCACGCCGGAACCACATACCGGACAGACCGGAATCAACTTTTGGGCATGCCGGAACCACCAGTCAGATGTGCCAGAAGCACGTGCCGGAGACGCCGGAAGCACCTGCCGAGCACGTCGCAACCACCTGCTCAACTCGCCTGAACCACCTGCCGGACACGCCAAAATCACCTGCCCGCTACACCAGCACCACTTCGGGGACAAGCCGGAATCACGTGAGGGGCATGCCGGCACAGCCTCTCAGACTGAACCTCGTGCCGGACACCACAGAACCACCTGCCGGACAGACCGGAACCACCTGCCGGACATGCCAAAATCACCTGCCGACTATGCCAGAACCACTTGGGGAACACTCCGGAATCACTTGCCGGGCATGCAGGAACCACCTCTCAGACATTCCAGTACCCCGTGCCAATGACCCCGGAAGCACCTGCCGAGCACGCCGGAACCACCTGCTCGACTCGCCAGAACCACCTGCCGGACACGCAGAAATCACCTCCCGGATACGCCACAACCAGTTGGGGAACACTTCGGAATCACCTGCCGGGCTTGCTGGAAACACCTGCCGGTTCATGCCAAAATCACCTGCCAACTACGCCAGTACCACTTGGCGGACACTGTGGAAACACCTGTCGGGCCGGCCGGAACCAGATCTCAGACGTGCCAAAACCATGTGCATGAGATGCAGGAACCACACCCGGAACAGACGGAAAACACCTGCCAGACCCGTCTGAACAACCTGCCGAGCACGTCAGAGCCACCTGCTCGACTCGCTGGAACCACCTACCTGACATGCCAAAATCACCAGCCGGGTATGCCAGAACCGCTTGGAGGACTCTCTGGAATGACCTGCCGGGCATGCCGGAACCAACTCTCAGACGTGCCAGAACCATGTGGAGGACAGTCCGGAATCACCTGTTGGGCATGCGCAACCACCTCTGAGACGTACCAGAACCACATGCCGTGCAGGCTGGAACCACCTACCGGACAGACCGGAATCACCTTTCGGGCATGCCGGAACCACCTGTCAGATGTGCCAGAAACACGTGCCGGAGACGCCGGAAGCACCTGCCAAGCACGTTGGAACCACCTGCTCTACTCGCCGGAACCACCTGCCGGACATGCCAAAATCACCTGCCGACTATGCCAGAACCACTTGGCGAACACTCCGGAATCACTTGCCGGGCATGCAGGAACCACCTCTCAGACATGCCAGAACCCCGTGCCAATGACCCCGGAAGCACCAGCCGAGCACGCCGGAACCACCTGCTCGACTCGCCAGAACCACCTGCCGATCACGCAAAAATCACCTGCCGGCTACGCCACAACCAGTTGGGGAACACTTTGGAATCACCTGCCAGGCTTGCTGGAACCACCTGCCAGTCATGCCAAAATCACCTGCCAACTACGCCAGAACCGCTTGGCAGACACTGCGGAAACACCTGTCGGGCCGGCTGGAACCACATCTGAGACGTGCCAGAAACGTGTTCATGACATGCAGGAACCACACCCCGAACAGGTGGATACCACCTGCCAGAACCGCCTGAACCACCTGCCGAGCATGCCGGAGCCACGTGCTCGACTCGCCAGAAACACCGGCCGGACACGCCAAAATCATCTGCCGGGTATGCCAGAACCACCTGGGGGACGGTCCGGAATCGCCTGCCAGCCATGGCGGAACCACCTCTCAGACGTACCAGAACCACCTGCCGGAGAAGCTGGAAACACGTCCTGGACAGTCTGGAACCACCTGCCGGCCAAGCCTGAACCACCTGCCAAGCACAACGGAACAACCTGCCAGACACGCCAAAATCACCTGCGTGTTATGCCAGAACCACTTGGAGGACTCTCTGGGATGACCTGCCCGGCATGCCGGAACCACCTCTCAGACGTGCCAGAACCATGTGGCGCACAGTCAGGAATCACCTGTTGGGCATGCGCAACCACCTCTGAGACGTACCAGAACCACATGCCGTGCAGGCTGGAACCACCTACCGGACAGACGGGAATCACCTTTCGGGCATGCCGGAACCACCAGTCAGATGTGCCAGAAACACGTGGGGAGACGCCGGAAGCCCCTGCCGAGCAGGTCGCAAACACCTGCTCAACTCGCCTGAACCACCTGCCGGACACGCCAAAATCACCTGCCCGCTACACCAGCAGCACTTCGGGGACAAGCCGGAATCACGTGAGGGGCATGCCGGCACAGCCTCTCAGACTGAACCTCGTGCTGGACACCACAGAACCACCTGCCGGACAGACCGGAACCACCTGCCGGACACGCCGGAACCACCGGCTCGACCCGCCGGAACGACCGCTGGACATGCAAAATCACCTGCCGGCCACGCCGGAAACACTTGGCGAACACTCCGGAATCACCTGCCGGGCATGCCGGAACCACCTCTCAGATATGCCAGAACCACGTGCCAATGACCCCGGAAGCACCTGCCGAGCACGCCGGAACCACCTGCTCGACTCGCCAGAACCACCTGCCGGACACGCCAAAATCACCTGCCGGATACGCCACAACCAGTTGGGGCACACTTCGGAATCACCTGCCGGGCTTGCTGGAACCACCTGCCGGTCATGCCAAAATCACCTGCCAACTACGGCAGTACCACTTGGCGGACACTGTAGAAACACCTGTCGGGCCAGCCGGAACCACATCTCAGACGTGCCAGAACCATGTGCATGAGATGCTGGAACCACACCCCGAACAGACGGAAAACACCTGCCAGACCCGTCTGAACAACCTGCCGAGCACGCCGGAGCCACCTGCTCGACTCGCCGGAACCACCTACCTGACATGCCCAAATCACCAGCCGGGTATGCCAGAACCACTTGGCGGACACTCCGGAATCATCTGCCGGACATGCCGGAACCAGCTCTCAGACACACCAGAACCACGTGCCGGAGACGCCGGAAGCACCTGCCGAGCATGCCGGAGCCACCTGCTCGACTCGCCAGAAACACCTGCCGGACACGCCAAAATCACCTGCCGGGTACGCCAGAACCACCTGGCGGACACTCCGAAATCACCTGTCGCGCATGCCGGAACCACCTCTCAGACGTGCCGGAAGCACGTGCCGGACACGCCGGAATCACCTACCGGACAGACCGGAACCACCTGCCGAGCACGCCGGAGCCACCTGTTCGACTCGCTGGAACCACCTGCCGGACAGGCCAATATCAACTGCTGGCTATGCCAGAACCACCTGGGGGATGGTCCGGAATCGCCTGCCAGCCATGGCGGAACCACCTCTCAGACGTACCAGAACCACCTGCCGGAGAAGCTGGAAACACGTCCTGGACAGTCTGGAACCACCTGCCGGCCAAGCCTGAACCACCTGCCAAGCACAACGGAACAACCTGCCAGACACGCCAAAATCACATGCGTGTTATGCCAGAACCACTTGGAGGACTCTCTGGGATGACCTGCCGGGCATGCCGGAACCACCTCTCAGACGTGCCAGAACCATGTGGCACACAGTCAGGAATCACCTGTTGGGCATGCGCAACCACCTCTGAGACGTAAAAGAACCACATGCCGTGCAGGCTGGAACCACCTACCGGACAGACCGCAATCACCTTTCGGGCATGCCGGAACCACCTGTCAGATGTGCCAGAGACACGTGCCGGTGACGCCGGAAGCACCTGCCAAGCACGTTGGAACCACCTGCTCAACTCGCCTGAACCACCTGCCGGACATGCCAAAATCACCTGCCGACTATGCCAGAACCACTTGGCGAACACTCCGGAATCACTTGCCGGGCATGCAGGAACCACCTCTCAGACATGCCAGAACCCTGTGCCAATGACCCCGGAAGCACCAGCCGAGCACGCCGGAACCACCTGCTCGACTCGCAAGAACCACCTGCCGGACACGCGAAAATCACCTGCCGGCTACGCCGCAACCAGTTGTTGAACACTTTGGAATCACCTGCCAGGCTTGCTGGAACCACCTGCCAGTCATGCCAAAATCACCTGCCAACTACGCCAGAACCGCTTGGCGTACACTGCGGAAACACCTGTCGGGCCGGCTGGAACCACATCTCAGACGTGCCAGAAACGTGTTCATGAGACGCTGGAACCACACCGCGAACAGACGGATACCACCTGCCAGAACCGCCTGAACCACCTGCCGAGCACGCCGGAACCACCTGCTCGACTCACAGGTACCACCTCCCTGACACGCCAAAATCACCTGCTGGGTATGCCAGAACCACTTGGCGGACACTCCGGAATCATCTGCCGGACATGCCGGAACCAGCTCTCAGACACACCAGAACCAAGTGCCGGAGACGCCGGAAGCACCTGCCGAGCATGCCGGAGCCACCTGCTCGACTCGCCAGAAACACCTGCCGGACACGCCAAAATCACCTGCCGGGTATGCCAGAACCACCTGGCGGACACTACGGAATCACGTGCCGCGCATGCCGGAACCACCTCTCAGACGTGCCGGAAGCACGTGCCAGACACGACGGAAACACCTACCGGACAGACCGGAACCACCTGCCAAGAACGCCGGAGCCACCTGTTCGACTCGCTGGAACCACCTGCCGGACAGGCCAATATCAACTGCTGGCTATGCCAGAACCACCTGGGGGACAGTCCGGGATCACCTGCCAGCCATGGCGGAACCACCTCTCAGACGTACCAGAACCACCTGCCGGAGAAGCTGGAAACACGTCCTGGACAGACTGGAACCACGTGACGGCCATGCCTGAACCACCTGCCGAGCACGGCGGAACCACCTGTCGGACACGCCAAAATCACCTGCGGGCTACGCCAGAACCACTTGGACGACTCTCCGAAATGACCTGCCGGGCATGTTGGAACCACCTCTCAGACGTGCCAGAAGCACGTGGCGGACAGTCCGGAATCACCTGTTGGGCATACGCAACCACCTCTGACACGTACCAGAACCACGTGCCGTGCACGCCGGAACCACCTACTGGACAGACCGGAATCAACTTTTGGGCATGCCGGAACCACCAGTCAGATGTGCCAGAAACACGTGCCGGAGACGCCGGAAGCACCTGCCGAGCACGTCGCAACCACCTGCTCAACTCGCCTGAACCACCTGCCGGACACGCCAAAATCACCTGCCCGCTACACCAGCACCACTTCGGGGACAAGTCGGAATCACATGAGGGGCATGCCGGCACAGACTCTCAGACTGAACCTCGTGCCGGACACCACAGAACCACCTGCCGGACAGACCGGAACCACCTGCCGGACACGCTGGAACCACCGGCTCGACCCGCCGGAACGACCGCTGGACATGCAAAATCACCTGCCGACTACGCCGGAAGCACTTGGCGAACACTCCGGAATCACCTGCCGGGCATGCCGGAACCACCTCTCAGATATGCCAGAACCACGTGCCAATGACCCCGGAAGCACCTGCCGAGCACGCCGGAACCACCTGTTCGACTCGCCAGAACCACCTGCCGGACACGCAGAAATCACCTGCCGGCTACGCCACAACCAGTTGGGGAACACTTCGGAATCACCTGCCGGGCTTGCTGGAACCACCTGCCGGTCATGCCAAAATCACCTGCCAACTACGCCAGTACCACTTGGCGGACACTGTAGAAACACCTGTCGGGCCGGCCGGAACCACATCTCAGACGTGCCAGAACCATGTGCATGAGATGCTGGAACCACACCCCGAAAAGAAGGAAAACACCTGCCAGACCCGTCTGAACAACCTGCTGAGCACGCCGGAGCCACCTGCTCGACTCGCCGGAACCACCTACCTGACATGCCCAAATCACCAGCCGGGTATGCCAGAACCACTTGGCGGACACTCCGGAATCATCTGCCGGACATGCCGGAACCAGCTCTCAGACACACCAGAACCACGTGCCGGAGACGCCGTAAGCACCTGCCGAGAATGCCGGAGACACCTGTTCGAGTCGCCCGAAACACCTGCCGGACACGCCAAAATCACCTGCCGGGTACGCCAGAACCACCTGGCGGACACTCCGAAATCACCTGTCTCGCATGCCGGAACCACATCTCAGACGTGCCAGAACCATGTGCATGAGATGCTGGAATCACACCCCGAAAAGACGGAAAACACTTGCCAGACCCGTCTGAACAACCTGCCGAGCACGCCAGAGCCACCTGTTCGACTCGCTGGAACCACCTGCCGGACAGGCCAATATCAACTGCTGGCTATGCCAGAACCACCTGGGGGACGGTCCGGAATCCCCTGCCAGCCATGGCGGAACCACCTCTCAGACGTAGCAGAACCACCTGCCGGAGAAGCTGGAAACACGTCCTGGACAGTCTGGAACCACCTGCCGGCCAAGCCTGAACCACCTGCCAAGCACAACGGAACAACCTGCCAGACACGCCAAAATCACCTGCGTGTTATGCCAGAACCACTTGGAGGACTCTCTGGGATGACCTGCCGGGCATGCCGGAACCACCTCTCAGACGTGCCAGAACCATGTGGCGGACAGTCCGGAATCACCTGTTGGGCGTGCGCAACCACCTCTGAGACGTAAAAGAACCACATGCCGTGCAGGCTGGAACCACCTACCGGACAGACCGGAATCACCTTTCGGGCATGCCGGAACCACCTGTCAGATGTGCCAGAGACACGTGCCGGAGACGCCGGAAGCACCTGCCAAGCACGTTGGAACCACCTGCTCAACTCGCCTGAACCACCTGCCGGACATGCCCAAATCACCTGCCGACTATGCCAGAACCACTTGGCGAACACTCCGGAATCACTTGCCGGGCATGCAGGAACCACCACTCAGACATTCCAGAACCCCGTGCCAATGACCCCGGAAGCACCTGCCGAGCACGCCGGAACCACCTGCTCGACTCGCCAGAACCACCTGCCGGACACGCAGAAATCACCTGCCGGCTACGCCACAACCACTTGGGGAACACTTCGGAATCACCTGCCGGCCTTGCTGGAACCACCTGCCGGTCATGCCAAAATCACCTGCCAACTACGCCAGTACCACTTGGCGGACACTGTGGAAACACCTGTCGGGCCGGCCGGAACCACATCTCAGACGTGCCAGAACCATGTGCATGAGATGCTGGAACCACACCCCGAACAGACGGAAAACACCTGCCAGGCCAGTCTGAACATCCTGCGGAGCACGCCGGAGCCACCTGCACGACTCGCCGGAACCACCTACCTGACATGCCAAAATCACCAGCCGGGTATGCCAGCATCACTTGGTGGACACTCCGGAATCATCTGCCGGACATGCCGGAACCAGCTCTCAGACACACCAGAACCACGTGCCGGAGACGCCGGAAGCACCTGCCGAGCATGCCGGAGCCACCTGCTCGACTCGCCAGAAACACCTGCCGGACACGCCAAAATCACCTGCCGGGTACGCCAGAACCACCTGGCGGACACTCCGAAATCACCTATCGCGCATGCCAGAACCACCTCTCAGACGTGCCGGAAGCACGTGCCGGAAACGCCGGAATCACCTACCTGACAGACCGGAACCACCTGACGAGCACGCTGGAGCCACCTCTTCGACTCTCTGGAACCACCTGCCGGACAGGCCAACATTAACTGCTGGCTATGCCAGAACCACCTGGGGGACGGTCCGGAATCGCCTGCCAGCCATGGCGGAACCACCTCTCAGACGTACCAGAACCCCCTGCCGGAGAAGCTAGAAACACGTCCTGGACAGTCTGGAACCACCTGCCGGCCAAGCCTGAAACACCTGCCAAGCACAACGGAACAACCTGCCAGACACGCCAAAATCACCTGCGTGTTATGCCAGAACCACTTGGAGGACTCTCTGGGATGACCTGCCGGGCATGCCGGAACCACCTCTCAGACGGGCCAGAACCATGTGGCGGACAGTCCGGAATCACCTGTTGGGCATGCGCAACCACCTCTGAGACGTACCAGAACCACATGCCGTGCAGGCTGGAACCACCTACCGGACAGACCGGAATCACCTTTCGGGCATGCCGGAACCACCTGTCAGATGTGCCAGAAACACGTGCCGGAGACGCCGGAAGCACCTGCCAAGCACGTTGGAACCACCTGCTCAACTCGCCTGAACCACCTGCCGGACATGCCAAAATCACCTGCCGACTATGCCAGAACCACTTGGCGAACACTCCGGAATCACTTGCCGGGCATGCAGGAACCACCTCTCAGACATGCCAGAACCCCGTGCCAATGACCCCGGAAGCACCAGCCGAGCACGCCGGAACCACCTGCTCGACTCGCCAGAACCACCTGCCGATCACGCAAAAGTCACCTGCCGGCTACGCCACAACCAGTTGGTGAACACTTTGGAATCACCTGCCAGGCTTGCTGGAACCACCTGCCAGTCATGCCAAAATCACCTGCCAACTACGCCAGAACCGCTTGGCGGACACTGCGGAAACTCCTGTCGGGCCGGCTGGAACCACATCTCGGACGTGCCAGAAACGTGTTCATGAGATGCTGGAACCACACCCCGAACAGACGGATACCACCTGCCAGAACCGCCTGAACCACCTGCCGAGCATGCCGGAGCCACCTGCTTGACTCGCCAGAAACACCTGCCGGACACGCCAAAATCACCTGCCGGGTATGCCAGAACCACCTGGCGGACACTACGGAATCACCTGTCGCGCATGCCGGAACCACCTCTCAGACGTGCCTGAAGCACGTGCCAGACACGACGGAAACACCTACCGGACAGACCGGAACCACCTGCCAAGAATGCCGGAGCCACCTGTTCGACTCCCTGGAACCACCTGCCGGACAGGCCAATATCAACTGCTGGCTATGCCAGAACCACCTGGGGGACAGTCCGGGATCACCTGCCAGCCATGGCGGAACCACCTCTCAGACGTACCAGAACCACCTGCCGGAGAAGCTGGAAACACGTCCTGGACAGACTGGAACCACGTGACGGCCATGCCTGAACCACCTGCCGAGCACGGCGGAACCACCTGCCGGACACGCCAAAATCACCTGCGGGCTACGCCAGAACCACTTGGACGACTCTCCGAAATGACCTGCCGGGCATGTTGGAACCACCTCTCAGACGTGCCAGAAGCACGTGGCGGACAGTCCGGAATCACCTGTTGGGCATACGCAACCACCTCTGACACGTACCAGAACCACGTGCCGTGCACGCCGGAACCACCTACCGGACAGACCGGAATCAACTTTTGGGCATGCCGGAACCACCAGTCAGATGTGCCAGAAACACGTGCCGGAGACGCCGGAAGCCCCTGCCGAGCACGTCGCAACCACCTGCTCAACTCGCCTGAACCACCTGCCGGACACGCCAAAATCACCTGCCCGCTACACCAGCACCACTTCGGGGACAAGCCGGAATCACGTGAGGGGCATGCCGGCACAGCCTCTCAGACTGAACCTCGTGCCGGACACCACAGAACCACCTGCCGGACAGACCGGAACCACCTGCCGGACACGCCGGAACCACCGGCTCGACCCGCCGGAACGACCGCTGGACATGCAAAATCACCTGCCGGCCACGCCGGAAACACTTGGCGAACACTCCGGAATCACCTGCCGGGCATGCCGGAACCACCTCTCAGATATGCCAGAACCACGTGCCAATGACCCCGGAAGCACCTGCCGAGCACGCCGGAACCACCTGCTCGACTCGCCAGAACCACCTGCCGGACACGCAGAAATCACCTGCCGGCTACGCCACAACCAGTTGGGGAACACTTCGGAATCACCTGCCGGGCTTGCTGGAACCACCTGCCGGTCATGCCAAAATCACCTGCCAACTACGCCAGTACCACTTGGCGGACACTGTGGAAACACCCGTCGGGCCAGCCGGAACCACATCTCAGACGAGCCAGAACCATGTGCATGAGATGCTGGAACCACACCCCGAACAGACGGAAAACACCTGCCAGACCCGTCTGAACAACCTGCGGAGCACGCCGGAGCCACCTGCTCGACTCGCCGGAACCACCTACCTGACATGCCCAAATCACCAGCCGGGTATTCCAGAACCACTTGGTGGACACTCCGGAATCATCTGCCGGACATGCCGGAACCAGCTCTCAGACACACCAGAACCACGTGCCGGAGACGCCGGAAGCACCTGCCGAGCATGCCGGAGCCACCTGCTCGACTCGCCAGAAACACCTGCCGGACACGCCAAAATCACCTGCCGGGTACCCCAGAACCACCTGGCGGACACTCCGAAATCACCTGTCGCGCATGCCGGAACCACCTCTCAGACGTGCTGGAAGCACGTGCCGGACACGCCGGAATCACCTACCGGACAGACCGGAACCACCTGCCGAGCACGCCGGAGCCACCTGTTCGACTCGCTGGAACCACCTGCCGGACAGGCCAATATCAACTGCTGGCTATGCCAGAACCACCTGGGGGACGGTCCGGAATCGCCTGCCAGCCATGGCGGAACCACCTCTCAGACGTACCGGAACCACCTCCCGGAGAAGCTGGAAACACGTCCTGGACAGTCAGGAACCACCTGCTGGCCAAGCCTGAACCACCTGCCAAGCACAACGGAACAACATGCCAGACACGCCAAAATCACCTGCGTGTTATGCCAGAACCACTTGGAGGACACTCCGGGATGACCTGCCGGGCATGCCGGAACCACCTCTCAGACGTGCCAGAACCATGTGGCGCACAGTCCGGAATCACCTGTTGGGCATGCGCAACCACCTCTGAGACGTAAAAGAACCACGTGCCGTGCAGGCTGGAACCACCTACCGGACAGACCGGAATCACCTTTCGGGCATGCCGGAACCACCTGTCAGATGTGCCAGAGACACGTGCCGGAGACGCCGGAAGCACCTGCCAAGCACGTTGGAACCACCTGCTCTACTCGCCTGAACCACCTGCCGGACACGCCAAAACCACCTGCCCGCTACACCAGCACCACTTCGGGGACAAGCCGGAATCACGTGAGGGGCATGCCGGCACAGCCTCTCAGACTGAACCTCGTGCCGGACACCACAGAACCACCTGCTGGACAGACTGGAGCCACCTGCCGGACACGCCGGAACAACCGGCTCGACCCACCAGAACGACCGCTGGACATGCAAAATCACCTGCCGGCTACGCCGGAAACACTTGGCGAACACTCCGGAATCACCTGCAGGGCATGCCGGAACCACCTCTCAGATATGCCAGAACCACGTGCCAATGACCCCAGAAGCACCTGCCGAGCACGCCGGAACCAGTTGGGGAACACTTCGGAATCACCTGCCGGGCTTGCTGTAACCACCTGCCGGTCATGCCAAAATCACCTGCCAACTACGCCAGAACCGCTTGGCGGACACTGCGGAAACACCTGTCGGGCCGGCTGGAACCACATCTCAGACGTGCCAGAAACATGTTCATGAGATGCTGGAACCACACCCCGAACAGACGGATACCACCTGCCAGAACCCCCTGAACCACCTGATGAGCACGCCGGAACCACCTGCTCGACTCACTGGTACCACCTCCCTGACACGCCAAAATCACCTGCTGGGTATGCCAGATCCACTTGGCGGACACTCCGGAATCATCTGTCGGACAGGCTGGAACCAGCTCTCAGACACACCAGAACCAAGTGCCGGAGACGCCGGAAGCACCTGCCGAGCATGCCTGAGCCAACTGCTCGACTCGCCAGAACCACCTGCCGATCACGCAAAAATCACCTGCCGGCTACGCCACAACCAGTTGGTGAACACTTCGGAATCACCTGCCGGGCTTGCTGGAACCACCTGCCGGTCATGCCAAAATCACCTGCCAACTACGCCACTACCTCTTGGCGGACACTGTGGAAACACCTGTCGGGCCGGCCGGAACCACATCTCAGACGTGCCAGAACCATGTGCATGAGATGCTGGAACCACACCCCGAACAGACGGAAAACACCTGCCAGACCCGTCTGAACAACCTGCCGAGCACGCCGGAGCCACCTGCTCGACTCGCTGGAACCACCTACCTGACATGCCAAAATCACCAGCCGGGTATGCCAGAACCGCTTGGAGGACTCTCTTGGATGACCTGCCGGGCATGCCGGAACCACCTCTCAGACGTACCAGAACCACCTGCCGGAGAAGCTGGAAACACGTCCTGGACAGTCTGGAACCACCTGCCGGCCAAGCCTGAACCACCTGCCAAGCACAACGGAACAACCTGCCAGACACGCCAAAATCACCTGCGTGTTATGCCAGAACCACTTGGAGGACTCTCTGGGATGACCTGCCGGGCATGCCGGAACCAACTCTCAGACGTGCCAGAACCATGTGGCGGACAGTCCGGAATCACCTGTTGGGCTTGCGCAACCACCTCTGAGACGTACCAGAACCACATGCCGTGCAGGCTGGAACCACCTACCGGACAGACCGGAATCACCTTTCGGGCATGCCGGAACCACCTGTCAGATGTGCCAGAAACACGTGCCGGAGACGCCGGAAGCACCTGCCAAGCACGTTGGAACCACCTGCTCAACTCGCCTGAACCACCTGCCGGACATGCCAAAATCACCTGCCGACTATGCCAGAACCACTTGGCGAACACTCCGGAATCACTTGCCGGGCATGCAGGAACCACCTCTCAGACATGCCAGAACTCCGTGCCAATGACCCCGGAAGCACCTGCCGAGCACGCCGGAACCAACTGATCGACTCGCCAGAACCACCTGCCGGACACGCAGAAATCACCTGCCGGCTACGCCACAACCAGTTGGGCGACACTTCGGAATCACCTGCCGGGCTTGCTGGAACCACCTGCCGGTCATGCCAAAATCACCTGCCAACTACGCCAGAACCGCTTGGCGGACACTGCGGAAACACCTGCTGGGCCAGCCGGAACCACATCTCAGACGTGCCAGAAACGTGTTCATGAGATGCTGGAACCACACCACGAACAGACGGATACCACCTGCCAGAACCGCCTGAACCACCTGATGAGCACGCCGGAACCACCTGCTCGACTCACCGGTACCACCTCCCTGACACGCCAAAATCACCTGCTGGGTATGCCAGAACCACTTGGCGGACACTCCGGAATCATCTGTCGGACATGCTGGAACCAGCTCTCAGACACACCAGAACCAAGTGCCGGAGACGCCGGAAGCACCTGCCGAGCATGCCAGAGACATCTGCTCGACTCGCCGGAACCACCTACCTGACACGCCCAAATCACCAGCCGGATATGCCAGAACCATTTGGCGGACACTCCGGAATCATCTGCCGGACATGCCGGAACCAGCTCTGAGACACACCAGAACCAAGTGCCGGAGACGCCGGAAGCACCTGCCGAGCATGCCGGAGCCACCTGCTCGACTCGCCAGAAACACCTGCTGGACACGCCAAAATCACCTGCCGGGTACGCCAGAACCACCTGGCCGACACTCCGAAATCACCTGTCGCGCATGCCGGAACCACCTCTCAGACGTGCCGGAAGCACGTGCCGGACACGCCGGAATCACCTACCGGACAGACCGGAACCAGCTGCTGAGCACGCCGGAGCCACCTGTTCGACTCGCTGGAACCACCTGCCGGACAGGCCAATATCAACTGCTGGCTATGCCAGAACCACCTGGGCGACAGTCCGGGATCACCTGCCAGCCATGGCGGAACCACCTCTCAGACGTACCAGAACCACCTGCCGGAGAAGCTGGAAACACGTCCTGGACAGACTGGAACCACGTGACGGCCATGCCTGAACCACCTGCCGAGCACGGCGGAACCACCTGCCGGACACGCCAAAATCACCTGCGGGCTCTGCCAGAACCACTTGGACGACTCTCCGAAATGACCTGCCGGGCATGTTGGAACCACCTCTCAGACGTGCCAGAAGCACGTGACGGAGAGTCCGGAATCACCTGTTGGGCATACGCAACCACCTCTGACACGTACCAGAACCAAGTGCCGTGCACGCCGGAACCACCTACCGGACAGACCGGAATCAACTTTTGGGCATGCCGGAACCACCAGTCAGATGTGCCAGAAACACGTGCCGGAGACGCCGGTAGCACCTGCCGAGCACGTCGCAACCACCTGCTCAACTCGCCTGAACCACCTGCCGGACACGCCAAAATCACCTGCCCGCTACACCAGCACCACTACGGGGACAAGCCGGAATCACGTGAGGGGCATGCCGGCACAGCCTCTCAGACTGAACCTCGTGCCGGACACCACAGAACCACCTGCCGGACAGACCGGAACCACCTGCCGGACACGCCGGAACCACCGGCTCGACCCGCCGGAACGACCGCTGGACATGCAAAATCACCTGCCGGCCACGCCGGAAACACTTGGCGAACACTCCGGAATCACCTGCCAGGCATGCCGGAACCACCTCTCACACATGCCAGAACCACGTGCCAATGACCCCGGAAGGACCTGCCGAGCACGCCGGAACCACCTGTTCGACTCGCCAGAACCACCTGCCGGACACGCAAAAATCACCTGCCGGCTACGCCACAACCAGTTGGGGAACACTTCGGAATCACCTGCCGGGCTTGCTGGAACCACCTGCCGGTCATGCCAAAATCACCTGCCAACTACGCCAGTACCACTTGGCGGACACTGTGGAAACACCTGTCGGGCCGGCCGGAACCACATCTCAGACGTGCCAGAACCATGTGCATGAGATGCTGGAACCACACCCCGAACAGACGGAAAACACCTGCCAGACCCGTCTGAACAACCTGCCGAGCACGCCGGAGCCACCTGCTCGACTCGCCGGAACCACCTACCAGACATGCCAAAATCACCAGCCGGGTATTCCAGAACCACTTGGCGGACACTCCGGAATCATCTGCCGGACATGCCGGAACCAGCTCTCAGACACACCAGAACCACGTGCCGGAGACGCCGGAAGCGCCTTCCGAGCATGCCGGAGCCACCTGCTCGACTCGCCAGAAACACCTGCCGGACACGCCAAAATCACCTGCAGGGTACGCCAGAACCACCTGGCGGACAATCCGAAACCACCTGTCGCGCATGCCGGAACCACCTCTCAGACGTGCCAGAACCATGTGGCGGACAGTCCGGAATCACCTGTTGGGCATGCGCAACCACCTCTGAGACGTACCAGAACCACATGCCGTGCAGGCTGGAACCACCTACCGGACAGACCGGAATCACCTTTCGGGCATGCCGGAACCACCTGTCAGATGTGCCAGAAACACGTGCCGGAGACGCCGGAAGCACCTGCCAAGCACGTTGGAACCACCTGCTCAACTCGCCTGAACCACCTGCCGGACATGCCAAAATCACCTGCCGACTATGCCAGAACCACTTGGCGAACACTCCGGAATCACTTGCCGGGCATGCAGGAACCACCTCTCAGACATGCCAGAACCCCGTGCCAATGACCCCGGAAGCACCAGCCGAGCACGCCGGAAACACCTGCTCCACTCGCCAGAACCACCTGCCGATCACGCAAAAATCACCTGCCGGCTACGCCACAACCAGTTGGTGAACACTTTGGAATCACCTGCCAGGCTTGCTGGAACCACCTGCCAGTCTTGCCAAAATCACCTGCCAACTACGCCAGAACCGCTTGGCGGACACTGCGGAAACACCTGTCGGGCCGGCTGGAACCACATCTCAGACGTGCCAGAAACGTGTTCATGAGATGCCGGAACCACACCCCAAACAGACGGATACCACCTGCCAGAACCGCCTGAACCACCTGCTGAGCACGCCGGAATCACCTGCTCGACTCACCGGTACCACCTCCCTGACACGCCAAAATCACCTGCTGGGTATGCCAGAACCACTTGGCGGACACTCCGGAATCTTCTGCCGGACATGCCGGAACCAGCTCTCAGACACACCAGAACCACGTGCCGGAGACGCCGGAAGCACCTGCCGAGCATGCCGGAGCCACCTGCTCGACTCGCCAGAACCACCTGCCGGACACGCAGAAATCACCTGCCGGCTACGCCACAACCAGTTGGCGAACACTTCGGAATCACCTGCTGGGCTTGCTGGAACCACCTGCCGGTCATGCCAAAATCACCTGCCGGGTACGCCAGAACCACCTGGCGGACACTCCGAAATCACCTGTCGCGCATGCCGGAACCACCTGTTCGACTCGCTGGAACCACCTGCCGGACAGCCCAATATCACCTGCTGGCTATGCCAGAACCACCTGGGGGAAGGTCCGGAATCGCCTGTCAGCCATGGCGGAACCACCTCTCAGACGTACCAGAACCACCTGCCGGAGAAGCTGGAAACACGTCCTGGACAGTCTGGAACCACCTGCCGGCCAAGCCTGAACCACCTGCCAAGCACAACGGAACAACCAGCCAGACACGCCAAAATCACCTGCGTCTTATGCCAGAACCACTTGGAGGACTCTCTGGGATGACCTGCCGGGCATGCCGGAACCACCTCTCAGACGTGCCAGAACCATGTGGCGGACAGTCCGGAATCACCTGTTGGGCATGCGCAACCACCTCTGAGACGTAAAAGAACCACATGCCGTGCAGACTGGAACCACCTACTGGACAGACCGGAATCACCTTTCGGTCATGCCGGAACCACCAGTCAGATGTGCCAGAGACATGTGCCGGAGACGCCGGAAGCACCTGCCAAGCACGTTGGAACCACCTGCTCAACTCGCCTGAACCACCTGCCGGACACGCCAAAATCACCTGCCCGCTACACCAGCACCACTTCGGGGACAAGCCGGAATCACGTGAGGGGCATGCCGGCACAGCCTCTCAGACTGAACCTCGTGCCGGACACCACAGAACCACCTGCCGGACAGACCGGAACCACCTGCCGGACATGCCAAAATCACCTGCCGACTATGCCAGAACCACTTGGCGAACACTCCGGAATCACTTGCCGGGCATGCAGGAACCACCTCTCAAACATGCCAGAACCCCGTGCCAATGACCCCGGAAGCACCAGCCGAGCACGCCGGAACCACCTGCTCCACTCGCCAGAACCACCTGCCGATCACGCAAAAATCACCTGCCGGCTACGCCACAACCAGTTGGTGAACACTATGGAATCACCTGAGAGGCTTGCTGGAACCACCTGCCAGTCATGCCAAAATCACCTACCAACTACGCCAGAACCGCTTGGCGGACACTGTAGAAACACCTGTCGGGCCGGCAGGAACCACATCTCAGACGTGCCAGAACCATGTGCATGAGATGCTGGAACCACACCCCGAACAGACGGAAAACACCTGCCAGACCCGTCTGAAGAACCTGCCGAGCACGCCGGAGCCACCTGCTCGACTCGCTGGAACCACCTACCTGACATGCCAAAATCACCAGCCGGGTAAGCCAGAACCGCTTGGAGGACTCTCTGGGATGACCTGCCGGGCATGCCGGAACCACCTCTCAGACGTGCCAGAACCACCTGCCGGAGAAGCTGGAAACACGTCCTGGACAGTCTGGAACCACCTTCCGGCCAAGCCTGAACCACCTGCCAAGCACAACGGAACAACCTGCCAGACACGCCAAAATCACCTGCGTGTTATGCCAGAACCACTTGGAGGACTCTCTGGGATGACCTGCCGGGCATGCCGGAACCACCTCTCAGACGTGCCAGAACCATGTGTCGGACAGTCCGGAATCACCTGTTGGGCATGCGCAACCACCTCTGAGACGTAAAAGAACCTCATGCCGTACAGGCTGGAACCACCTACCGGACAGACCGGAATCACCTTTCGGGCATGCCGGAACCACCTGTCAGATGTGCCAGAGACACGTGCCGGAGACCCCGGAAGCACCTGCCAAGCACGTTGGAACCACCTGCTCAACTCGCCTGAACCACCTGCCGGACATGCCAAAATCACCTGCCGACTATGCCAGAAACACTTGGCGAACACTCCGGAATCACTTGCCGGGCATGCAGGAACCACCTCTCAGACATGCCAGAACCCCGTGCCAATGACCCCGGAAGCACCAGCCGAGCACGCCGGAACCACCTGCTCGACTCGCCAGAACCACCTGCCGATCACGCAAAAATCACCTGCCGGCTACGCCACAACCAGTTGGGGAACACTTTGGAATCACCTGCCAGGCTTGCTGGAACCACCTGCCAGTCATGCCAAAATCACCTGCCAACTACGCCAGAACCGCTTGGCGGACACTGCGGAAACACCTGCCGGGCATGCCGGAACCACCTCTCAGATATGCCAGAACCACGTGCCAATGACCCCGGAAGCACCTGCCGAGCACGCCGGAACCACCTGCTCGACTCGCCAGAACCACCTGCCGGACACGCAGAAATCACCTGCCGGCTACGCCACAACCAGTTGGGGAACACTTCGGAATCACCTGCCGGGCTTGCTGGAACCACCTGCCGGTCATGCCAAAATCACCTGCCAACTACGCCAGTACCACTTGGCGGACACTGTGGAAACACCCGTCGGGCCAGCCGGAACCACATCTCAGACGAGCCAGAACCATGTGCATGAGATGCTGGAACCACACCCCGAACAGACGGAAAACACCTGCCAGACCCGTCTGAACAACCTGCGGAGCACGCCGGAGCCACCTGCTCGACTCGCCGGAACCACCTACCTGACATGCCCAAATCACCAGCCGGGTATTCCAGAACCACTTGGCGGACACTCCGGAATCATCTGCCGGACATGCCGGAACCAGCTCTCAGACACACCAGAACCACGTGCCGGAGACGCCGGAAGCACCTGCCGAGCATGCCGGAGCCACCTGCTCGACTCGCCAGAAACACCTGCCGGACACGCCAAAATCACCTGCCGGGTACCCCAGAACCACCTGGCGGACACTCCGAAATCACCTGTCGCGCATGCCGGAACCACCTCTCAGACGTGCTGGAAGCACGTGCCGGACACGCCGGAATCACCTACCGGACAGACCGGAACCACCTGCCGAGCACGCCGGAGCCACCTGTTCGACTCGCTGGAACCACCTGCCGGACAGGCCAATATCAACTGCTGGCTATGCCAGAACCACCTGGGGGACGGTCCGGAATCGCCTGCCAGCCATGGCGGAACCACCTCTCAGACGTACCGGAACCACCTCCCGGAGAAGCTGGAAACACGTCCTGGACAGTCAGGAACCACCTGCTGGCCAAGCCTGAACCACCTGCCAAGCACAACGGAACAACATGCCAGACACGCCAAAATCACCTGCGTGTTATGCCAGAACCACTTGGAGGACACTCCGGGATGACCTGCCGGGCATGCCGGAACCACCTCTCAGACGTGCCAGAACCATGTGGCGCACAGTCCGGAATCACCTGTTGGGCATGCGCAACCACCTCTGAGACGTAAAAGAACCACGTGCCGTGCAGGCTGGAACCACCTACCGGACAGACCGGAATCACCTTTCGGGCATGCCGGAACCACCTGTCAGATGTGCCAGAGACACGTGCCGGAGACGCCGGAAGCACCTGCCAAGCACGTTGGAACCACCTGCTCTACTCGCCTGAACCACCTGCCGGACACGCCAAAACCACCTGCCCGCTACACCAGCACCACTTCGGGGACAAGCCGGAATCACGTGAGGGGCATGCCGGCACAGCCTCTCAGACTGAACCTCGTGCCGGACACCACAGAACCACCTGCTGGACAGACTGGAGCCACCTGCCGGACACGCCGGAACAACCGGCTCGACCCACCAGAACGACCGCTGGACATGCAAAATCACCTGCCGGCTACGCCGGAAACACTTGGCGAACACTCCGGAATCACCTGCAGGGCATGCCGGAACCACCTCTCAGATATGCCAGAACCACGTGCCAATGACCCCAGAAGCACCTGCCGAGCACGCCGGAACCAGTTGGGGAACACTTCGGAATCACCTGCCGGGCTTGCTGTAACCACCTGCCGGTCATGCCAAAATCACCTGCCAACTACGCCAGAACCGCTTGGCGGACACTGCGGAAACACCTGTCGGGCCGGCTGGAACCACATCTCAGACGTGCCAGAAACATGTTCATGAGATGCTGGAACCACACCCCGAACAGACGGATACCACCTGCCAGAACCCCCTGAACCACCTGATGAGCACGCCGGAACCACCTGCTCGACTCACTGGTACCACCTCCCTGACACGCCAAAATCACCTGCTGGGTATGCCAGATCCACTTGGCGGACACTCCGGAATCATCTGTCGGACAGGCTGGAACCAGCTCTCAGACACACCAGAACCAAGTGCCGGAGACGCCGGAAGCACCTGCCTAGCATGCCTGAGCCAACTGCTCGACTCGCCAGAACCACCTGCCGATCACGCAAAAATCACCTGCCGGCTACGCCACAACCAGTTGGTGAACACTTCGGAATCACCTGCCGGGCTTGCTGGAACCACCTGCCGGTCATGCCAAAATCACCTGCCAACTACGCCACTACCTCTTGGCGGACACTGTGGAAACACCTGTCGGGCCGGCCGGAACCACATCTCAGACGTGCCAGAACCATGTGCATGAGATGCTGGAACCACACCCCGAACAGACGGAAAACACCTGCCAGACCCGTCTGAACAACCTGCCGAGCACGCCGGAGCCACCTGCTCGACTCGCTGGAACCACCTACCTGACATGCCAAAATCACCAGCCGGGTATGCCAGAACCGCTTGGAGGACTCTCTTGGATGACCTGCCGGGCATGCCGGAACCACCTCTCAGACGTACCAGAACCACCTGCCGGAGAAGCTGGAAACACGTCCTGGACAGTCTGGAACCACCTGCCGGCCAAGCCTGAACCACCTGCCAAGCACAACGGAACAACCTGCCAGACACGCCAAAATCACCTGCGTGTTATGCCAGAACCACTTGGAGGACTCTCTGGGATGACCTGCCGGGCATGCCGGAACCAACTCTCAGACGTGCCAGAACCATGTGGCGGACAGTCCGGAATCACCTGTTGGGCTTGCGCAACCACCTCTGAGACGTACCAGAACCACATGCCGTGCAGGCTGGAACCACCTACCGGACAGACCGGAATCACCTTTCGGGCATGCCGGAACCACCTGTCAGATGTGCCAGAAACACGTGCCGGAGACGCCGGAAGCACCTGCCAAGCACGTTGGAACCACCTGCTCAACTCGCCTGAACCACCTGCCGGACATGCCAAAATCACCTGCCGACTATGCCAGAACCACTTGGCGAACACTCCGGAATCACTTGCCGGGCATGCAGGAACCACCTCTCAGACATGCCAGAACTCCGTGCCAATGACCCCGGAAGCACCTGCCGAGCACGCCGGAACCAACTGATCGACTCGCCAGAACCACCTGCCGGACACGCAGAAATCACCTGCCGGCTACGCCACAACCAGTTGGGCGACACTTCGGAATCACCTGCCGGGCTTGCTGGAACCACCTGCCGGTCATGCCAAAATCACCTGCCAACTACGCCAGAACCGCTTGGCGGACACTGCGGAAACACCTGCTGGGCCAGCCGGAACCACATCTCAGACGTGCCAGAAACGTGTTCATGAGATGCTGGAACCACACCACGAACAGACGGATACCACCTGCCAGAACCGCCTGAACCACCTGATGAGCACGCCGGAACCACCTGCTCGACTCACCGGTACCACCTCCCTGACACGCCAAAATCACCTGCTGGGTATGCCAGAACCACTTGGCGGACACTCCGGAATCATCTGTCGGACATGCTGGAACCAGCTCTCAGACACACCAGAACCAAGTGCCGGAGACGCCGGAAGCACCTGCCGAGCATGCCAGAGACATCTGCTCGACTCGCCGGAACCACCTACCTGACACGCCCAAATCACCAGCCGGATATGCCAGAACCATTTGGCGGACACTCCGGAATCATCTGCCGGACATGCCGGAACCAGCTCTGAGACACACCAGAACCAAGTGCCGGAGACGCCGGAAGCACCTGCCGAGCATGCCGGAGCCACCTGCTCGACTCGCCAGAAACACCTGCTGGACACGCCAAAATCACCTGCCGGGTACGCCAGAACCACCTGGCCGACACTCCGAAATCACCTGTCGCGCATGCCGGAACCACCTCTCAGACGTGCCGGAAGCACGTGCCGGACACGCCGGAATCACCTACCGTACAGACCGGAACCAGCTGCTGAGCACGCCGGAGCCACCTGTTCGACTCGCTGGAACCACCTGCCGGACAGGCCAATATCAACTGCTGGCTATGCCAGAACCACCTGGGCGACAGTCCGGGATCACCTGCCAGCCATGGCGGAACCACCTCTCAGACGTACCAGAACCACCTGCCGGACAAGCTGGAAACACGTCCTGGACAGACTGGAACCACGTGACGGCCATGCCTGAACCACCTGCCGAGCACGGCGGAACCACCTGCCGGACACGCCAAAATCACCTGCGGGCTCTGCCAGAACCACTTGGACGACTCTCCGAAATGACCTGCCGGGCATGTTGGAACCACCTCTCAGACGTGCCAGAAGCACGTGACGGAGAGTCCGGAATCACCTGTTGGGCATACGCAACCACCTCTGACACGTACCAGAACCAAGTGCCGTGCACGCCGGAACCACCTACCGGACAGACCGGAATCAACTTTTGGGCATGCCGGAACCACCAGTCAGATGTGCCAGAAACACGTGCCGGAGACGCCGGTAGCACCTGCCGAGCACGTCGCAACCACCTGCTCAACTCGCCTGAACCACCTGCCGGACACGCCAAAATCACCTGCCCGCTACACCAGCACCACTACGGGGACAAGCCGGAATCACGTGAGGGGCATGCCGGCACAGCCTCTCAGACTGAACCTCGTGCCGGACACCACAGAACCACCTGCCGGACAGACCGGAACCACCTGCCGGACACGCCGGAACCACCGGCTCGACCCGCCGGAACGACCGCTGGACATGCAAAATCACCTGCCGGCCACGCCGGAAACACTTGGCGAACACTCCGGAATCACCTGCCGGGCATGCCGGAACCACCTCTCACACATGCCAGAACCACGTGCCAATGACCCCGGAAGGACCTGCCGAGCACGCCGGAACCACCTGTTCGACTCGCCAGAACCACCTGCCGGACACGCAAAAATCACCTGCCGGCTACGCCACAACCAGTTGGGGAACACTTCGGAATCACCTGCCGGGCTTGCTGGAACCACCTGCCGGTCATGCCAAAATCACCTGCCAACTACGCCAGTACCACTTGGCGGACACTGTGGAAACACCTGTCGGGCCGGCCGGAACCACATCTCAGACGTGCCAGAACCATGTGCATGAGATGCTGGAACCACACCCCGAACAGACGGAAAACACCTGCCAGACCCGTCTGAACAACCTGCCGAGCACGCCGGAGCCACCTGCTCGACTCGCCGGAACCACCTACCAGACATGCCAAAATCACCAGCCGGGTATTCCAGAACCACTTGGCGGACACTCCGGAATCATCTGCCGGACATGCCGGAACCAGCTCTCAGACACACCAGAACCACGTGCCGGAGACGCCGGAAGCGCCTTCCGAGCATGCCGGAGCCACCTGCTCGACTCGCCAGAAACACCTGCCGGACACGCCAAAATCACCTGCAGGGTACGCCAGAACCACCTGGCGGACAATCCGAAACCACCTGTCGCGCATGCCGGAACCACCTCTCAGACGTGCCAGAACCATGTGGCGGACAGTCCGGAATCACCTGTTGGGCATGCGCAACCACCTCTGAGACGTACCAGAACCACATGCCGTGCAGGCTGGAACCACCTACCGGACAGACCGGAATCACCTTTCGGGCATGCCGGAACCACCTGTCAGATGTGCCAGAAACACGTGCCGGAGACGCCGGAAGCACCTGCCAAGCACGTTGGAACCACCTGCTCAACTCGCCTGAACCACCTGCCGGACATGCCAAAATCACCTGCCGACTATGCCAGAACCACTTGGCGAACACTCCGGAATCACTTGCCGGGCATGCAGGAACCACCTCTCAGACATGCCAGAACCCCGTGCCAATGACCCCGGAAGCACCAGCCGAGCACGCCGGAACCACCTGCTCCACTCGCCAGAACCACCTGCCGATCACGCAAAAATCACCTGCCGGCTACGCCACAACCAGTTGGTGAACACTTTGGAATCACCTGCCAGGCTTGCTGGAACCACCTGCCAGTCTTGCCAAAATCACCTGCCAACTACGCCAGAACCGCTTGGCGGACACTGCGGAAACACCTGTCGGGCCGGCTGGAACCACATCTCAGACGTGCCAGAAACGTGTTCATGAGATGCCGGAACCACACCCCAAACAGACGGATACCACCTGCCAGAACCGCCTGAACCACCTGCTGAGCACGCCGGAATCACCTGCTCGACTCACCGGTACCACCTCCCTGACACGCCAAAATCACCTGCTGGGTATGCCAGAACCACTTGGCGGACACTCCGGAATCTTCTGCCGGACATGCCGGAACCAGCTCTCAGACACACCAGAACCACGTGCCGGAGACGCCGGAAGCACCTGCCGAGCATGCCGGAGCCACCTGCTCGACTCGCCAGAACCACCTGCCGGACACGCAGAAATCACCTGCCGGCTACGCCACAACCAGTTGGCGAACACTTCGGAATCACCTGCTGGGCTTGCTGGAACCACCTGCCGGTCATGCCAAAATCACCTGCCGGGTACGCCAGAACCACCTGGCGGACACTCCGAAATCACCTGTCGCGCATGCCGGAACCACCTGTTCGACTCGCTGGAACCACCTGCCGGACAGCCCAATATCACCTGCTGGCTATGCCAGAACCACCTGGGGGAAGGTCCGGAATCGCCTGTCAGCCATGGCGGAACCACCTCTCAGACGTACCAGAACCACCTGCCGGAGAAGCTGGAAACACGTCCTGGACAGTCTGGAACCACCTGCCGGCCAAGCCTGAACCACCTGCCAAGCACAACGGAACAACCAGCCAGACACGCCAAAATCACCTGCGTCTTATGCCAGAACCACTTGGAGGACTCTCTGGGATGACCTGCCGGGCATGCCGGAACCACCTCTCAGACGTGCCAGAACCATGTGGCGGACAGTCCGGAATCACCTGTTGGGCATGCGCAACCACCTCTGAGACGTAAAAGAACCACATGCCGTGCAGACTGGAACCACCTACTGGACAGACCGGAATCACCTTTCGGTCATGCCGGAACCACCAGTCAGATGTGCCAGAGACATGTGCCGGAGACGCCGGAAGCACCTGCCAAGCACGTTGGAACCACCTGCTCAACTCGCCTGAACCACCTGCCGGACACGCCAAAATCACCTGCCCGCTACACCAGCACCACTTCGGGGACAAGCCGGAATCACGTGAGGGGCATGCCGGCACAGCCTCTCAGACTGAACCTCGTGCCGGACACCACAGAACCACCTGCCGGACAGACCGGAACCACCTGCCGGACATGCCAAAATCACCTGCCGACTATGCCAGAACCACTTGGCGAACACTCCGGAATCACTTGCCGGGCATGCAGGAACCACCTCTCAAACATGCCAGAACCCCGTGCCAATGACCCCGGAAGCACCAGCCGAGCACGCCGGAACCACCTGCTCCACTCGCCAGAACCACCTGCCGATCACGCAAAAATCACCTGCCGGCTACGCCACAACCAGTTGGTGAACACTATGGAATCACCTGCCAGGCTTGCTGGAACCACCTGCCAGTCATGCCAAAATCACCTACCAACTACGCCAGAACCGCTTGGCGGACACTGTAGAAACACCTGTCGGGCCGGCAGGAACCACATCTCAGACGTGCCAGAACCATGTGCATGAGATGCTGGAACCACACCCCGAACAGACGGAAAACACCTGCCAGACCCGTCTGAAGAACCTGCCGAGCACGCCGGAGCCACCTGCTCGACTCGCTGGAACCACCTACCTGACATGCCAAAATCACCAGCCGGGTAAGCCAGAACCGCTTGGAGGACTCTCTGGGATGACCTGCCGGGCATGCCGGAACCACCTCTCAGACGTGCCAGAACCACCTGCCGGAGAAGCTGGAAACACGTCCTGGACAGTCTGGAACCACCTTCCGGCCAAGCCTGAA
The DNA here is from genome assembly GCF_037783145.1 of Equus przewalskii. Taxonomy (NCBI): domain Eukaryota; kingdom Metazoa; phylum Chordata; class Mammalia; order Perissodactyla; family Equidae; genus Equus; species Equus przewalskii. The sequence continues at coordinate 255,693 of NW_027227397.1, read as the reverse complement.
CCACCTGCCAAGCACAACGGAACAACCTGCCAGACACGCCAAAATCACCTGCGTGTTATGCCAGAACCACTTGGAGGACTCTCTGGGATGACCTGCCCGGCATGCCGGAACCACCTCTCAGACGTGCCAGAACCATGTGGCGGACAGTCCGGAATCACCTGTTGGGCATGCGCAACCACCTCTGAGACGTAAAAGAACCTCATGCCGTACAGGCTGGAACCACCTACCGGACAGACCGCAATCACCTTTCGGGCATGCCGGAACCACCTGTCAGATGTGCCAGAGACACGTGCCGGAGACCCCGGAAGCACCTGCCAAGCACGTTGGAACCACCTGCTCAACTCGCCTGAACCACCTGCCGGACATGCCAAAATCACCTGCCGACTATGCCAGAAACACTTGGCGAACACTTCGGAATCACCTGCCGGGCTTGCTGGAACCACCTGCCGGTCATGCCAAAATCACCTGCCAACTACGCCAGTACCACTTGGCGGACACTGTGGAAACACCCGTCGGGCCAGCCGGAACCACATCTCAGACGAGCCAGAACCATGTGCATGAGATGCTGGAACCACACCCCGAACAGACGGAAAACACCTGCCAGACCCGTCTGAACAACCTGCGGAGCACGCCGGAGCCACCTGCTCGACTCGCCGGAACCACCTACCTGACATGCCCAAATCACCAGCCGGGTATTCCAGAACCACTTGGCGGACACTCCGGAATCATCTGCCGGACATGCCGGAACCAGCTCTCAGACACACCAGAACCACGTGCCGGAGACGCCGGAAGCACCTGCCGAGCATGCCGGAGCCACCTGCTCGACTCGCCAGAAACACCTGCCGGACACGCCAAAATCACCTGCCGGGTACCCCAGAACCACCTGGCGGACACTCCGAAATCACCTGTCGCGCATGCCGGAACCACCTCTCAGACGTGCTGGAAGCACGTGCCGGACACGCCGGAATCACCTACCGGACAGACCGGAACCACCTGCCGAGCACGCCGGAGCCACCTGTTCGACTCGCTGGAACCACCTGCCGGACAGGCCAATATCAACTGCTGGCTATGCCAGAACCACCTGGGGGACGGTCCGGAATCGCCTGCCAGCCATGGCGGAACCACCTCTCAGACGTACCGGAACCACCTCCCGGAGAAGCTGGAAACACGTCCTGGACAGTCAGGAACCACCTGCTGGCCAAGCCTGAACCACCTGCCAAGCACAACGGAACAACATGCCAGACACGCCAAAATCACCTGCGTGTTATGCCAGAACCACTTGGAGGACACTCCGGGATGACCTGCCGGGCATGCCGGAACCACCTCTCAGACGTGCCAGAACCATGTGGCGCACAGTCCGGAATCACCTGTTGGGCATGCGCAACCACCTCTGAGACGTAAAAGAACCACGTGCCGTGCAGGCTGGAACCACCTACCGGACAGACCGGAATCACCTTTCGGGCATGCCGGAACCACCTGTCAGATGTGCCAGAGACACGTGCCGGAGACGCCGGAAGCACCTGCCAAGCACGTTGGAACCACCTGCTCTACTCGCCTGAACCACCTGCCGGACACGCCAAAACCACCTGCCCGCTACACCAGCACCACTTCGGGGACAAGCCGGAATCACGTGAGGGGCATGCCGGCACAGCCTCTCAGACTGAACCTCGTGCCGGACACCACAGAACCACCTGCTGGACAGACTGGAGCCACCTGCCGGACACGCCGGAACAACCGGCTCGACCCACCAGAACGACCGCTGGACATGCAAAATCACCTGCCGGCTACGCCGGAAACACTTGGCGAACACTCCGGAATCACCTGCAGGGCATGCCGGAACCACCTCTCAGATATGCCAGAACCACGTGCCAATGACCCCAGAAGCACCTGCCGAGCACGCCGGAACCAGTTGGGGAACACTTCGGAATCACCTGCCGGGCTTGCTGTAACCACCTGCCGGTCATGCCAAAATCACCTGCCAACTACGCCAGAACCGCTTGGCGGACACTGCGGAAACACCTGTCGGGCCGGCTGGAACCACATCTCAGACGTGCCAGAAACATGTTCATGAGATGCTGGAACCACACCCCGAACAGACGGATACCACCTGCCAGAACCCCCTGAACCACCTGATGAGCACGCCGGAACCACCTGCTCGACTCACTGGTACCACCTCCCTGACACGCCAAAATCACCTGCTGGGTATGCCAGATCCACTTGGCGGACACTCCGGAATCATCTGTCGGACAGGCTGGAACCAGCTCTCAGACACACCAGAACCAAGTGCCGGAGACGCCGGAAGCACCTGCCGAGCATGCCTGAGCCAACTGCTCGACTCGCCAGAACCACCTGCCGATCACGCAAAAATCACCTGCCGGCTACGCCACAACCAGTTGGTGAACACTTCGGAATCACCTGCCGGGCTTGCTGGAACCACCTGCCGGTCATGCCAAAATCACCTGCCAACTACGCCACTACCTCTTGGCGGACACTGTGGAAACACCTGTCGGGCCGGCCGGAACCACATCTCAGACGTGCCAGAACCATGTGCATGAGATGCTGGAACCACACCCCGAACAGACGGAAAACACCTGCCAGACCCGTCTGAACAACCTGCCGAGCACGCCGGAGCCACCTGCTCGACTCGCTGGAACCACCTACCTGACATGCCAAAATCACCAGCCGGGTATGCCAGAACCGCTTGGAGGACTCTCTTGGATGACCTGCCGGGCATGCCGGAACCACCTCTCAGACGTACCAGAACCACCTGCCGGAGAAGCTGGAAACACGTCCTGGACAGTCTGGAACCACCTGCCGGCCAAGCCTGAACCACCTGCCAAGCACAACGGAACAACCTGCCAGACACGCCAAAATCACCTGCGTGTTATGCCAGAACCACTTGGAGGACTCTCTGGGATGACCTGCCGGGCATGCCGGAACCAACTCTCAGACGTGCCAGAACCATGTGGCGGACAGTCCGGAATCACCTGTTGGGCTTGCGCAACCACCTCTGAGACGTACCAGAACCACATGCCGTGCAGGCTGGAACCACCTACCGGACAGACCGGAATCACCTTTCGGGCATGCCGGAACCACCTGTCAGATGTGCCAGAAACACGTGCCGGAGACGCCGGAAGCACCTGCCAAGCACGTTGGAACCACCTGCTCAACTCGCCTGAACCACCTGCCGGACATGCCAAAATCACCTGCCGACTATGCCAGAACCACTTGGCGAACACTCCGGAATCACTTGCCGGGCATGCAGGAACCACCTCTCAGACATGCCAGAACTCCGTGCCAATGACCCCGGAAGCACCTGCCGAGCACGCCGGAACCAACTGATCGACTCGCCAGAACCACCTGCCGGACACGCAGAAATCACCTGCCGGCTACGCCACAACCAGTTGGGCGACACTTCGGAATCACCTGCCGGGCTTGCTGGAACCACCTGCCGGTCATGCCAAAATCACCTGCCAACTACGCCAGAACCGCTTGGCGGACACTGCGGAAACACCTGCTGGGCCAGCCGGAACCACATCTCAGACGTGCCAGAAACGTGTTCATGAGATGCTGGAACCACACCACGAACAGACGGATACCACCTGCCAGAACCGCCTGAACCACCTGATGAGCACGCCGGAACCACCTGCTCGACTCACCGGTACCACCTCCCTGACACGCCAAAATCACCTGCTGGGTATGCCAGAACCACTTGGGGGACACTCCGGAATCATCTGCCAGACATGCCGGAACCAGCTCTCAGACACACCAGAACCAAGTGCCAGAGACGCCGGAAGCACCTGCCGAGCATGCCGGAGCCACCTGCTCGACTCGCCAGAAACACCTGCCGGACACGCCAAAATCACCTGCCGGGTATGCCAGAACCACCTTGCGGACACTACGGAATCACCTGCCGCACATGCCGGAACCACCTCTCAGAGGTGCCGGAAGCACGTGCCAGACACGCCGGAAACACCTACCGGACAGACCGGAACCACCTGCCAAGAACGCCGGAGCCACCTGTTCGACTCGCTGGAACCACCTGCCGGACAGGCCAATATCAACTGCTGGCTATGCCAGAACCACCTGGGGGACGGTCCGGGATCACCTGCCAGCCATGGCGGAACCACCTCTCAGACGTACCAGAACAACCTGCCGGAGAAGCTGGAAACACGTCCTGGACAGACTGGGACCACGTGACGGCCATGCCAGAACCACCTGCCGAGCACGGCGGAACCACCTGCCGGACACGCCAAAATGACCTGCGGGCTACGCCAGAACCACTTGGACGACTCTCCGAAATGACCTGCCGGGCATGTTGGAACCACCTCTCAGACGTGCCAGAAGCACGTAGCGGACAGTCCGGAATCACCTGTTGGGCATACGCAACCACCTCTGACACGTACCAGAACCACGTGCCGTGCACGCCGGAACCACCTACCGGACAGACCAGAATCAACTTTTGGGCATGCCGGAACCACCAGTCAGATGTGCCAGAAACACGTGCCGGAGACGCCGGAAGCAGCTGCCGAGCACGTCGCAACCACCTGCTCAACTCGCCTGAACCACCTGCCGTACACGCCAAAATCACCTGCCCGCTACACCAGCACCACTTCGGGGACAAGCCGGAATCACGTGAGGGGCATGCCGGCACAGCCCCTCAGACTGAACCTCGTGCCGGACACCACAGAACCACCTGCCGGACAGACCGGAACCACCTGCCGGACACGCCGGAACCACCGGCTCGACCCGCCGGAACGACCGCTGGACATGCAAAATCACCTGCCGGCCACGCCGGAAACACTTGACGAACACTCCGGAATCACATGCCGGGCATGCCGGAACCACCTCTCAGATATGCCAGAACCACGTGCCAATGACACCGGAAGCACCTGCCGAGCACGCCGGAACCACCTGCTCGACTCGCCAGAACCACCTGCCGGACACGCAGAAATCACCTGCCGGCTACGCCACAACCAGTTGGGGAACACATCGAAATCACCTGCCAGGCTTGCTGGAAACACCTGCCGGTCATGCCAAAATCACCTGCAAACTACGCCAGTACCACTTGGCGGACACTGTGGAAACACCTGTCGGGCCGGCCGGAACCACTTCTCAGACGTGCCAGAACCATGTGCATGAGATGCTGGAACCACACCCCGAACAGACGGAAAACACCTGCCAGACGCGTCTGAACAACCTGCCGAGCACGCCGGAGCCACCTGCTCGACTCGCCGGAACCACCTACCTGACATGCCAAAATCACCAGCCGGGTACGCCAGAACCACTTGGCGGACACTCCGGAATCATCTGCCGGACATGCCGGAACCAGCTCTCAGACACACCAGAACCACGTGCCGGAGACGCCGGAAGCACCTGCCGAGCATGCCGGAGCCACCTGCTCGACTCGCCAGAAACACCTGCCGGACACGCCAAAATCACCTGCCGGGTACGCCAGAACCACCTGGCGGACACTCCGAAATCACCTGTCGCGCATGCCGGAACCACCTCTCAGACGTGCCGGAAGCACGTGCCGGACACGCCGGAATCACCTACCGGACAGACCGGAACCACCTGCCGAGCACGCCGGAGCCACCTGTTCGACTCGCTGGAACCACCTGCCGGACAGGCCAATATCAACTGCTGGCTATGCCAGAACCACCTGGGGGACGGTCCGGAATCGCCTGCCAGCCATGGCGGAACCACCTCTCAGACGTACCAGAACCACCTGCCGGAGAAGCTGGAAACACGTCCTGGACAGTCTGGAACCACCTTCCGGCCAAGCCTGAACCACCTGCCAAGCACAACGGAACAACCAGCCAGACACGCCAAAATCACCTGCGTGTTATGCCAGAACCACTTGGAGGACTCTCCGGGATGACCTGCCGGGCATGCCGGAACCACCTCTCAGACGTGCCAGAACCATGTGGCGGACAGTCCGGAATCACCTGTTGGGCATGCGCAACCACCTCTGAGACGTACCAGAACCACATGCCGTGCAGGCTGGAACCACCTACCGGACAGACCGGAATCTCCTTTCGGGCATGCCGGAACCACCTGTCAGATGTGCCAGAAACACGTGCCGGAGACGCCGGAAGCACCTGCCAAGCACGTTGGAACCACCTGCTCTACTCGCCTGAACCACCTGCCGGACATGCCAAAATCACCTGCCGACTATGCCAGAACCACTTGGCGAACACTCCGGAATCACTTGCCGGGCATGCAGGAACCACCTCTCAGACATGCCAGAACCCCGTGCCAATGACCCCGGAAGCACCAGCCGAGCACGCCGGAACCCCCTGCTCGACTTGCCAGAACCACGTGCCGATCACGCAAAAATCACCTGCCGGCTACGCCACAACCAGTTGGTGAACACTTTGGAATCACATGCCAGGCTTGCTGGAACCACCTGCCAGTCATGCCAAAATCATCTGCCAACTACGCCAGAACCGCTTGGCGGACACTGCGGAAACACCTGTCGGGCCGGCTGGAACCACATCTCAGACGTGCCAGAAACGTGTTCATGAGATGCTGGAACCACACCCCGAACAGACGGATACCACCTGCCAGAACCGCCTGAACCACCTGCCGAGCATGCCGGAGCCACCTGTTCGACTCGCTGGAACCACCTGCCGGACAGGCCAATATCAACTGCTGGCTATGCCAGAACCACCTGGGGGACGGTCCGGAATCGCCTGCCAGCCATGGCGGAACCACGTCTCAGACGTACCAGAACCACCTGCCGGAGAAGCTGGAAACACGTCCTGGACAGTCTGGAACCACCTGCCGGCCAAGCCTGAACCACCTGCCAAGCACAACGGAACAACCTGCCAGACACGCCAAAATCACCTGCGTGTTATGCCAGAACCACTTGGAGGACTCTCTGGGATGACCTGCCGGGCATGCCGGAACCACCTCTCAGACGTGCCAGAACCATGTGTCGGACAGTCCGGAATCACCTGTTGGGCATGCGCAACCACCTCTGAGACGTACCAGAACCACATGCCGTGCAGGCTGGAACCACCTACCGGACAGACCGGAATCACCTTTCGGGCATGCCGGAACCACCTGTCAGATGTGCCAGAAACACGTGCCAGAGACGCCGGAAGCACCTGCCAAGCACGTTGGAACCACCTGCTCAACTCGCCTGAACCACCTGCCGGACATGCCAAAATCACCTGCCGACTATGCCAGAACCACTTGGCGAACACTCCGGAATCACTTGCCGGGCATGCAGGAACCACCTCTCAGACATGCCAGAACCCCGTGCCAATGACCCCGGAAGCACCAGCCGAGCACGCCGGAACCACCTGCTCGACTCGCCAGAACCACCTGCCGATCACGCAAAAGTCACCTGCCGGCTACGCCACAACCAGTTGGTGAACACTTTGGAATCACCTGCCAGGCTTGCTGGAACCACCTGCCAGTCATGCCAAAATCACCTGCCAACTACGCCAGAACCGCTTGGCGTACACTGCGGAAACACCTGTCGGGCCGGCTGGAACCACATCTCAGACGTGCCAGAAACGTGTCAATGAGATGTTGGAACCACACCGCGAACAGACGGATACCACCTGCCAGAACCGCCTGAACCACCTGCTGAGCACGCCGGAACCACCTGCTCGACTCACCGGTACCACCTCCCTGACACGCCAAAATCACCTGCTGGGTATGCCGGAACCACTTGGCGGACACTCCGGAATCATCTGCCAGACATGCCGGAACCAGCTCTCAGACAGACCAGAACCACGTGCCGGAGACGCCGGAAGCACCTGCCGAGCATGCCGGAGCCACCTGTTCGACTCGCCAGAAACACCTGCCGGAGACGCCAAAATCACCTGCCGGGTACGCCAGAACCACCTGGCGGACACTCCGAAATCACCTGACGCGCATGCCGGAACCACCTCTCAGACTTGCCGGAAGCACGTGCCGGACACGCCGGAATCACCTACCGGACAGACCGGAACCACCTGCCGAGCACGCCGGAGCCACCTGTTCGACTGGCTGGAACCACCTGCCGGACAGGCCAATATCAACTGCTGGCTATGCCAGAACCACCTGGGGGACTGTCCGGAATCACCTGCCAGCCATGGCGGAACCACCTCTCAGACGTACCAGAACCACCTGCCGGAGAAGCTGAACACACGTCCTGGACAGTGTGGAACCACCTGCCGGCCAAGCCTGCACCACCTGCCGAGCACAACGGAACAACCTGCCAGACACGCCAAAATCACCAGCGTGTTATGCCAGAACCACTTGGAGGACTCTCTGGGATGACCTGCCGGGCGTGCCGGAACCACCTCTCAGACGTGCCAGAACCATGTGGCGGACAGTCCGGAATCACCTGTTGGGCATGCGCAACCACCTCTGAGACGTACCAGAACCACATGCCGTGCAGGCTGGAACCACCTACCGGACAGACCGGAATCACCTTTCGGGCATGCCGGAACCACCTGTCAGATGTGCCAGAAACACGTGCCGGAGACGCCGGAAGCACCTGCCAAGCACGTTGGAACCACCTGCTCAACTCGCCTGAACCACCTGCCGGACATGCCAAAATCACCTGCCGACTATGCCAGAACCACTTGGCGAACACTCCGGAATCACTTGCCGGGCATGCAGGAACCACCTCTCAGACATGCCAGAACCCCGTGCCAATGACCCCGGAAGCACCAGACGAGCACGCCGGAACCACCTGCTCGCCTCGCCAGAACCACCTGCCGATCACGCAAAAATCACCTGCCGGCTACGCCACAACCAGTTGGGGAACACTTCGGAATCACCTGCCGGGCTTGCTGGAACCACCTGCCGGTCATGCCAAAATCACCTGCCAACTACGCCAGTACCACTTGGCGGACACTGTGGAAACACCTGTCGGGCCGGCCGGAACCACATCTCAGACGTGCCAGAACCATGTGCATGAGATGCTGGAACCACACCCCGAACAGACGGAAAACACCTGCCAGACCCGTCTGAACAAACTGCCGAGCACGCCGGAGCCACCTGCTCGACTCGCCGGAACCACCTACCTGACATGCCAAAATCACCAGCCGGGTATGCCAGAACCACTTGGTGGACACTCCGGAATCATCTGCCGGACATGCCGGAACCAGCTCTCAGACACACCAGAACCACGTGCCGGAGACGCCGGAAGCACCTGCCGAGCATGCCGGAGCCACCTGCTCGACTCGCCAGAAACACCTGCCGGACACGCCAAAATCACCTGCCGGGTACGCCAGAACCACCTGGCGGACACTCCGAAATCACCTGTCGCGCATGCCGGAACCACCTCTCAGACGTGCCGGAAGCACGTGCCGGACACGCCGGAATCACCTACCGGACAGACCGGAACCACCTGCCGAGCACGCCGGAGCCACCTGTTCGACTTGCTGGAACCACCTGCCGGACAGGCCAATATCAACTGCTGGCTATGCCAGAACCACCTGGGGGACGGTCCGGAATCGCCTGCCAGCCATGGCGGAACCACCTCTCAGACGTACCAGAACCCCGTGCCAATGACCCCGGAAGCACCAGCCGAGCACGCCGGAACCACCTGCTCGACTCGCCAGAACCACCTGCCGATCACGCAAAAGTCACCTGCCGGCTACGCCACAACCAGTTGGTGAACAATTTGGAATCACCTGCCAGGCTTGCTGGAACCACCTGCCAGTCATGCCAAAATCACCTGCCAACTACGCCAGAACCGCTTGGCGTACACTGCGGAAACACCTGTCGGGCCGGCTGGAACCACGTCTCAGACGTGCCAGAAACGTGTTCATGTGATGTTGGAACCACACCGCCCACAGACGGATACCACCTGCCAGAACCGCCTGAACCACCTGCTGAGCACGCCGGAACCACCTGCTCGACTCACCGGTACCACCTCCCTGACACGCCAAAATCACCTGCTGGGTATGCCAGAACCACTTGGCGGACACTCCGGAATCATCTGCCGGACATGCCGGAACCAGCTCTCAGACACACCAGAACCAAGTGCCGGAGACGCCGGAAGCACCTGCCGAGCATGCCGGAGCCACCTGCTCGACTCGCCAGAAACACCTGCCGGACACGCCAAAATCACCTGCGTGTTATGCCAGAACCACTTAGAGGACTCTCTGGGATGACCTGCCGGGCATGCTGGAACCACCTCTCAGACGTGCCAGAACCATGTGGCGGACAGTCCGGAATCACCTGTTGGGCATGCGCAACCACCTCTGAGACGTACCAGAACCACATGCCGTGCAGGCTGGAACCACCTACCGGACAGACCAGAATCACCTTTCGGGCATGCCGGAACCACCTGTCAGATGTGCCAGAAACACGTGCCGAAGACGCCGGAAGCACCTGCCAAGCACGTTGGAACCACCTGCTCAACTCGCCTGAACCACCTGCCGGACATGCCAAAATCACCTGCCGACTATGCCAGAACCACTTGGCGAACACTCCGGAATCGCTTGCCGGGCATGCAGGAACCACCTCTCAGACATGCCAGAACCCCGTGCCAATGACCCCGGAAGCACCAGCCGAGCACGCCGGAACCACCTGCTCGACTCGCCAGAACCAACTGCCGATCACGCAAAAGTCACCTGCCGGCTACGCCACAACCAGTTGGTGAACACTTTGGAATCACCTGCCAGGCTTGCTGGAACCACCTGCCAGTCATGCCAAAATCACCTGCCAACTACGCCAGAACCGCTTGGCGGACACTGCGGAAACACCTGTCGGGCCGGCTGGAACCACATCTCAGACGTGCCAGAAACGTGTTCATGAGATGCCGGAACCACACCCCGAAAAGACGGATACAACCTGCCAGAACCGCCTGAACCACCTGCTGAGCACGCCGGAACCACCTGCTCGACTCACAGGTACCACCTCGCTGACACGCCAAAATCACCTGCTGGGTATGCCAGAACCACTTGGCGGACACTCCGGAATCATCTGCCGGACATGCCGGAACCAGCTCTCAGACACACCAGAACCAAGTGCCGGAGACGCCGGAAGCACCTGCCGAGCATGCCGGAGCCACCTGCTCGACTCGCCAGAAACACCTGCCGGACACGCCAAAATCACCTGCCAACTACGCCAGTACCACTTGGCGGACACTGTGGAAACACCTGTCGGGCCGGCCGGAACCACATCTCAGACGTGCCAGAACCATGTGCATGAGATGCAGGAACCACACCCGGAACAGACGGAAAACACCTGCCAGACCCGTCTGAACAACCTGCCGAGCACGTCAGAGCCACCTGCTCGACTCGCTGGAACCACCTACCTGACATGCCAAAATCACCAGCCGGGTATGCCAGAACCGCTTGGAGGACTCTCTGGAATGACCTGCCGGGCATGCCGGAACCACCTCTCAGACGTGCCAGAACCATGTGGAGGACAGTCCGGAATCACCTGTTGGGCATGCGCAACCACCTCTGAGACGTACCAGAACCACATGCCGTGCAGGCTGGAACCACCTGCCGGACAGACCGGAATCACCTTTCGGGCATGCCGGAGCCACCTGTCAGATGTGCCAGAAACACGTGCCGGAGACGCCGGAAGCACCTGCCAAGCACGTTGGAACCACCTGCTCTACTCGCCGGAACCACCTGCCGGACATGCCAAAATCACCTGCCGACTATGCCAGAACCACTTGGCGAACACTCCGGAATCACTTGCCGGGCATGCAGGAACCACCTCTCAGACATGCCAGAACCCCGTGCCAATGACCCCGGAAGCACCAGCCGAGCACGCCGGAACCACCTGCTCGACTCGCCAGAACCACCTGCCGATCACGCAAGAATCACCTGCCGGCTACGCCACAACCAGTTGGGGAACACTTTGGAATCACCTGCCAGGCTTGCTGGAACCACCTGCCAGTCATGCCAAAATCACCTGCCAACTACGCCAGAACCGCTTGGCAGGCACTGCGGAAACACCTGTCGGGCCGGCTGGAACCACATCTGAGACGTGCCAGAAACGTGTTCATGACATGCAGGAACCACACCCCGAACAGACGGATACCACCTGCCAGAACCGCCTGAACCACCTGCCGAGCATGCCGGAGCCACCTGCTCGACTCGCCAGAAACACCGGCCGGACAAGCCAAAATCATCTGCCGGGTATGCCAGAACCACCTGGGGGACGGTCCGGAATCGCCTGCCAGCCATGGCGGAACCACCTCTCAGACGTACCAGAACCACCTGCCGGAGAAGCTGGAAACACGTCCTGGACAGTCTGGAACCACCTGCCGGCCAAGCCTGAACCACCTGCCAAGCACAACGGAACAACCTGCCAGACACGCCAAAATCACCTGCGTGTTATGCCAGAACCACTTGGAGGACTCTCTGGGATGACCTGCCGGGCATGCCGGAACCACCTCTCAGACGTGCCAGAACCATGTGGCGCACAGTCAGGAATCACCTGTTGGGCATGCGCAACCACCTCTGAGACGTACCAGAACCACATGCCGTGCAGGCTGGAACCACCTACCGGACAGACCGGAATCACCTTTCGGGCATGCCGGAACCACCAGTCAGATGTGCCAGAAACACGTGCCGGAGACGCCGGAAGCACCTGCCGAGCACGTCGAAAACACCTGCTCAACTCGCCTGAACCACCTGCCGGACACGCCAAAATCACCTGCCCGCTACACCAGCACCACTTCGGGGACAAGCCGGAATCACGTGAGGGGCATGCCGGCACAGCCTCTCAGACTGAACCTCGTGCCGGACACCACAGAACCACCTGCCGGACAGACCGGAACCACCTGCCGGACACGCCGGAACCACCGGCTCGACCCGCCGGAACGACCGCTGGACATGCAAAATCACCTGCCGGCCACGCCGGAAACACTTGGCGAACACTCCGGAATCACCTGCCGGGCATGCCGGAACCACCTCTCAGATATGCCAGAACCACGTGCCAATGACCCCGGAAGCACCTGCCGAGCACGCCGGAACCACCTGCTCGACTCGCCAGAACCACCTGCTGGACACCCCAAAATCACATGCCGGCTACGCCACAACCAGTTGGGGAACACTTCGGAATCACCTGCCGGGCTTGCTGGAACCACCTGCCGGTCATGCCAAAATCACCTGCCAACTACGGCAGTACCACTTGGCGGACACTGTAGAAACACCTGTCGGGCCAGCCGGAACCACATCTCAGACGTGCCAGAACCATGTGCATGAGATGCTGGAACCACACCCCGAACAGACGGAAAACACCTGCCAGACCCGTCTGAACAACCTGCCGAGCACGCCGGAGCCACCTGCTCGACTCGCCGGAACCAGTACCTGACATGCCCAAATCACCAGCCGGGTATGCCAGAACCACTTGGCGGACACTCCGGAATCATCTGCCGGACATGCCGGAACCAGCTCTCAGACACACCAGAACCACGTGCCGGAGACGCCGGAAGCACCTGCCGAGCATGCCGGAGCCACCTGCTCGACTCGCCAGAAACACCTGCCGGACACGCCAAAATCACCTGCCGGGTACGCCAGAACCACCTGGCGGACACTCCGAAATCACCTGTCGCGCATGCCGGAACCACCTCTCAGACGTGCCGGAAGCACGTGCCGGACACGCCGGAATCACCTACCGGACAGACCGGAACCACCTGCCGAGCACGCCGGAGCCACCTGTTCGACTCGCTGGAACCACCTGCCGGACAGGCCAATATCAACTGCTGGCTATGCCAGAACCACCTGGGGGATGGTCCGGAATCGCCTGCCAGCCATGGCGGAACCACCTCTCAGACGTACCAGAACCACCTGCCGGAGAAGCTGGAAACACGTCCTGGACAGTCTGGAACCACCTGCCGGCCAAGCCTGAACCACCTGCCAAGCACAACGGAACAACCTGCCAGACACGCCAAAATCACCTGCGTGTTATGCCAGAACCACTTGGAGGACTCTCCGGGATGACCTGCCGGGCATGCCGGAACCACCTCTCAGACGTGCCAGAACCATGTGGCACACAGTCAGGAATCACCTGTTGGGCATGCGCAACCACCTCTGAGACGTAAAAGAACCACATGCCGTGCAGGCTGGAACCACCTACCGGACAGACCGCAATCACCTTTCGGGCATGCCGGAACCACCTGTCAGATGTGCCAGAAACACGTGCCGGAGACGCCGGAAGCACCTGCCAAGCACGTTGGAACCACCTGCTCAACTCGCCTGAACCACCTGCCGGACATGCCAAAATCACCTGCCGACTATGAGAGAACCAATTGGCGAACACTCCGGAATCACTTGCCGGGCATGCAGGAACCACCTCTCAGACATGCCAGAACCCTGTGCCAATGACCCCGGAAGCACCAGCCGAGCACGCCGGAACCACCTGCTCGACTCGCAAGAACCACCTGCCGGACACGCGAAAATCACCTGCCGGCTACGCCGCAACCAGTTGTTGAACACTTTGGAATCACCTGCCAGGCTTGCTGGAACCACCTGCCAGTCATGCCAAAATCACCTGCCAACTACGCCAGAACCGCTTGGCGGACACTGCGGAAACACCTGTCGGGCCGGCTGGAACCACATCTCAGACGTGCCAGAAACGTGTTCATGAGACGCTGGAACCACACCGCGAACAGACGGATACCACCTGCCAGAACCGCCTGAACAACCTGCCGAGCACGCCGGAACCACCTGCTCGACTCACAGGTACCACCTCCCTGACACGCCAAAATCACCTGCTGGGTATGCCAGAACCATTTGGCAGACACTCCGGAATCATCTGCCGGACATGCCGGAACCAGCTCTCAGACACACCACAACCAAGTGCCGGAGACGCCGGAAGCACCTGCCGAGCATGCCGGAGCCACCTGCTCGACTCGCCAGAAACACCTGCCGGACACGCCAAAATCACCTGCCGGGTATGCCAGAAACACCTGGCGGACACTACGGAATCACATGCCGCGCATGCCGGAACCACCTCTCAGACGTGCCGGAAGCACGTGCCAGACACGCCGGAAACACCTACCGGACAGACCGGAACCACCTGCCAAGAACGCCGGAGCCACCTGTTCGACTCGCTGGAACCACCTGCCGGACAGGCCAATATCAACTGCTGGCTATGCCAGAACCACCTGGGGGACAGTCCGGGATCACCTGCCAGCCATGGCGGAACCACCTCTCAGACGTACCAGAACCACCTGCCGGAGAAGCTGGAAACACGTCCTGGACAGACTGGAACCACGTGACGGCCATGCCTGAACCACCTGCCGAGCACGGCGGAACCACCTGTCGGACACGCCAAAATCACCTGCGGGCTACGCCAGAACCACTTGGACGACTCTCCGAAATGACCTGCCGGGCATGTTGGAACCACCTCTCAGACGTGCCAGAAGCACGTGGCGGACAGTCCGGAATCACCTGTTGGGCATACGCAACCACCTCTGACACGTACCAGAACCACGTGCCGTGCACGCCGGAACCACCTACTGGACAGACCGGAATCAACTTTTGGGCATGCCGGAACCACCAGTCAGATGTGCCAGAAACACGTGCCGGAGACGCCGGAAGCACCTGCCGAGCACGTCGCAACCACCTGCTCAACTCGCCTGAACCACCTGCCGGACACGCCAAAATCACCTGCCCGCTACACCAGCACCACTTCGGGGACAAGTCGGAATCACATGAGGGGCATGCCGGCACAGACTCTCAGACTGAACCTCGTGCCGGACACCACAGAACCACCTGCCGGACAGACCGGAACCACCTGCCGGACACGCTGGAACCACCGGCTCGACCCGCCGGAACGACCGCTGGACATGCAAAATCACCTGCCGACTACGCCGGAAGCACTTGGCGAACACTCCGGAATCACCTGCCGGGCATGCCGGAACCACCTCTCAGATATGCCAGAACCACGTGCCAATGACCCCGGAAGCACCTGCCGAGCACGCCGGAACCACCTGTTCGACTCGCCAGAACCACCTGCCGGACACGCAGAAATCACCTGCCGGCTACGCCACAACCAGTTGGGGAACACTTCGGAATCACCTGCCGGGCTTGCTGGAACCACCTGCCGGTCATGCCAAAATCACCTGCCAACTACGCCAGTACCACTTGGCGGACACTGTGGAAACACCTGTCGGGCCGGCCGGAACCACATCTCAGACGTGCCAGAACCACGTGCATGAGATGCTGGAACCACACCCCGAAAAGACGGAAAACACCTGCCAGACCCGTCTGAACAACCTGCCGAGCACGCCGGAGCCACCTGCTCGACTCGCCGGAACCACCTACCTGACATGCCCAAATCACCAGCCGGGTATGCCAGAACCACTTGGCGGACACTCCGGAATCATCTGCCGGACATGCCGGAACCAGCTCTCAGACACACCAGAACCACGTGCCGGAGACGCCGTAAGCACCTGCCGAGAATGCCGGAGACACCTGTTCGAGTCGCCCGAAACACCTGCCGGACACGCCAAAATCACCTGCCGGGTACGCCAGAACCACCTGGCGGACACTCCGAAATCACCTGTCTCGCATGCCGGAACCACATCTCAGACGTGCCAGAACCATGTGCATGAGATGCTGGAACCACACCCCGAAAAGACGGAAAACACTTGCCAGACCCGTCTGAACAACCTGCCGAGCACGCCAGAGCCACCTGTTCGACTCGCTGGAACCACCTGCCGGACAGGCCAATATCAACTGCTGGCTATGCCAGAACCACCTGGGGGACGGTCCGGAATCCCCTGCCAGCCATGGCGGAACCACCTCTCAGACGTAGCAGAACCACCTGCCGGAGAAGCTGGAAACACGTCCTGGACAGTCTGGAACCACCTGCCGGCCAAGCCTGAACCACCTGCCAAGCACAACGGAACAACCTGCCAGACACGCCAAAATCACCTGCGTGTTATGCCAGAACCACTTGGAGGACTCTCTGGGATGACCTGCCGGGCATGCCGGAACCACCTCTCAGACGTGCCAGAACCATGTGGCGGACAGTCCGGAATCACCTGTTGGGCGTGCGCAACCACCTCTGAGACGTAAAAGAACCACATGCCGTGCAGGCTGGAACCACCTACCGGACAGACCGGAATCACCTTTCGGGCATGCCGGAACCACCTGTCAGATGTGCCAGAGACACGTGCCGGAGACGCCGGAAGCACCTGCCAAGCACGTTGGAACCACCTGCTCAACTCGCCTGAACCACCTGCCGGACATGCCCAAATCACCTGCCGACTATGCCAGAACCACTTGGCGAACACTCCGGAATCACTTGCCGGGCATGCAGGAACCACCACTCAGACATTCCAGAACCCCGTGCCAATGACCCCGGAAGCACCTGCCGAGCACGCCGGAACCACCTGCTCGACTCGCCAGAACCACCTGCCGGACACGCAGAAATCACCTGCCGGCTACGCCACAACCACTTGGGGAACACTTCGGAATCACCTGCCGGCCTTGCTGGAACCACCTGCCGGTCATGCCAAAATCACCTGCCAACTACGCCAGTACCACTTGGCGGACACTGTGGAAACACCTGTCGGGCCGGCCGGAACCACATCTCAGACGTGCCAGAACCATGTGCATGAGATGCTGGAACCACACCCCGAACAGACGGAAAACACCTGCCAGACCCGTCTGAACAACCTGCCCAGCACGCCGGAGCCACCTGCTCGACTCGCCGGAACCACCTACCTGACATGCCAAAATCACCAGCCGGGTATGCCAGCATCACTTGGTGGACACTCCGGAATCATCTGCCGGACATGCCGGAACCAGCTCTCAGACACACCAGAACCACGTGCCGGAGACGCCGGAAGCACCTGCCGAGCATGCCGGAGCCACCTGCTCGACTCGCCAGAAACACCTGCCGGACACGCCAAAATCACCTGCCGGTCACTCCGAAATCACCTGTCGCGCATGCCGGAACCACCTCTCAGACGTGCCGGAAGCACGTGCCGGAAACGCCGGAATCACCTACCGGACAGACCGGAACCACCTGCCGAGCACGCCGGAGCCACCTGTTCGACTCTCTGGAACCACCTGCCGGACAGGCCAACATCAACTGCTGGCTATGCCAGAACCACCTGGGGGACGGTCCGGAATCGCCTGCCAGCCATGGCGGAACCACCTCACAGACGTACCAGAACCCCCTGCCGGAGAAGCTAGAAACACGTCCTGGACAGTCTGGAACCACCTGCCGGCCAAGCCTGAACCACCTGCCAAGCACAACGGAACAACCTGCCAGACACGCCAAAATCACCTGCGTGTTATGCCAGAACCACTTGGAGGACTCTCTGGGATGACCTGCCGGGCATGCCGGAACCACCTCTCAGACGGGCCAGAACCATGTGTCGGACAGTCCGGAATCACCTGTTGGGCATGCGCAACCACCTCTGAGACGTACCAGAACCACATGCCGTGCAGGCTGGAACCACCTACCGGACAGACCGGAATCACCTTTCGGGCATGCCGGAACCACCTGTCAGATGTGCCAGAAACACGTGCCGGAGACGCCGGAAGCACCTGCCAAGCACGTTGGAACCACCTGCTCTACTCGCCTGAACCACCTGCCGGACATGCCAAAATCACCTGCCGACTATGCCAGAACCACTTGGCGAACACTCCGGAATCACTTGCCGGGCAGGCAGGAACCACCTCTCAGACATGCCAGAACCCCGTGCCAATGACCCCGGAAGCACCAGCCGAGCACGCCGGAACCACCTGCTCGACTCGCCAGAACCACCTGCCGATCACGCAAAAGTCACCTGCCGGCTACGCCACAACCAGTTGGGGAACACTTTGGAATCACCTGCCAGGCTTGCTGGAACCACCTGCCAGTCATGCCAAAATCACCTGCCAACTACGCCAGAACCGCTTGGCGGACACTGCGGAAACACCTGTCGGGCCGGCTGGAACCACATCTCAGACGTGCCAGAAACGTGTTCATGAGATGCTGGAACCACACCCCGAACAGACGGATACCACCTGCCAGAACCGCCTGAACCACCTGCTGAGCACGCCGGAACCACCTGCTCGACTCACCGGTACCACCTCCCTGACACGCCAAAATCACCTGCTGGGTATGCCAGAACCACTTGGCGGACACTCCGGAATCATCTGCCAGACATGCCGGAACCAGCTCTCAGACAGACCAGAACCACGTGCCGGAGACGCCGGAAGCACCTGCCGAGCATGCCGGAGCCACCTGCTCGACTCGCCAGAAACACCTGCCGGAGACGCCAAAATCACCTGCCGGGTACGCCAGAACCACCTGGCGGACACTCCGAAATCACCTGACGCGCATGCCGGAACCGCCTCTCAGACTTGCCGGAAGCACGTGCCGGACACGCCGGAATCACCTACCGGACAGACCGGAACCACCTGCCGAGCACGCCGGAGCCACCTGTTCGACTGGCTGGAACCACCTGCCGGACAGGCCAATATCAACTGCTGGCTATGCCAGAACCACCTGGGGGACGGTCCGGAATCACCTGCCAGGCATGGCGGAACCACCTCTCAGACGTACCAGAACCACCTGCCGGAGAAGCTGGACACACGTCCTGGACAGTGTGGAACCACCTGCCGGCCAAGCCTGAACCACCTGCCAAGCACAACGGAACAACCTGCCAGACACGCCAAAATCACCTGCGTGTTATGCCAGAACCACTTGGAGGACTCTCTGGGATGACCTGCCGGGCGTGCCGGAACCACCTCTCAGACGTGCCAGAACCATGTGGCGGACAGTCCGGAATCACCTGTTGGGCATGCGCAACCACCTCTGAGACGTACCAGAACCACATGCCGTGCAGGCTGGAACCACCTACCGGACAGACCGGAATCACCTTTCGGGCATGCCGGAACCACCTGTCAGATGTGCCAGAAACACGTGCCGGAGACGCCGGAAGCACCTGCCAAGCACGTTGGAACCACCTGCTCAACTCGCCTGAACCACCTGCCGGACATGCCAAAATCACCTGCCGACTATGCCAGAACCACTTGGCGAACACTCCGGAATCACTTGCCGGGCATGCAGGAACCACCTCTCAGACATGCCAGAACCCCGTGCCAATGACCCCGGAAGCACCAGCCGAGCACGCCGGAACCACCTGCTCGACTCGCCAGAACCACCTGCCGATCACGCAAAAATCACCTGCCGGCTACGCCACAACCAGTTGGTGAACACTTTGGAATCACCTGCCAGGCTTGCTGGAACCACCAGCCAGTCATGCCAAAATGACCTGCCAACTACGCCAGAACCGCTTGGCGTACACTGCGGAAACACCTGTCGGGCCGGCTGGAACCACATCTCAGACGTGCCAGAAACGTGTCAATGAGATGTTGGAACCACACCGCGAACAGACGGATACCACCTGCCAGAACCGCCTGAACCACCTGCTGAGCACGCCGGAACCACCTGCTCGACTCACCGGTACCACCTCCCTGACACGCCAAAATCACCTGCTGGGTATGCCAGAACCACTTGGCGGACACTCCGGAATCATCTGCCGGACATGCCGGAACCAGCTCTCAGACACACCAGAACCAAGTGCCGGAGACGCCGGAAGCACCTGCCGAGCATGCCGGAGCCATCTGCTCGACTCGCCAGAAACACCTGCCGGACACGCCAAAATCACCTGCCGGGTATGCCAGAACCACCTGGCGGACACTACGGAATCACCTGCCGCGCATGCCGCAACCACCTCTCAGACGTGCCAGAAGCACGTGCCAGACACGCCGGAAACACCTACCGGACAGACCGGAACCACCTGCCAAGAACGCCGGAGCCACCTGTTCGACTCGCTGGAACCACCTGCCGGACAGGCCAATATCAACTGCTGGCTATGCCAGAACCACCTGGGGGACAGTCCGGGATCACCTGCCAGCCATGGCGGAACCACCTCTCAGACGTACCAGAACCACCTGCCGGAGAAGCTGGAAACACGTCCTGGACACACTGGAACCACGTGACGGCCATGCCTGAACCACCTGCCGAGCACGGCGGAACCACCTGCCGGACACGCCAAAATCACCTGCGGGCTACGCCAGAACCACTTGGACGACTCTCCGAAATGACCTGCCGGGCATGTTGGAACACCTCTCAGACGTGCCAGAAGCACGTGGCGGACAGTCCGGAATCACCTGTTGGGCATACGCAACCACCTCTGACACGTGCCAGAACCACGTGCCGTGCACGCCGGAACCACCTACCGGACAGACCGGAATCAACTTTTGGGCATGCCGGAACCACCAGTCAGATGTGCCAGAAACACGTGCCGGAGACGCCGGAAGCACCTGCCGAGCACGTCGCATCCACCTGCTCAACTCGCCTGAACCACCTGCCGGACACGCCAAAATCACCTGCCCGCTACACCAGCACCACTTCGGGGACAAGCCGGAATCACGTGAGGGGCATGCCGGCACAGCCTCTCAGACTGAACCTCGTGCCGGACACCACAGAACCACCTGCCGGACAGACCGGAACCACCTGCCGGACACGCCGGAACCACCGGCTCGACCCGCCGGAACGACCGCTGGACATGCAAAATCACCTGCCGGCTACGCCGGAAACACTTGGCGAACACTCCGGAATCACCTGCCGGGCATGCCGGAACCACCTCTCAGATATGCCAGAACCACGTGCCAATGACCCCGGAAGCACCTGCCGAGCACGCCGGAACCACCTGCTCGACTCGCCAGAACCACCTGCCGGACACGCAGAAATCACCTCCCGGCTACGCCACAACCAGTTGGGGAACACTTCGGAATCACCTGCCGGGCTTGCTGGAAACACCTGCCGGTTCATGCCAAAATCACCTGCCAACTACGCCAGTACCACTTGGGGGACACTGTGGAAACACCTGTCGGGCCGGCCGGAACCAGATCTCAGACGTGCCAAAACCATGTGCATGAGATGCAGGAACCACACCCCGAACAGACGGAAAACACCTGCCAGACCCGTCTGAACAACCTGCCGAGCACGCCGGAGCCACCTGCTCGACTCGCTGGAACCACCTACCTGACATGCCAAAATCACCAGCCGGGTATGCCAGAACCGCTTGGAGGACTCTCTGGAATGACCTGCCGGGCATGCCGGAACCACCTCTCAGACGTGCCAGAACCATGTGGAGGACAGTCCGGAATCACCTTTTGGGCATGCGCAACCACCTCTGAGACGTACCAGAACCACATGCCGTGCAGGCTGGAACCACCTACCGGACAGACCGGAATCACCTTTCGGGCATGCCGGAACCACCTGTCAGATGTGCCAGAAACACGTGCCGGAGACGCCGGAAGCACCTGCCAAGCACGTTGGAACCACCTGCTCTACTCGCCGGAACCACCTGCCGGACATGCCAAAATCACCTGCCGACTATGCCAGAACCACTTGGCGAACACTCCGGAATCACTTGCCGGGCATGCAGGAACCACCTCTCAGACATGCCAGAACCCCGTGCCAATGACCCCGGAAGCACCAGCCGAGCACGCCGGAACCACCTGCTCGACTCGCCAGAACCACCTGCCGATCACGCAAAAATCACCTGCCGGCTACGCCACAACCAGTTGGGGAACACTTTGGAATCACCTGCCAGGCTTGCTGGAACCACCTGCCAGTCATGCCAAAATCACCTGCCAACTACGCCAGAACCGCTTGGCAGACACTGCGGAAACACCTGTCGGGCCGGCTGGAACCACATCTGAGACGTGCCAGAAACGTGTTCATGACATGCAGGAACCACACCCCGAACAGACGGATACCACCTGCCAGAACCGCCTGAACCACCTGCCGAGCATGCCGGAGCCACCTGCTCGACTCGCCAGAAACACCGGCCGGACACGCCAAAATCACTTGCCGGGTATGCCAGAACCACCTGGGGGACGGTCCGGAATCGCCTGCCAGCCATGGCGGAACCACCTCTCAGACGTACCAGAACCACCTGCCGGAGAAGCTGGAAACACGTCCTGGACAGTCTGGAACCACCTGCCGGCCAAGCCTGAACCACCTGCCAAGCACAACGGAACAACCTGCCAGACACGCCAAAATCACCTGCGTGTTATGCCAGAACCACTTGGAGGACTCTCTGGGATGACCTGCCGGGCATGCCGGAACCACCTCTCAGACGTGCCAGAACCATGTGGCGCACAGTCAGGAATCACCTGTTGGGCATGCGCAACCACATCTGAGACGTAAAAGAACCACATGCCGTGCAGGCTGGAACCACCTACCAGACAGACTGGAATCACCTTTCGGGCATGCCGGAACCACCTGTCAGATGTGCCAGAGACACGTGCCGGAGACGCCGGAAGCACCTGCCAAGCACGTTGGAACCACCTGCTCAACTCGCCTGAACCACCTGCCGGACATGCCAAAATCACCTGCCGACTATGCCAGAACCACTTGGCGAACACTCCGGAATCGCTTGCCGGGCATGCAGGAACCACCTCTCAGACATGCCAGAACCCCGTGCCAATGACCCCGGAAGCACCAGCCGAGCACGCCGGAACCACCTGCTCGACTCGCCAGAACCACCTGCCGATCACGCAAAAATCACCTGCCGGCTACGCCACAACCAGTTGGTGAACACTTTGGAATCACCTGCCAGGCTTGCTGGAACCACCTGCCAGTCATGCCAAAATCACCTGCCAACTACGGCAGAACCGATTGGCGGACACTGAGGAAACCCCTTTTCAGCCCGGCTGGAAACACATCTCAGACGTGCCAGAAACGTGTTCATGAGATGGCGGAACCACACCCCAAACAGACAGATACCACCTGCCAGAACCGCCTGAACCACCTGCTGAGCACGCCGGAACCACCTGCTCGACTCACCGGTACCACCTCCCTGACACGCCAAAATCACCTGCTGGGTATGCCAGAACCACTTGGCGGACACTCCGGAATCATCTGCCGGACATGCCGGAACCAGCTCTCAGACACACCAGAACCAAGTGCCGGACACGCCGGAAGCACCTGCCGAGCATGCCGGAGCCACCTGCTCGACTCGCCAGAAACACCTGCCGGACACGCCAAAATCACCTGCCGGGTATGCCAGAACCACCTGGCGGACACTACGGAATCACCTGCCGCGCATGCCGCAACCACCTCTCAGACGTGCCGGAAGCACGTGCCAGACACGCCGGAAACACCTACCGGACAGACCGGAACCACCTGCCAAGAACGCCGGAGCCACCTGTTCGACTCGCTGGAACCACCTGCCGGACAGGCCAATATCAACTGCTGGCTATTCCAGAACCACCTGGGGGACAGTCCGGGATCACCTGCCAGCCATGGCGGAACCACCTCTCAGACGTACCAGAACCACCTGCCGGAGAAGCTGGAAACACGTCCTGGACAGACTGGAACCACGTGACGGCCATGCCTGAACCACCTGCCGAGCACGGCGGAACCACCTGCCGGAGACGCCAAAATCACCTTTGGGCTACGCCAGAACCACTTGGACGACTCTCCGAAATGACCTGCCGGGCATGTTGGAACCACCTCTCAGACGTGCCAGAAGGACGTGGCAGACAGTCCAGAATCACCTGTTGGGCATACGCAACCACCTCTGACACGTACCCGAACCACGTGCCATGCACGCCGGAACCACCTACCGGACAGACGGAATCAACTTTTGGGCATGCCGGAACCACCAGTCAGATGTGCCTAAACACGTGCCGGAGACGCCGGAAGCACCTGCCGAGCACGTCGCAAAAGCCTGCTCAACTCGCCTGAACCACCTGCCGGACACGCCAAAATCACCTGCCCGCTACACCAGCACCACTTCGGGGACAAGCCGGAATCACGTGAGGGGCATGCCGGCACAGCCTCTCAGACTGAACCTCGTGCCGGACACCACAGAACCACCTGCCGGACAGACCGGAACCACCTGCCGGACACGCCGGAACCACCGGCTCGACCCGCCAGAACGACCGCTGGACATGCAAAATCACCTGCCGGCCACTCTGGAAAAACTTGGCGAACACTCCGGAATCACCTGCCGGGCATGCCGGAACCACCTCTCAGATAGGCCAGAACCACGTGCCAATGACCCCGGAAGCACCTGCCGAGCACGCCGGAAACACCTGCTCGAGTCGCCAGAACCACCTGCCGGACACGCAGAAATCACCTGCCGGCTACGCCACAACCAGTTGGGGAACACTTCGGAATCACCTGCCGGGCTTGCTGGAACCACCTGCCGGTCATGCCAAAATCACCTGCCAACTACGCCAGTACCACTTGGCGGACACTGTGGAAACACCTGTCGGGCCGGCCGGAACCACATCTCAGACGTGCCAGAACCATGTGCATGAGATGCTGGAACCACACCCCGAACAGATGGAAAACACCTGCCAGACCCGTCTGAACAACCTGCCAAGCACGCCGGAGCCACCTGCTCGACTCGCCGGAACCACCTACCTGACATGCCCAAATCACCAGCCGGGTATGCCAGAACCACTTGGCGGACACTCCGGAATCATCTGCCGGACATGCCGGAACCAGCTCTCAGACACACCAGAACTACGTGCCGGAGACGCCGGAAGCACCTGCCGAGCATGCCGGAGCCACCTGCTCGACTCGCCAGAAACACCTGCCGGACACGCCAAAATCACCTGCCGGGTACGCCAGAACCACCTGGCGGACACTCTGAAATCACCTGTCGCGCATGCCGGAACCACCTCTCATACGTGCCGGAAGCACGTGCTGGACACGCCGGAATCACCTACCGGACAGACCGGAACCACCTGCCGAGCACGCCGGAGCCACCTGTTCGACTCGCTGGAACCACCTGCCGGACAGGCCAATATCAACTGCTCTCTATGCCAGAACCACCTGGGGGACAGTCCGGGATCACCTGCCAGCCATGGCGGAACCACCTCTCAGACGTACCAGAACCACCTGCCGGAGAAGCTGGAAACACGTCCTGGACACACTGGAACCACGTGACGGCCATGCCTGAACCACCTGCCGAGCACGGCGGAACCACCTGCCGGACACGCCAAAATCACCTGCGGGCTACGCCAGAACCACTTGGACGACTCTCCGAAATGACCTGCCGGGCATGTTGGAACCACCTCTCAGACGTGCCAGAAGCACGTGGCGGACAGTCCGGAATCACCTGTTGGGCATACGCAACCACCTCTGACACGTACCAGAACCACGTGCCGTGCACGCCGGAACCACCTACCGGACAGACCGGAATCAACTTTTGGGCATGCCGGAACCACCAGTCAGATGTGCCAGAAACACGTGCCGGAGACGCCGGAAGCACCTGCCGAGCACGTCGCAACCACCTGCTCAACTCGCCTGAACCACATGCCGCACACGCCAAAATCACCTGCCCGCTACACCAGCACCACTTTGGGGACAAGCCGGAATCACGTGAGGGGCATGCCGGCACAGCCTCTCAGACTGAACCTCGTGCCGGACACCACAGAACCACCTGCCGGACAGACCGGAACCACCTGCCGGACACGCCGGAACCACCGGCTCGACCCGCCGGAACGACCACTGGACAAGCAAAATCACCTGCCGGCTACGCCGGAAACACTTGGCGAACACTCCGGAATCACCTGCCGGGCATGCCGGAACCACCTCTCAGATATGCCAGAACCACGTGCCCATGACCCCGGAAGCACCTGCCGAGCACGCCGGAACCACCTGCTCGACTCGCCAGAACCACCTGGCGGACACGCAAGAATCACCTGCCGGCTACGCCACAACCAGTTGGGGAACACTTCGGAATCACCTGCCGGTCATGCCAAAATCACCTGCCAACTACGCCAGGACCACTTGGCGGACACTGTGGAAACACCTGTCGGGCCGGCCGGAACCACATCTCAGACGTGCCAGAACCATGTGCATGAGATGCTGGAACCACACCCCGAACAGACGGAAAACACCTGCCAGACCCGTCTGAACAACCTGCCGAGCACGCCGGAGCCACCTGCTCGACTCGCCGGAACCACCTACCTGACATGCCAAAATCACCAGCCGGGTATGCCAGAACCACTTGGCGGACACTCCGGAATCATCTGCCGGACATGCCGGAACCAGCTCTCAGACACACCAGAACCACGTGCCGGAGACGCCGGAAGCACCTGCCGAGCATGCCGGAGCCACCTGCTCGACTCGCCAGAAACACCTGCCGGACACGCCAAAATCACCTGCCGGGTACGCCAGAACCACCTGGCGGACACTCCGAAATCACCTGTCGCGCATGCCGGAACCTCCTCTCAGACGTGCCGGAAGCACGTGCCGGACACGCCGGAATCACCTACCAGACAGACCGGAATCAACTTTTGGGCATGCCGGAACCACCAGTCAGATGTGCCAGAAACACGTGCCGGAGACGCCGGAAGCACCTGCCAAGCACGTTGGAACCACCTGCTCAACTCGCCTGAACCACCTGCCGGACATGCCAAAATCACCTGCCGACTATGCCAGAACCACTTGGCGAACACTCCAGAATCACTTGCCGGGCATGCAGGAACCACCTCTCAGACATGCCAGAACCCCGTGCCAATGACCCCGGAAGCACCAGCCGAGCACGCCGGAACCACCTGCTCGACTCGCCAGAACCACCTGCCGATCACGCAAAAATCACCTGCCGGCTACGCCACAACCAGTTGGGGAACACTTTGGAATCACCTGCCAGGCTTGCTGGAACCACCTGCCAGTCATGCCAAAATCACCTGCCAACTACGCCAGAACCGCTTGGCGGACACTGCGGAAACACCTGTCGGGCCGGCTGGAACCACATCTCAGACGTGCCAGAAACGTGTTCATGAGATGCTGGAACCACACCCCGAACAGACGGATACCACCTGCCAGAACCGCCTGAACCACCTGCTGAGCACGCCGGAACCACCTGCTCGACTCACCGGTACCACCTCCCTGACACGCCAAAATCACCTGCTGGGTATGCCAGAACCACTTGGCGGACACTCCGGAATCATCTGCCGGACATGCCGGAACCAGCTCTCAGACACACCAGAACCAAGTGCCGGAGACGCCGGAAGCACCTGCCGAGCATGCCGGAGCCACCTGCTCGACTCGCCAGAAACACCTGCCGGACACGCCAAAATCACCTGCCGGGTATGCCAGAACCACCTGGCGGACACTACGGAATCACCTGCCGCGCATGCCGGAACCACCTCTCAGACGTGCCGGAAGCACGTGCCAGACACGCCGGAAACACCTACCGGACAGACCGGAACCACCTGCCAAGAACGCCGGAGCCACCTGTTCGACTCGCTGGAACCACCTGCCGGACAGGCCAATATCAACTGCTGGCTATGCCAGAACCACCTGGGGGACAGTCCGGGATCACCTGCCAGCCATGGCGGAACCACCTCTCAGACGTACCAGAACCACCTGCCGGAGAAGCTGGAAACACGTCCTGGACAGACTGGAACCACGAACGGCCATGCCTGAACCACCTGCCGAGCACGGCGGAACCACCTGCCGGACACGCCAAAATCACCTGCGGGCTACACCAGAACCACTTGGACGACTCTCCGAAATGACCTGCCGGGCATGTTGGAACCACCTCTCAGACGTGCCAGAAGCACGTGGCGGACAGTCCGGAATCAAATGTTGGGCATACGCAACCACCTCTGACGCGTACCAGAACCACGTGCCGTGCACGCCGGAACCACCTACCGGACAGACCGGAATCAACTTTTGGGCATGCCGGAACCACCAGTCAGATGTGCCAGAAACACGTGCCGGAGACGCCGGAAGCACCTGCCGAGCACGTCGCAACCACCTGCTCAACTCGCCTGAACCACCTGCCGGACACGCCAAAATCACCTGCCCGCTACACCAGCACCACTTCGGGGACAAGCCGGAATCAGGTGAGGGGCATGCCGGCACAGCCTCTCAGACTGAACCTCGTGCCGGACACCACAGAACCACCTGCCGGACAGACCGGAACCACCTGCCGGACACGCCGGAAGCACCGGCTCGACCCGCCGGAACGTCCGCTGGACATGCAAAATGACCTGCCGGCTAAGCCGGAAACACTTGGCGAACACTCCGGAATCACCTGCCAGGCATTCCGGAACCACCTCTCAGATATGCCAGAACCACGTGCCAATGACCCCGGAAGCACCTGCCGAGCACGCCGGAACCACCTGCTCGACTCGCCAGAACCACCTGCCGGACACGCAAAAATCACCCGCCGGCTACGCCACAACCAGTTGGGGAACACTTCGGAATCACCTGCCGGTCATGCCAAAATCACCTGCCAACTACGCCAGGACCACTTGGCGGACACTGTGGAAACACCTGTCGGGCCGGCCGGAACCACATCTCAGACGTGCCAGAACCATGTGCATGAGATGCTGGAACCACACCCCGAACAGACGGAAAACACCTGCCAGACCCGTCTGAACAACCTGCCGAGCACGCCGGAGCCACCTGCTCGACTCGCCGGAACCACCTACCTGACATGCCAAAATCACCAGCCGGGTATGCCAGAACCACTTGGCGGACACTCCGGAATCATCTGCCGGACATGCCGGAACCAGCTCTCAGACACACCAGAACCACGTGCCGGAGACGCCGGAAGCACCTGCCGAGCATGCCGGAGCCACCTGCTCGACTCGCCAGAAACACCTGCCGGACACGCCAAAATCACCTGCCGGGTACGCCAGAACCACCTGGCGGACACTCCGAAATCACCTGTCGCGCATGCCGGAACCTCCTCTCAGACGTGCCGGAAGCACGTGCCGGACACGCCGGAATCACCTACTGGACAGACCGGAACCACCTGCCGAGCACGCCGGAGCCACCTGTTCGACTCGCTGGAACCACCTGCTGGACAGGCCAATATCAACTGCTGGCTATGCCAGAACCACCTGGGGGACGGTCCGGAATCGCCTGCCAGCCATGGCGGAACCACCTCTCAGACGTACCAGAACCACCTGCCGGAGAAGCTGGAAACACGTCCTGGACAGTCTGGAACCACCTGCCGGCCAAGCCTGAACCACCTGCCAAGCACAACGGAACAACCTGCCAGACACGCCAAAATCACCTGCGTGTTATGCCAGAACCACTTGGAGGACTCTCTGGGATGACCTGCCGGGCATGCCGGAACCACCTCTCAGACGTGCCAGAACCATGTGTCGGACAGTCCGGAATCACCTGTTGGGCATGCGCAACCACCTCTGAGACGTACCAGAACCACATGCCATGCAGGCTGGAACCACCTACCGGACAGACCGGAATCACCTTTCGGGCATGCCGGAACCACCTGTCAGATGTGCCAGAAACACGTGCCGGAGACGCCGGAAGCACCTGCCAAGCACGTTGGAACCACCTGCTCAACTCGCCTGAACCACCTGCCGGACATGCCAAAATCACCTGCCGACTATGCCAGAACCACTTGGCGAACACTCCGGAATCACTTGCCGGGCATGCAGGAACCACCTCTCAGACATGCCAGAACCCCGTGATAATGACCCCGGAAGCACCAGCCGAGCATGCCGGAAAGACCTGCTCGACTCGCCAGAACCACCTGCCGATCACGCAAAAGTCACCTGCCGGCTACGCCACAACCAGTTGGTGAACACTTTGGAATCACCTGCCAGGCTTGCTGGAACCACCTGCCAGTCATGCCAAAATCACCTGCCAACTACGCCAGAACCGCTTGGCGTACACTGCGGAAACACCTGTCGGGCCGGCTGGAACCACATCTCAGACGTGCCAGAAACGTGTCAATGAGATGTTGGAACCACACCGCGAACAGACGGATACCACCTGCCAGAACCGCCTGAACCACCTGCTGAGCACGCCGGAACCACCTGCTCGACTCACCGGTACCACCTCCCTGACACGCCAAAATCACCTGCCGGGTACGCCAGAACCACCTGGCAGACACTCCGAAATCACCTGACGCGCATGCCGGAACCACCTCTCAGACTTGCCGGAAGCACGTGCCGGACACGCCGGAATCACCTACCGGACAGACCGGAACCACCTGCCGAGCACGCCGGAGCCACCTGTTCGACTGGCTGGAACCACCTGCCGGACAGGCCAATATCAACTGCTGGCTATGCCAGAACCACCTTGGGGACTGTCCGGAATCACCTGCCAGCCATGGCGGAACCACCTCTCCGACGTACCAGAACCACCTGCCGGAGAAGCTGAACACACGTCCTGGACAGTGTGGAATCACCTGCCGGCCAAGCCTGCACCACCTGCCAAGCACAACGGAACAACCTGCCAGACACGCCAAAATCACCAGCGTGTTATGCCAGAACCACTTGGAGGACTCTCTGGGATGACCTGCCGGGCGTGCCGGAACCACCTCTCAGACGTGCCAGAACCATGTGGCGGACAGTCCGGAATCACCTGTTGGGCATGCGCAACCACCTCTGAGACGTACCAGAACCACATGCCGTGCAGGCTGGAACCACCTACCGGACAGACCGGAATCACCTTTCGGGCATGCCGGAACCACCTGTCAGATGTGCCAGAAACACGTGCCGGAGACGCCGGAAGCACCTGCCAAGCACGTTGGAACCACCTGCTCAACTCGCCTGAACCACCTGCCGGACATGCCAAAATCACCTGCCGACTATGCCAGAACCACTTGGCGAACACTCCGGAATCACTTGCCGGGCATGCAGGAACCACCTCTCAGACATGCCAGAACCCCGTGCCAATGACCCCGGAAGCACCAGCCGAGCACGCCGGAACCACCTGCTCGCCTCGCCAGAACCACCTGCCGATCACGCAAAAATCACCTGCCGGCTACGCCACAACCAGTTGGTGAACACTTTGGAATCACCTGCCAGGCTTCCTGGAACCACCAGCCAGTCATGCCAAAATCACCTGCCAACTGCGCCAGAACCGCTTGGCGGACACTGCGGAAACTCCTGTCGGGCCGGCTGGAACCACATCTCGGACGTGCCAGAAACGTGTTCATGAGATGCTGGAACCACACCCCGAACAGACGGATACCACCTGCAAGAACCGCCTGAACCACATGCTGAGCTCTCCGGAACCACCTGCTCGACTCACCGGTACCACCTCCCTGACACGCCAAAATCACCTGCTGGGTATGCCAGAACCACTTGGTGGACACTCCGGAATCATCTGCTGGACATGCCGGAACCAGCTCTCAGACACACCGGAACCAAGTGCTGGAGACGCCGGAAGCACCTGCCGAGCACGTCGCAACCACCTGCTCAACTCGCCTGAACCACCTGCCGGATACGCCAAAATCACCTGCCAGGTATGCCAGAACCACCTGGCGGACACTACGGAATCACCTGCCCCACATGCCGGAACCACCTCTCAGACGTGCCGGAAGCACGTGCCAGACACGCCGGAAACACCTACCGGACAGACCGGAACCACCTGCCAAGAACGCAGGAGCCACCTGTTCGACTCGCTGGAACCACCTGCCGGACAGGCCAATATCAACTGCTGGCTATGCCAGAACCACCTGGGGGACGGTCCGGGATCACCTGCCAGCCATGGCGGAACCACCTCTCAGACGTACCAGAACCACCTGCCGGAGAAGCTGGAAACACGTCCTGGACACACTGGAACCACGTGACGGCCATGCCTGAACCACCGGCCGAGCACGGCGGAACCACCTGCCGGACACGCCAAAATCACCTGCCCGCTACACCAGCACCACTTCGGGGACAAGCTGGACTCACGTGAGGGGCATGCCGGCACAGCCTCTCAGACTGAGCCTCGTGCCGGACACCACAGAACCACCTGCCGGACAGACCGGAACCACCTGCCGGACACGCCGGAACCACCGGCTCGACCCGCCGGAACGACCGCTGGACATGCAAAATCACCTGCCGGCCACGCCGGAAACACTTGGCGAACACTCCGGAATCACCGGCCGGGCATGCCGGAACCACCTCTCAGATATGCCAGAACCACGTGCCAATGACCCCGGAAGCACCTGCCGAGCACGCCGGAAACACCTGCTCGACTCGCCAGAACCACCTGCCGGACACGCAGAAATCACCTGCCGGCTACTCCACAACCAGTTGGGGAACACTTCGGAATCACCTGCCGGGCTTGCTGGAACCACCTGCCGGTCATGCCAAAATCACCTGCCAACTACGCCAGTACCACTTGGCGGACACTGTGGAAACACATGTCGGGCCGGCCGGAACCACATCTCAGACGTGCCAGAACCATGTGCATGAGATGCTGGAACCACACCCCGAACAGACGGAAAACACCTGCCAGACCCGTCTGAACAACCTGCCGAGCACGCCGGAGCCACCTGCTCGACTCGCCGGAACCACCTACCTGACATGCCAAAATCACCAGCCGGGTATGCCAGAACCACTTGGCGGACACTCCGGAAT
This sequence comes from Equus przewalskii, assembly GCF_037783145.1. Classification (NCBI taxonomy): domain Eukaryota; kingdom Metazoa; phylum Chordata; class Mammalia; order Perissodactyla; family Equidae; genus Equus; species Equus przewalskii. Next base: position 222,385 of record NW_027227397.1, on the reverse strand, counting down.
CATCTGCCGGACATGCCGGAACCAGTCTCAGACACACCAAAACCACGTGCCGGAGACGCCGGAAGCACCTGCCGAGCATGCCGGAGCCACCTGCTCGACTCGCCAGAAACACCTGCCGGACACGCCAAAATCACCTGCGTGTTATGCCAGAACCACTTAGAGGACTCTCTGGGATGACCTGCCGGGCATGCCGGAACCACCTCTCAGACGGGCCAGAACCATGTGTCGGACAGTCCGGAATCACCTGTTGGGCATGCGCAACCACCTCTGAGACGTACCAGAACCACATGCCGTGCAGGCTGGAACCACCTACCGGACAGACCAGAATCACCTTCGGGCATGCCGGAACCACCTGTCAGATGTGCCAGAAACACGTGCCGGAGACGCAGGAAGCACCTGCCAAGCACGTTGGAACCACCTGCTCAACTCGCCTGAACCACCTGCCGGACATGCCAAAATCACCTGCCGACTATGCCAGAACCACTTGGCGAACACTCCGGAATCGCTTGCCGGGCATGCAGGAACCACCTCTCAGACATGCCAGAACCCCGTGCCAATGACCCCGGAAGCACCAGCCGAGCACGCCGGAACCACCTGCTCGACTCGCCAGAACCAACTGCCGATCACGCAAAAGTCACCTGCCGGCTACGCCACAACCAGTTGGTGAACACTTTGGAATCACCTGCCAGGCTTGCTGCAACCACCTGCCAGTCATGCCAAAATCACCTGCCCACTACGCCAGAACCGCTTGGCGGACACTGCGGAAACACCTGTCGGGCCGGCTGGAAACACATCTCAGACGTGCCAGAAACGTGTTCATGAGATGCCGGAACCACACCCCAAACAGACGGATACAACCTGCCAGAACCGCCTGAACCACCTGCTGAGCACGCCGGAACCACCTGCTCGACTCACAGGTACCACCTCGCTGACACGCCAAAATCACCTGCTGGGTATGCCAGAACCACTTGGCGGACACTCCGGAATCATCTGCCGGACATGCCGGAACCAGCTCTCAGACACACCAGAACCAAGTGCCGGAGACGCCGGAAGCACCTGCCGAGCATGCCGGAGCCACCTGCTCGACTCGCCAGAAACACCTGCCGGACACGCCAAAATCACCTGCCGGGTATGCCAGAACCACCTGGCGGACACTACGGAATCACTTGCCGCGCATGCCGCAACCACCTCTCAGACGTGCCGGAAGCACGTGCCAGACACGCCGGAAACACCTACCGGACAGACCGGAACCACCTGCCAAGAACGCCGGAGCCACCTGTTCGACTCGCTGGAACCACCTGCCGGACAGGCCAATATCAACTGCTGGCTATGCCAGAACCACCTGGGGGACAGTCCGGGATCACCTGCCAGCCATGGCGGAACCACCTCTCAGACGTACCAGAACCACCTGCCGGAGAAGCTGGAAACACTTCCTGTACAGACTGGAACCACGTGACGGCCATGCCTGAACCACCTGCCGAGCACGGCGGAACCACCTGCCGGACACGCCAATATCACCTGCGGGCTACGCCAGAACCACTTGGACGACTCTCCGAAATGACCTGCCGGGCATGTTGGAACCACCTCTCAGACGTGCCAGAAGCACGTGGCGGACAGTCCGGAATCACCTGTTGGGCATACGCAACCACCTCAGACACGTACCAGAACCACGTGCCGTGCACGCCGGAACCACCTACCGGACAGACCGGAATCAACTTTTGGGCATGCCGGAACCACCAGTCAGATGTGCCAGAAGCACGTGCCGGAGACGCCGGAAGCACCTGCCGAGCACGTCGCAACCACCTGCTCAACTCGCCTGAACCACCTGCCGGACACGCCAAAATCACCTGCCCGCTACACCAGCACCACTTCGGGGACAAGCCGGAATCACGTGAGGGGCATGCCGGCACAGCCTCTCAGACTGAACCTCGTGCCGGACACCACAGAACCACCTGCCGGACAGACCGGAACCACCTGCCGGACATGCCAAAATCACCTGCCGACTATGCCAGAACCACTTGGGGAACACTCCGGAATCACTTGCCGGGCATGCAGGAACCACCTCTCAGACATTCCAGAACCCCGTGCCAATGACCCCGGAAGCACCTGCCGAGCACGCCGGAACCACCTGCTCGACTCGCCCGAACCACCTGCCGGACACGCAGAAATCACCTCCCGGCTACGCCACAACCAGTTGGGGAACACTTCGGAATCACCTGCCGGGCTTGCTGGAAACACCTGCCGGTTCATGCCAAAATCACCTGCCAACTACGCCAGTACCACTTGGCGGACACTGTGGAAACACCTGTCGGGCCGGCCGGAACCAGATCTCAGACGTGCCAAAACCATGTGCATGAGATGCAGGAACCACACCCGGAACAGACGGAAAACACCTGCCAGACCCGTCTGAACAACCTGCCGAGCACGTCAGAGCCACCTGCTCGACTCGCTGGAACCACCTACCTGACATGCCAAAATCACCAGCCGGGTATGCCAGAACCGCTTGGAGGACTCTCTGGAATGACCTGCCGGGCATGCCGGAACCAACTCTCAGACGTGCCAGAACCATGTGGAGGACAGTCCGGAATCACCTGTTGGGCATGCGCAACCACCTCTGAGACGTACCAGAACCACATGCCGTGCAGGCTGGAACCACCTACCGGACAGACCGGAATCACCTTTCGGGCATGCCGGAACCACCTGTCAGATGTGCCAGAAACACGTGCCGGAGACGCCGGAAGCACCTGCCAAGCACGTTGGAACCACCTGCTCTACTCGCCGGAACCACCTGCCGGACATGCCAAAATCACCTGCCGACTATGCCAGAACCACTTGGCGAACACTCCGGAATCACTTGCCGGGCATGCAGGAACCACCTCTCAGACATGCCAGAACCCCGTGCCAATGACCCCGGAAGCACCAGCCGAGCACGCCGGAACCACCTGCTCTACTCGCCAGAACCACCTGCCGATCACGCAAAAATCACCTGCCGGCTACGCCACAACCAGTTGGGGAACACTTTGGAATCACCTGCCAGGCTTGCTGGAACCACCTGCCAGTCATGCCAAAATCACCTGCCAACTACGCCAGAACCGCTTGGCAGACACTGCGGAAACACCTGTCGGGCCGGCTGGAACCACATCTGAGACGTGCCAGAAACGTGTTCATGACATGCAGGAACCACACCCCGAACAGATGGATACCACCTGCCAGAACCGCCTGAACCACCTGCCGAGCATGCCGGAGCCACGTGCTCGACTCGCCAGAAACACCGGCCGGACACGCCAAAATCATCTGCCGGGTATGCCAGAACCACCTGGGGGACGGTCCGGAATCGCCTGCCAGCCATGGCGGAACCACCTCTCAGACGTACCAGAACCACCTGCCGGAGAAGCTGGAAACACGTCCTGGACAGTCTGGAACCACCTGCCGGCCAAGCCTGAACCACCTGCCAAGCACAACGGAACAACCTGCCAGACACGCCAAAATCACCTGCGTGTTATGCCAGAACCACTTGGAGGACTCTCTGGGATGACCTGCCCGGCATGCCGGAACCACCTCTCAGACGTGCCAGAACCATGTGGCGCACAGTCAGGAATCACCTGTTGGGCATGCGCAACCACCTCTGAGACGTACCAGAACCACATGCCGTGCAGGCTGGAACCACCTACCGGACAGACCGGAATCACCTTTCGGGCATGCCGGAACCACCAGTCAGATGTGCCAGAAACACGTGGGGAGACGCCGGAAGCACCTGCCGAGCACGTCGCAAACACCTGCTCAACTCGCCTGAACCACCTGCCGGACACGCCAAAATCACCTGCCCGCTACACCAGCACCACTTCGGGGACAAGCCGGAATCACGTGAGGGGCATGCCGGCACAGCCTCTCAGACTGAACCTCGTGCTGGACACCACAGAACCACCTGCCGGACAGACCGGAACCACCTGCCGGACACGCCGGAACCACCGGCTCGACCCGCCGGAACGACCGCTGGACATGCAAAATCACCTGCCGGCCACGCCGGAAACACTTGGCGAACACTCCGGAATCACCTGCCGGGCATGCCGGAACCACCTCTCAGATATGCCAGAACCACGTGCCAATGACCCCGGAAGCACCTGCCAAGCACACCGGAACCACCTGCTCGACTCGCCAGAACCACCTGCCGGACACGCCAAAATCACCTGCCGGCTGCGCCACAACCAGTTGGGGAACACTTCGGAATCACCTGCCGGGCTTGCTGGAACCACCTGCCGGTCATGCCAAAATCACCTGCCAACTACGGCAGTACCACTTGGCGGACACTGTAGAAACACCTGTCGGGCCAGCCGGAACCACATCTCAGACATGCCAGAACCATGTGCATGAGATGCTGGAACCACACCCCGAACAGACGGAAAACACCTGCCAGACCCGTCTGAACAACCTGCCGAGCACGCCGGAGCCACCTGCTCGATTCGCCGGAACCACCTACCTGACATGCCAAAATCACCAGCCGGGTATGCCAGAACCACTTGGCGGACACTCCGGAATCATCTGCCGGACATGCCGGAACCAGCTCTCAGACACACCAGAACCACGTGCCGGAGACGCCGGAAGCACCTGCCGAGCATGCCGGAGCCACCTGCTCGACTCGCCAGAAACACCTGCCGGACACGCCAAAATCACCTGCCGGGTACGCCAGAACCACCTGGCGGACACTCCGAAATCACCTGTCGCGCATGCCGGAACCACCTCTCAGACGTGCCGGAAGCACGTGCCGGACACGCCGGAATCACCTACCGGACAGACCGGAACCACCTGCCGAGCACGCCGGAGCCACCTGTTCGACTCGCTGGAACCACCTGCCGGACAGGCCAATATCAACTGCTGGCTATGCCAGAACCACCTGGGGGATGGTCCGGAATCGCCTGCCAGCCATGGCGGAACCACCTCTCAGACGTACCAGAACCACCTGCCGGAGAAGCTGGAAACACGTCCTGGACAGTCTGGAACCACCTGCCGGCCAAGCCTGAACCACCTGCCAAGCACAACGGAACAACCTGCCAGACACGCCAAAATCACCTGCGTGTTATGCCAGAACCACTTGGAGGACTCTCTGGGATGACCTGCCGGGCATGCCGGAACCACCTCTCAGACGTGCCAGAACCATGTGGCACACAGTCAGGAATCACCTGTTGGGCATGCGCAACCACCTCTGAGACGTAAAAGAACCACATGCCGTGCAGGCTGGAACCACCTACCGGACAGACCGCAATCACCTTTCGGGCATGCCGGAACCACCTGTCAGATGTGCCAGAGACACGTGCCGGTAACGCCGGAAGCACCTGCCAAGCACGTTGGAACCACCTGCTCAACTCGCCTGAACCACCTGCCGGACATGCCAAAATCACCTGCCGACTATGCCAGAACCACTTGGCGAACACTCCGGAATCACTTGCCGGGCATGCAGGAACCACCTCTCAGACATGCCAGAACCCTGTGCCAATGACCCCGGAAGCACCAGCCGAGCACGCCGGAACCACCTGCTCGACTCGCAAGAACCACCTGCCGGACACGCGAAAATCACCTGCCGGCTACGCCGCAACCAGTTGTTGAACACTTTGGAATCACCTGCCAGGCTTGCTGGAACCACCTGCCAGTCATGCCAAAATCACCTGCCAACTACGCCAGAACCGCTTGGCGGACACTGCGGAAACACCTGTCGGGCCGGCTGGAACCACATCTCAGACGTGCCAGAAACGTGTTCATGAGACGCTGGAACCACACCGCGAACAGACGGATACCACCTGCCAGAACCGCCTGAACCACCTGCCGAGCACGCCGGAACCACCTGCTCGACTCACAGGTACCACCTCCCTGACACGCCAAAATCACCTGCTGGGTATGCCAGAACCACTTGGCGGACACTCCGGAATCATCTGCCGGACATGCCGGAACCAGCTCTCAGACACACCAGAACCAAGTGCCGGAGACGCCGGAAGCACCTGCCGAGCATGCCGGAGCCACCTGCTCGACTCGCCAGAAACACCTGCCGGACACGCCAAAATCACCTGCCGGGTATGCCAGAACCACCTGGCGGACACTACGGAATCACCTGCCGCGCATGCCGGAACCACCTCTCAGACGTGCCGGAAGCACGTGCCAGACACGCCGGAAACACCTACCGGACAGACCGGAACCACCTGCCAAGAACGCCGGAGCCACCTGTTCGACTCGCTGGAACCACCTGCCGGACAGGCCAATATCAACTGCTGGCTATGCCAGAACCACCTGGGGGACAGTCCGGGATCACCTGCCAGCCATGGCGGAACCACCTCTCAGACGTACCAGAACCACCTGCCGGAGAAGCTGGAAACACGTCCTGGACAGACTGGAACCACGTGACGGCCATGCCTGAACCACCTGCCGAGCATGGCGGAACCACCTGTCGGACACGCCAAAATCACCTGCGGGCTACGCCAGAACCACTTGGACGACTCTCCGAAATGACCTGCCGGGCATGTTGGAACCACCTCTCAGATGTGCCAGAAGCACGTGGCGGACAGTCCGGAATCACCTGTTGGGCATACGCAACCACCTCTGACACGTACCAGAACCACGTGCCGTGCACGCCGGAACCACCTACTGGACAGACCGGAATCAACTTTTGGGCATGCCGGAACCACCAGTCAGATGTGCCAGAAACACGTGCCGGAGACGCCGGAAGCACCTGCCGAGCACTTCGCAACCACCTGCTCAACTCGCCTGAACCACCTGCCAGACACGCCAAAATCACCTGCCCGCTACACCAGCACCACTTCGGGGACAAGTCGGAATCACATGAGGGGCATGCCGGCACAGACTCTCAGACTGAACCTCGTGCCGGACACCACAGAACCACCTGCCGGACAGACCGGAACCACCTGCCGGACACGCTGGAACCACCGGCTCGACCCGCCGGAACGACCGCTGGACATGCAAAATCACCTGCCGACTACGCCGGAAGCACTTGGCGAACACTCCGGAATCACCTGCCGGGCATGCCGGAACCACCTCTCAGATATGCCAGAACCACGTGCCAATGACCCCGGAAGCACCTGCCGAGCACGCCGGAACCACCTGTTCGACTCGCCAGAACCACCTGCCGGACACGCAGAAATCACCTGCCGGCTACGCCACAACCAGTTGGGGAACACTTCGGAATCAGCTGCCGGGCTTGCTGGAACCACCTGCCGGTCATGCCAAAATCACCTGCCAACTACGCCAGTACCACTTGGCGGACACTGTAGAAACACCTGTCGGGCCGGCCGGAACCACATCTCAGACGTGCCAGAACCATGTGCATGAGATGCTGGAACCACACCCCGAAAAGAAGGAAAACACCTGCCAGACCCGTCTGAACAACCTGCTGAGCACGCCGGAGCCACCTGCTCGACTCGCCGGAACCACCTACCTGACATGCCCAAATCACCAGCCGGGTATGCCAGAACCACTTGGCGGACACTCCGGAATCATCTGCCGGACATGCCGGAACCAGCTCTCAGACACACCAGAACCACGTGCCGGAGACGCCGTAAGCACCTGCCGAGAATGCCGGAGACACCTGTTCGAGTCGCCCGAAACACCTGCCGGACACGCCAAAATCACCTGCCGGGTACGCCAGAACCACCTGGCGGACACTCCGAAATCACCTGTCTCGCATGCCGGAACCACATCTCAGACGTGCCAGAACCATGTGCATGAGATGCTGGAACCACACCCCGAAAAGACGGAAAACACTTGCCAGACCCGTCTGAACAACCTGCCGAGCACGCCAGAGCCACCTGTTCGACTCGCTGGAACCACCTGCCGGACAGGCCAATATCAACTGCTGGCTATGCCAGAACCACCTGGGGGACGGTCCGGAATCCCCTGCCAGCCATGGCGGAACCACCTCTCAGACGTAGCAGAACCACCTGCCGGAGAAGCTGGAAACACGTCCTGGACAGTCTGGAACCACCTGCCGGCCAAGCCTGAACCACCTGCCAAGCACAACGGAACAACCTGCCAGACACGCCAAAATCACCTGCGTGTTATGCCAGAACCACTTGGAGGACTCTCTGGGATGACCTGCCGGGCATGCCGGAACCACCTCTCAGACGTGCCAGAACCATGTGGCGGACAGTCCGGAATCACCTGTTGGGCGTGCGCAACCACCTCTGAGACGTAAAAGAACCACATGCCGTGCAGGCTGGAACCACCTACCGGACAGACCGGAATCACCTTTCGGGCATGCCGGAACCACCTGTCAGATGTGCCAGAGACACGTGCCGGAGACGCCGGAAGCACCTGCCAAGCACGTTGGAACCACCTGCTCAACTCGCCTGAACCACCTGCCGGACATGCCCAAATCACCTGCCGACTATGCCAGAACCACTTGGCGAACACTCCGGAATCACTTGCCGGGCATGCAGGAACCAACACTCAGACATTCCAGAACCCCGTGCCAATGACCCCGGAAGCACCTGCCGAGCACGCCGGAACCACCTGCTCGACTCGCCAGAACCACCTGCCGGACACGCAGAAATCACCTGCCGGCTACGCCACAACCACTTGGGGAACACTTCGGAATCACCTGCCGGCCTTGCTGGAACCACCTGCCGGTCATGCCAAAATCACCTGCCAACTACGCCAGTACCACTTGGCGGACACTGTGGAAACACCTGTCGGGCCGGCCGGAACCACATCTCAGACGTGCCAGAACCATGTGCATGAGATGCTGGAACCACACCCCGAACAGACGGAAAACACCTGCCAGGCCAGTCTGAACATCCTGCGGAGCACGCCGGAGCCACCTGCACGACTCGCCGGAACCACCTACCTGACATGCCAAAATCACCAGCCGGGTATGCCAGCATCACTTGGTGGACACTCCGGAATCATCTGCCGGACATGCCGGAACCAGCTCTCAGACACACCAGAACCACGTGCCGGAGACGCCGGAAGCACCTGCCGAGCATGCCGGAGCCACCTGCTCGACTCGCCAGAAACACCTGCCGGACACGCCAAAATCACCTGCCGGGTACGCCAGAACCACCTGGCGGACACTCCGAAATCACCTGTCGCGCATGCCAGAACCACCTCTCAGACGTGCCGGAAGCACGTGCCGGAAACGCCGGAATCACCTACCGGACAGACCGGAACCACCTGACGAGCACGCCGGAGCCACCTCTTCGACTCTCTGGAACCACCTGCCGGACAGGCCAACATCAACTGCTGGCTATGCCAGAACCACCTGGGGGACGGTCCGGAATCGCCTGCCAGCCATGGCGGAACCACCTCTCAGACGTACCAGAACCCCCTGGCGGAGAAGCTAGAAACACGTCCTGGACAGTCTGGAACCACCTGCCGGCCAAGCCTGAAACACCTGCCAAGCACAACGGAACAACCTGCCAGACACGCCAAAATCACCTGCGTGTTATGCCAGAACCACTTGGAGGACTCTCTGGGATGACCTGCCGGGCATGCCGGAACCACCTCTCAGACGGGCCAGAACCATGTGGCGGACAGTCCGGAATCACCTGTTGGGCATGCGCAACCACCTCTGAGACGTACCAGAACCACATGCCGTGCAGGCTGGAACCACCTACCGGACAGACCGGAATCACCTTTCGGGCATGCCGGAACCACCTGTCAGATGTGCCAGAAACACGTGCCGGAGACGCCGGAAGCACCTGCCAAGCACGTTGGAACCACCTGCTCAACTCGCCTGAACCACCTGCCGGACATGCCAAAATCACCTGCCGACTATGCCAGAACCACTTGGCGAACACTCCGGAATCACTTGCCGGGCATTCAGGAACCACCTCTCAGACATGCCAGAACCCCGTGCCAATGACCCCGGAAGCACCAGCCGAGCACGCCGGAACCACCTGCTCGACTCGCCAGAACCACCTGCCGATCACGCAAAAGTCACCTGCCGGCTACGCCACAACCAGTTGGTGAACACTTTGGAATCACCTGCCAGGCTTGCTGGAACCACCTGCCAGTCATGCCAAAATCACCTGCCAACTACGCCAGAACCGCTTGGCGGACACTGCGGAAACTCCTGTCGGGCCGGCTGGAACCACATCTCGGACGTGCCAGAAACGTGTTCATGAGATGCTGGAACCACACCCCGAACAGACGGATACCACCTGCCAGAACCGCCTGAACCACCTGCCGAGCATGCCGGAGCCACCTGCTTGACTCGCCAGAAACACCTGCCGGACACGCCAAAATCACCTGCCGGGTATGCCAGAACCACCTGGCGGACACTACGGAATCACCTGCCGCGCATGCCGGAACCACCTCTCAGACGTGCCTGAAGCACGTGCCAGACACGACGGAAACACCTACCGGACAGACCGGAACCACCTGCCAAGAATGCCGGAGCCACCTGTTCGACTCCCTGGAACCACCTGCCGGACAGGCCAATATCAACTGCTGGCTATGCCAGAACCACCTGGGGGACAGTCCGGGATCACCTGCCAGCCATGGCGGAACCACCTCTCAGACGTACCAGAACCACCTGCCGGAGAAGCTGGAAACACGTCCTGGACAGACTGGAACCACGTGACGGCCATGCCTGAACCACCTGCCGAGCACGGCGGAACCACCTGCCGGACACGCCAAAATCACCTGCGGGCTACGCCAGAACCACTTGGACGACTCTCCGAAATGACCTGCCGGGCATGTTGGAACCACCTCTCAGACGTGCCAGAAGCACGTGGCGGACAGTCCGGAATCACCTGTTGGGCATACGCAACCACCTCTGACACGTACCAGAACCACGTGCCGTGCACGCCGGAACCACCTACCGGACAGACCGGAATCAACTTTTGGGCATGCCGGAACCACCAGTCAGATGTGCCAGAAACACGTGCCGGAGACGCCGGAAGCCCCTGCCGAGCACGTCGCAACCACCTGCTCAACTCGCCTGAACCACCTGCCGGACACGCCAAAATCACCTGCCCGCTACACCAGCACCACTTCGGGGACAAGCCGGAATCACGTGAGGGGCATGCCGGCACAGCCTCTCAGACTGAACCTCGTGCCGGACACCACAGAACCACCTGCCGGACAGACTGGAGCCACCTGCCGGACACGCCGGAACAACCGGCTCGACCCACCAGAACGACCGCTGGACATGCAAAATCACCTGCCGGCTACGCCGGAAACACTTGGCGAACACTCCGGAATCACCTGCAGGGCATGCCGGAACCACCTCTCAGATATGACAGAACCACGTGCCAATGACCCCAGAAGCACCTGCCGAGCACGCCGGAACCAGTTGGGGAACACTTCGGAATCACCTGCCGGGCTTGCTGTAACCACCTGCCGGTCATGCCAAAATCACCTGCCAACTACGCCAGAACCGCTTGGCGGACACTGCGGAAACACCTGACGGGCCGGCTGGAACCACATCTCAGACGTGCCAGAAACGTGTTCATGAGATGCTGGAACCACACCCCGAACAGACGGATACCACCTGCCAGAACCCCCTGAACCACCTGATGAGCACGCCGGAACCACCTGCTCGACTCACTGGTACCACCTCCCTGACACGCCAAAATCACCTGCTGGGTATGCCAGAACCACTTGGCGGACACTCCGGAATCATCTGTCGGACAGGCTGGAACCAGCTCTCAGACACACCAGAACCAAGTGCCGGAGACGCCGGAAGCACCTGCCGAGCATGCCTGAGCCAACTGCTCGACTCGCCAGAACCACCTGCCGATCACGCAAAAATCACCTGCCGGGTACGCCACAACCAGTTGGTGAATACTTCGGAATCACCTGCCGGGCTTGCTGGAACCACCTGCCGGTCATGCCAAAATCACCTGCCAACTACGCCAGTACCTCTTGGCGGACACTGTGGAAACACCTGTCGGGCCGGCCGGAACCACATCTCAGACGTGCCAGAACCATGTGCATGAGATGCTGGAACCACACCCCGAACAGACGGAAAACACCTGCCAGACCCGTCTGAACAACCTGCCGAGCACGCCGGAGCCACCTGCTAGACTCGCTGGAACCACCTACCTGACATGCCAAAATCACCAGCCGGGTATGCCAGAACCGCTTGGAGGACTCTCTTGGATGACCTGCCGGGCATGCCGGAACCACCTCTCAGACGTACCAGAACCACCTGCCGGAGAAGCTGGAAACACGTCCTGGACAGTCTGGAACCACCTGCCGGCCAAGCCTGAACCACCTGCCAAGCACAACGGAACAACCTGCCAGACACGCCAAAATCACCTGCGTGTTATGCCAGAACCACTTGGAGGACTCTCTGGGATGACCTGCCGGGCATGCCGGAACCAACTCTCAGACGTGCCAGAACCATGTGGCGGACAGTCCGGAATCACCTGTTGGGCTTGCGCAACCACCTCTGAGACGTACCAGAACCACATGCCGTGCAGGCTGGAACCACCTACCGGACAGACCGGAATCACCTTTCGGGCATGCCGGAACCACCTGTCAGATGTGCCAGAAACACGTGCCGGAGACGCCGGAAGCACCTGCCAAGCACGTTGGAACCACCTGCTCAACTCGCCTGAACCACCTGCCGGACATGCCAAAATCACCTGCCGACTATGCCAGAACCACTTGGCGAACACTCCGGAATCACTTGCCGGGCATGCAGGAACCACCTCTCAGACATGCCAGAACTCCGTGCCAATGACCCCGGAAGCACCTGCCGAGCACGCCGGAACCAACTGATCGACTCGCCAGAACCACCTGCCGGACACGCAGAAATCACCTGCCGGCTACGCCACAACCAGTTGGGCAACACTTCGGAATCACCTGCCGGGCTTGCTGGAACCACCTGCCGGTCATGCCAAAATCACCTGCCAACTACGCCAGAACCGCTTGGCGGACACTGCGGAAACACCTGCTGGGCCAGCCGGAACCACATCTCAGACGTGCCAGAAACGTGTTCATGAGATGCTGGAACCACACCACGAACAGACGGATACCACCTGCCAGAACCGCCTGAACCACCTGATGAGCACGCCGGAACCACCTGCTCGACTCACCGGTACCACCTACCAGACATGCCAAAATCACCAGCCGGGTTTCCAGAACCACTTGGCGGACACTCCGGAATCATCTGCCGGACATGCCGGAACCAGCTCTCAGACACACCAGAACCACGTGCCGGAGACGCCGGAAGCACCTTCCGAGCATGCCGGAGCCACCTGCTCGACTCGCCAGAAACACCTGCCGGACACGCCAAAATCACCTGCAGGGTACGCCAGAACCACCTGGCGGACACTCCGAAACCACCTGTCGCGCATGCCGGAACCACCTCTCAGACGTGCCAGAACCATGTGGCGGACAGTCCGGAATCACCTGTTGGGCATGCGCAACCACCTCTGAGACGTACCAGAACCACATGCCGTGCAGGCTGGAACCACCTACCGGACAGACCGGAATCACCTTTCGGGCATGCCGGAACCACCTGTCAGATGTGCCAGAAACACGTGCCGGAGACGCCGGAAGCACCTGCCAAGCACGTTGGAACCACCTGCTCAACTCGCCTGAACCACCTGCCGGACATGCCAAAATCACCTGCCGACTATGCCAGAACCACTTGGCGAACACTCCGGAATCACTTGCCGGGCATGCAGGAACCACCTCTCAGACATGGCAGAACCCCGTGCCAATGACCCCGGAAGCACCAGCCGAGCACGCCGGAAACACCTGCTCCACTCGCCAGAACCACCTGCCGATCACGCAAAAATCACCTGCCGGCTACGCCACAACCAGTTGGTGAACACTTTGGAATCACCTGCCAGGCTTGCTGGAACCACCTGCCAGTCTTGCCAAAATCACCTGCCAACTACGCCAGAACCGCTTGGCGGACACTGCGGAAACACCTGTCGGGCCGGCTGGAACCACATCTCAGACGTGCCAGAAACGTGTTCATGAGATTCCGGAACCACACCCCAAACAGACGGATACCACCTGCCAGAACCGCCTGAACCACCTGCTGAGCACGCCGGAATCACCTGCTCGACTCACCGGTACCACCTCCCTGACACGCCAAAATCACCTGCTGGGTATGCCAGAACCACTTGGCGGACACTCCGGAATCTTCTGCCGGACATGCCGGAACCAGCTCTCAGACACACCAGAACCACGTGCCGGAGACGCCGGAAGCACCTGCCGAGCATGCCGGAGCCACCTGCTCGACTCGCCAGAACCACCTGCCGGACACGGAGAAATCACCTGCCGGCTACGCCACAACCAGTTGGCGAACACTTCGGAATCACCTGCTGGGCTTGCTGGAACCACCTGCCGGTCATGCCAAAATCACCTGCCAACTACGCCAGTACCACTTGGCGGACACTGTAGAAACACCTGTCGGGCCTGCCGGAACCACATCCCAGACGTGCCAGAACCATGTGCATGAGATGCTGGAACCACACCCCGAACAGACGGAAAACACCTGCCAGACCCGTCTGAACAACCTGCCGAGCACGCCGGAGCCACCTGCTCGACTCGCCAGAACCACCTACCTGACATGCCCAAATCACCAGCCGGGTATGCCAGGACCACTTGGCGGACACTCCGGAATCATCTGCCGGACATGCCGGAACCAGCTCTCAGACACACCAGAACCACGTGCCGGAGACGCCGGAAGCACCTGCCGAGCATGCCGGAGCCACCTGCTCGACTCGCCAGAAACACCTGCCGGACACGCCAAAATCACCTGCCGGGTACGCCAGAACCACCTGGCGGACACTCCGAAATCACCTGTCGCGCATGCCGGAACCACCTGTTCGACTCGCTGGAACCACCTGCCGGACAGCCCAATATCACCTGCTGGCTATGCCAGAACCACCTGGGGGAAGGTCCGGAATCGCCTGTCAGCCATGGCGGAACCACCTCTCAGACGTACCAGAACCACCTGCCGGAGAAGCTGGAAACACGTCCTGGACAGTCTGGAACCACCTGCCGGCCAAGCCTGAACCACCTGCCAAGCACAACGGAACAACCAGCCAGACACGCCAAAATCACCTGCGTCTTATGCCAGAACCACTTGGAGGACTCTCTGGGATGACCTGCCGGGCATGCCGGAACCACCTCTCAGACGTGCCAGAACCATGTGGCGGACAGTCCGGAATCACCTGTTGGGCATGCGCAACCACCTCTGAGACGTAAAAGAACCACATGCCGTGCAGACTGGAACCACCTACTGGACAGACCGGAATCACCTTTCGGTCATGCCGGAACCACCAGTCAGATGTGCCAGAGACATGTGCCGGAGACGCCGGAAGCACCTGCCAAGCACGTTGGAACCACCTGCTCAACTCGCCTGAACCACCTGCCGGACACGCCAAAATCACCTGCCCGCTACACCAGCACCACTTCGGGGACAAGCCGGAATCACGTGAGGGGCATGCCGGCACAGCCTCTCAGACTGAACCTCGTGCCGGACACCACAGAACCACCTGCCGGACAGACCGGAACCACCTGCCGGACATGCCAAAATCACCTACCAACTACGCCAGAACCGCTTGGCGGACACTGTAGAAACACCTGTCGGGCCGGCAGGAACCACATCTCAGACGTGCCAGAACCATGTGCATGAGATGCTGGAACCACACCCCGAACAGACGGAAAACACCTGCCAGACCCGTCTGAACAACCTGCCGAGCACGCCGGAGCCACCTGCTCGACTCGCTGGAACCACCTACCTGACATGCCAAAATCACCAGCCGGGTAAGCCAGAACCGCTTGGAGGACTCTCTGGGATGACCTGCCGGGCATGCCGGAACCACCTCTCAGACGTGCCAGAACCACCTGCCGGAGAAGCTGGAAACACGTCCTGGACAGTCTGGAACCACCTTCCGGCCAAGCCTGAACCACCTGCCAAGCACAACGGAACAACCTGCCAGACTTGCCAAAATCACCTGCGTGTTATGCCAGAACCACTTGGAGGACTCTCTGGGATGACCTGCCGGGCATGCCGGAACCACCTCTCAGACGTGCCAGAACCATGTGGTGGACAGTCCGGAATCACCTGTTGGGCATGCGCAACCACCTCTGAGACGTAAAAGAACCTCATGCCGTACAGGCTGGAACCACATACCGGACAGACCGGAATCACCTTTCGGGCATGCCGGAACCACCTGTCAGATGTGCCAGAGACACGTGCCGGAGACCCCGGAAGCACCTGCCAAGCACGTTGGAACCACCTGCTCAACTCGCCTGAACCACCTGCCGGACATGCCAAAATCACCTGCCGACTATGCCAGAAACACTTGGCGAACACTCCGGAATCACTTGCCGGGCATGCAGGAACCACCTCTCAGACATGCCAGAACCCCGTGCCAATGACCCCGGAAGCACCAGCCGAGCACGCCGGAACCACCTGCTCGACTCGCCAGAACCACCTGCCGATCACGCAAAAATCACCTGCCGGCTACGCCACAACCAGTTGGTGAACACTTTGGAATCACCTGCCAGGCTTGCTGGAACCACCTGCCAGTCATGCCAAAATCACCTGCCAACTACGCCAGAACCGCTTGGCGGACACTGCGGAAACACCTGTCGGGCCGGCTGGAACCACATCTCAGACGTGCCAGAAACGTGTTCATGAGATGCCGGAACCACTTCCCAAACAGACGGATACCACCTGCCAGAACCGCCTGAACCACCTGCTGAGCACGCCGGAACCACCTGCTCGACTCACAGGTTCCACATCCCTGACACGCCAAAATCACCTGCTGGGTATGCCAGAACCACTTGGGGGACACTCCGGAATCATCTGCCAGACATGCCGGAACCAGCTCTCAGACACACCAGAACCAAGTGCCAGAGACGCCGGAAGCACCTGCCGAGCATGCCGGAGCCACCTGCTCGACTCGCCAGAAACACCTGCTGGACACGCCAAAATCACCTGCCGGGTATGCCAGAACCACCTTGCGGACACTACGGAATCACCTGCCGCACATGCCGGAACCACCTCTCAGAGGTGCCGGAAGCACGTGCCAGACACGCCGGAAACACCTACCGGACAGACCGGAACCACCTGCCAAGAACGCCGGAGCCACCTGTTCGACTCGCTGGAACCACCTGCCGGACAGGCCAATATCAACTGCTGGCTATGCCAGAACCACCTGGGGGACGGTCCGGGATCACCTGCCAGCCATGGCGGAACCACCTCTCAGACGTACCAGAACAACCTGTCGGAGAAGCTGGAAACACGTCCTGGACAGACTGGGACCACGTGACGGCCATGCCTGAACCACCTGCCGAGCACGGCGGAACCACCTGTCGGACACGCAAAAATGACCTGCGGGCTACGCCAGAACCACTTGGACGACTCTCCGAAATGACCTGCCGGGCATGTTGGAACCACCTCTCAGACGTGCCAGAAGCACGTAGCGGACAGTCCGGAATCACCTGTTGGGCATACGCAACCACCTCTGACACGTACCAGAACCACGTGCCGTGCACGCCGGAACTACCTGCCGGACAGACCGGAATCAACTTTTGGGCATGCCGGAACCACCAGTCAGATGTGCCAGAAACACGTGCCGGAGACGCCGGAAGCAGCTGCCGAGCACGTCGCAACCACCTGCTCAACTCGCCTGAACCACCTGCCGGACACGCCAAAATCACCTGCCCGCTACACCAGCACCACTTCGGGGACAAGCCGGAATCACGTGAGGGGCATGCCGGCACAGCCTCTCAGACTGAACCTCGTGCCGGACACCACAGAACCACCTGCCGGACAGACCGGAACCACCTGCCGGACATGCCAAAATCACCTGCCGACTATGCCAGAACCACTTGGCGAACACTCCGGAATCACTTGCCGGGCATGCAGGAACCACCTATCAGACATGCCAGAACCCCGTGCCAATGACCCCGGAAGCACCAGCCGAGCACGCCGGAACCCCCTGCTCGACTCGCCAGAACCACCTGTCGATCACGCAAAAATCACCTGCCGGCTACGCCACAACCAGTTGGTGAACACTTTGGAATCACCTGCCAGGCTTGCTGGAACCACCTGCCAGTCATGCCAAAATCACCTGCCAACTACGCCAGAACTGCTTGGCGGACACTGCGGAAACACCTGTCGGGCCGGCTGGAACCACATCTCAGACGTGCCAGAAACGTGTTCATGAGATGCTGGAACCACACCCCGAACAGACGGAAAACACCTGCCAGAACCGCCTGAACCACCTGCTGAGCACGCCGGAACCACCTGCTCGACTCACCGGTACCACCTCCCTGACACGCCAAAATCACCTGCTGGGTATGCCAGAACCACTTGGCGGACACTCTGGAATCATCTGCCGGACATGCCGGAACCAGCTCTCAGACACACCAGAACCAAGTGCCGGAGACGCCGGAAGCACCTGCCGAGCATGCCGGAGCCACCTGCTCGACTCGCCAGAAACACCTGCCGGACACGCCAAAATCACCTGCCGGGTACGCTAGAACCACCTGGCGGACACTCCGAAATCACCTGTCGCGCATGCCGGAACCACCTCTCAGACGTGCCGGAAGCACGTGCCGGACACGCCGGAAACACCTACCGGACAGACCGGAACCACCTGCCGAGCACGCCGGAGCCACCTGTTCGACTCGCTGGAACCACCTGCTGGACAGGCCAATATCAACTGCTGGCTATGCCAGAACCACCTGGGGGACAGTCCGGGGTCACCTGCCAGCCATGGCGGAACCACCTCTCAGACGTACCAGAACCACCTGCCGGAGAAGCTGGAAACACGTCCTGGACAGACTGGAACCACGTGACGGCCATGCCTGAACCACCTGCCGAGCACGGCGGAACCACCTGCCGGAGACGCCAAAATCACCTGCGGGCTACGCCAGAACCACTTGGACGACTCTCCGAAATGACCTGCCGGGCATGTTGGAACCACCTCTGACACGTACCAGAACCACGTGCCGTGCACGCCGGAACCACCTACCGGACAGACCAGAATCAACTTTTGGGCATGCCGGAACCACCAGTCAGATGTGCCAGAAACACGTGCCGGAGACGCCGGAAGCAGCTGCCGAGCACGTCGCAACCACCTGCTCAACTCGCCTGAACCACCTGCCGGACACGCCAAAATCACCTGCCCGCTACACCAGCACCACTTCGGGGACAAGCCGGAATCACGTGAGGGGCATGCCGGCACAGCCCCTCAGACTGAACCTCGTGCCGGACACCACAGAACCACCTGCCGGACAGACCGGAACCACCTGCCGGACACGCCGGAACCACCGGCTCCACCCGACGGAACGACCGCTGGACATGCAAAATCACCTGCCGGCCACGCCGGAAACACTTGACGAACACTCCGGAATCACCTGCCGGGCATGCCGGAACCACCTCTCAGATATGCCAGAACCACGTGCCAATGACCCCGGAAGCACCTGCCGAGCACGCCGGAACCACCTGCTCGACTCGCCAGAACCACCTGCCGGACACGCAGAAATCACCTGCCGGCTACGCCACAACCAGTTGGGGAACACATCGAAATCACCTGCCAGGCTTGCTGGAAACACCTGCCGGTCATGCCAAAATCACCTGCAAACTACGCCAGTACCACTTGGCGGACACTGTGGAAACACCTGTCGGGCCGGCCGGAACCACTTCTCAGACGTGCCAGAACCATGTGCATGAGATGCTGGAAACACACCCCGAACAGACGGAAAACACCTGCCAGACGCGTCTGAACAACCTGCCGAGCACGCCGGAGCCACCTGCTCGACTCGCCGGAACCACCTACCTGACATGCCAAAATCACCAGCCGGGTATGCCAGAACCACTTGGCGGACACTCCGGAATCATCTGCCGGACATCCCGGAACCAGCTCTCAGACACACCAGAACCACGTGCCGGAGACGCCGGAAGCACCTGCCGAGCATGCCAGAGCCACCTGCTCGACTCGCCAGAAACACCTGCCGGACACGCCAAAATCACCTGCCGGGTACGCCAGAACCACCTGGCGGACACTCCGAAATCACCTGTCGCGCATGCCGGAACCACCTCTCAGACGTGCCGGAAGCACGTGCCGGACACGCCGGAATCACCTACCGGACAGACCGGAACCACCTGCCGAGCACGCCGGAGCCACCTGTTCGACTCGCTGGAACCACCTGCCGGACAGGCCAATATCAACTGCTGGCTATGCCAGAACCACCTGGGGGACGGTCCGGAATCGCCTGCCAGCCATGGCGGAACCACCTCTCAGACGTACCGGAACCACCTGCCGGAGAAGCTGGAAACACGTCCTGGACAGTCTGGAACCACCTTCCGGCCAAGCCTGAACCACCTGCCAAGCACAACGGAACAACCAGCCAGACACGCCAAAATCACCTGCGTGTTATGCCAGAACCACTTGGAGGACTCTCTGGGATGACCTGCCGGGCATGCCGGAACCACCTCTCAGACGTGCCAGAACCATGTGGCGGACAGTCCGGAATCACCTGTTGGGCATGCGCAACCACCTCTGAGACGTACCAGAACCACATGCCGTGCAGGCTGGAACCACCTACCGGACAGACCGGAATCTCCTTTCGGGCATGCCGGAACCACCTGTCAGATGTGCCAGAAACACGTGCCGGAGACGCCGGAAGCACCTGCCAAGCACGTTGGAACCACCTGCTCTACTCGCCTGAACCACCTGCCGGACATGCCAAAATCACCTGCCGACTATGCCAGAACCACTTGGCGAACACTCCGGAATCACTTGCCGGGCATGCAGGAACCACCTCTCAGACATGCCAGAACCCCGTGCCAATGACCCCGGAAGCACCAGCCGAGCACGCCGGAACCCCCTGCTCGACTTGCCAGAACCACCTGCCGATCACGCAAAAATCACCTGCCGGCTACGCCACAACCAGTTGGTGAACACTTTGGAATCACCTGCCAGGCTTGCTGGAACCACCTGCCAGTCATGCCAAAATCATCTGCCAACTACGCCAGAACCGCTTGGCGGACACTGCGGAAACACCTGTCGGGCCGGCTGGAACCACATCTCAGACGTGCCAGAAACGTGTTCATGAGATGCTGGAACCACACCCCGAACAGACGGATACCACCTGCCAGAACCGCCTGAACCACCTGCCGAGCATGCCGGAGCCACCTGCTTGACTCGCCAGAAACACCTGCCGGACACGCCAAAATCACCTGCCGGGTATGCCAGAACCACCTGGCGGACACTACGGAATCACCTGCCGCGCATGCCGGAACCACCTCTCAGACGTGCCTGAAGCACGTGCCAGACACGACGGAAACACCTACCGGACAGACCGGAACCACCTGCCAAGAATGCCGGAGCCACCTGTTCTACTCCCTGGAACCACCTGCCGGACAGGCCAATATCAACTGCTGGCTATGCCAGAACCACCTGGGGGACAGTCCGGGATCACCTGCCAGCCATGGCGGAACCACCTCTCAGACGTACCAGAACCACCTGCCGGAGAATCTGGAAACACGTCCTGGACAGACTGGAACCACGTGACGGCCATGCCTGAACCACCTGCCGAGCACGGCGGAACCACCTGCCGGACACGCCAAAATCACCTGCGGGCTACGCCAGAACCACTTGGACGACTCTCCGAAATGACCTGCCGGGCATGTTGGAACCACCTCTCAGACGTGCCAGAAGCACGTGGCGGACAGTCCGGAATCACCTGTTGGGCATACGCAACCACCTCTGACACGTACCAGAACCACGTGCCGTGCACGCCGGAACCACCTACCGGACAGACCGGAATCAACTTTTGGGCATGCCGGAACCACCAGTCAGATGTGCCAGAAACACGTGCCGGAGACGCCGGAAGCCCCTGCCGAGCACGTCGCAACCACCTGCTCAACTCGCCTGAACCACCTGCCGGACACGCCAAAATCACCTGCCCGCTACACCAGCACCACTTCGGGGACAAGCCGGAATCACGTGAGGGGCATGCCGGCACAGCCTCTCAGACTGAACCTCGTGCCGGACACCACAGAACCACCTGCCGGACAGACTGGAGCCACCTGCCGGACACGCCGGAACAACCGGCTCGACCCACCAGAACGACCGCTGGACATGCAAAATCACCTGCCGGCTACGCCGGAAACACTTGGCGAACACTCCGGAATCACCTGCAGGGCATGCCGGAACCACCTCTCAGATATGACAGAACCACGTGCCAATGACCCCAGAAGCACCTGCCGAGCACGCCGGAACCAGTTGGGGAACACTTCGGAATCACCTGCCGGGCTTGCTGTAACCACCTGCCGGTCATGCCAAAATCACCTGCCAACTACGCCAGAACCGCTTGGCGGACACTGCGGAAACACCTGACGGGCCGGCTGGAACCACATCTCAGACGTGCCAGAAACGTGTTCATGAGATGCTGGAACCACACCCCGAACAGACGGATACCACCTGCCAGAACCCCCTGAACCACCTGATGAGCACGCCGGAACCACCTGCTCGACTCACTGGTACCACCTCCCTGACACGCCAAAATCACCTGCTGGGTATGCCAGAACCACTTGGCGGACACTCCGGAATCATCTGTCGGACAGGCTGGAACCAGCTCTCAGACACACCAGAACCAAGTGCCGGAGACGCCGGAAGCACCTGCCGAGCATGCCTGAGCCAACTGCTCGACTCGCCAGAACCACCTGCCGATCACGCAAAAATCACCTGCCGGGTACGCCACAACCAGTTGGTGAATACTTCGGAATCACCTGCCGGGCTTGCTGGAACCACCTGCCGGTCATGCCAAAATCACCTGCCAACTACGCCAGTACCTCTTGGCGGACACTGTGGAAACACCTGTCGGGCCGGCCGGAACCACATCTCAGACGTGCCAGAACCATGTGCATGAGATGCTGGAACCACACCCCGAACAGACGGAAAACACCTGCCAGACCCGTCTGAACAACCTGCCGAGCACGCCGGAGCCACCTGCTAGACTCGCTGGAACCACCTACCTGACATGCCAAAATCACCAGCCGGGTATGCCAGAACCGCTTGGAGGACTCTCTTGGATGACCTGCCGGGCATGCCGGAACCACCTCTCAGACGTACCAGAACCACCTGCCGGAGAAGCTGGAAACACGTCCTGGACAGTCTGGAACCACCTGCCGGCCAAGCCTGAACCACCTGCCAAGCACAACGGAACAACCTGCCAGACACGCCAAAATCACCTGCGTGTTATGCCAGAACCACTTGGAGGACTCTCTGGGATGACCTGCCGGGCATGCCGGAACCAACTCTCAGACGTGCCAGAACCATGTGGCGGACAGTCCGGAATCACCTGTTGGGCTTGCGCAACCACCTCTGAGACGTACCAGAACCACATGCCGTGCAGGCTGGAACCACCTACCGGACAGACCGGAATCACCTTTCGGGCATGCCGGAACCACCTGTCAGATGTGCCAGAAACACGTGCCGGAGACGCCGGAAGCACCTGCCAAGCACGTTGGAACCACCTGCTCAACTCGCCTGAACCACCTGCCGGACATGCCAAAATCACCTGCCGACTATGCCAGAACCACTTGGCGAACACTCCGGAATCACTTGCCGGGCATGCAGGAACCACCTCTCAGACATGCCAGAACTCCGTGCCAATGACCCCGGAAGCACCTGCCGAGCACGCCGGAACCAACTGATCGACTCGCCAGAACCACCTGCCGGACACGCAGAAATCACCTGCCGGCTACGCCACAACCAGTTGGGCAACACTTCGGAATCACCTGCCGGGCTTGCTGGAACCACCTGCCGGTCATGCCAAAATCACCTGCCAACTACGCCAGAACCGCTTGGCGGACACTGCGGAAACACCTGCTGGGCCAGCCGGAACCACATCTCAGACGTGCCAGAAACGTGTTCATGAGATGCTGGAACCACACCACGAACAGACGGATACCACCTGCCAGAACCGCCTGAACCACCTGATGAGCACGCCGGAACCACCTGCTCGACTCACCGGTACCACCTACCAGACATGCCAAAATCACCAGCCGGGTTTCCAGAACCACTTGGCGGACACTCCGGAATCATCTGCCGGACATGCCGGAACCAGCTCTCAGACACACCAGAACCACGTGCCGGAGACGCCGGAAGCACCTTCCGAGCATGCCGGAGCCACCTGCTCGACTCGCCAGAAACACCTGCCGGACACGCCAAAATCACCTGCAGGGTACGCCAGAACCACCTGGCGGACACTCCGAAACCACCTGTCGCGCATGCCGGAACCACCTCTCAGACGTGCCAGAACCATGTGGCGGACAGTCCGGAATCACCTGTTGGGCATGCGCAACCACCTCTGAGACGTACCAGAACCACATGCCGTGCAGGCTGGAACCACCTACCGGACAGACCGGAATCACCTTTCGGGCATGCCGGAACCACCTGTCAGATGTGCCAGAAACACGTGCCGGAGACGCCGGAAGCACCTGCCAAGCACGTTGGAACCACCTGCTCAACTCGCCTGAACCACCTGCCGGACATGCCAAAATCACCTGCCGACTATGCCAGAACCACTTGGCGAACACTCCGGAATCACTTGCCGGGCATGCAGGAACCACCTCTCAGACATGGCAGAACCCCGTGCCAATGACCCCGGAAGCACCAGCCGAGCACGCCGGAAACACCTGCTCCACTCGCCAGAACCACCTGCCGATCACGCAAAAATCACCTGCCGGCTACGCCACAACCAGTTGGTGAACACTTTGGAATCACCTGCCAGGCTTGCTGGAACCACCTGCCAGTCTTGCCAAAATCACCTGCCAACTACGCCAGAACCGCTTGGCGGACACTGCGGAAACACCTGTCGGGCCGGCTGGAACCACATCTCAGACGTGCCAGAAACGTGTTCATGAGATTCCGGAACCACACCCCAAACAGACGGATACCACCTGCCAGAACCGCCTGAACCACCTGCTGAGCACGCCGGAATCACCTGCTCGACTCACCGGTACCACCTCCCTGACACGCCAAAATCACCTGCTGGGTATGCCAGAACCACTTGGCGGACACTCCGGAATCTTCTGCCGGACATGCCGGAACCAGCTCTCAGACACACCAGAACCACGTGCCGGAGACGCCGGAAGCACCTGCCGAGCATGCCGGAGCCACCTGCTCGACTCGCCAGAACCACCTGCCGGACACGGAGAAATCACCTGCCGGCTACGCCACAACCAGTTGGCGAACACTTCGGAATCACCTGCTGGGCTTGCTGGAACCACCTGCCGGTCATGCCAAAATCACCTGCCAACTACGCCAGTACCACTTGGCGGACACTGTAGAAACACCTGTCGGGCCTGCCGGAACCACATCCCAGACGTGCCAGAACCATGTGCATGAGATGCTGGAACCACACCCCGAACAGACGGAAAACACCTGCCAGACCCGTCTGAACAACCTGCCGAGCACGCCGGAGCCACCTGCTCGACTCGCCAGAACCACCTACCTGACATGCCCAAATCACCAGCCGGGTATGCCAGGACCACTTGGCGGACACTCCGGAATCATCTGCCGGACATGCCGGAACCAGCTCTCAGACACACCAGAACCACGTGCCGGAGACGCCGGAAGCACCTGCCGAGCATGCCGGAGCCACCTGCTCGACTCGCCAGAAACACCTGCCGGACACGCCAAAATCACCTGCCGGGTACGCCAGAACCACCTGGCGGACACTCCGAAATCACCTGTCGCGCATGCCGGAACCACCTGTTCGACTCGCTGGAACCACCTGCCGGACAGCCCAATATCACCTGCTGGCTATGCCAGAACCACCTGGGGGAAGGTCCGGAATCGCCTGTCAGCCATGGCGGAACCACCTCTCAGACGTACCAGAACCACCTGCCGGAGAAGCTGGAAACACGTCCTGGACAGTCTGGAACCACCTGCCGGCCAAGCCTGAACCACCTGCCAAGCACAACGGAACAACCAGCCAGACACGCCAAAATCACCTGCGTCTTATGCCAGAACCACTTGGAGGACTCTCTGGGATGACCTGCCGGGCATGCCGGAACCACCTCTCAGACGTGCCAGAACCATGTGGCGGACAGTCCGGAATCACCTGTTGGGCATGCGCAACCACCTCTGAGACGTAAAAGAACCACATGCCGTGCAGACTGGAACCACCTACTGGACAGACCGGAATCACCTTTCGGTCATGCCGGAACCACCAGTCAGATGTGCCAGAGACATGTGCCGGAGACGCCGGAAGCACCTGCCAAGCACGTTGGAACCACCTGCTCAACTCGCCTGAACCACCTGCCGGACACGCCAAAATCACCTGCCCGCTACACCAGCACCACTTCGGGGACAAGCCGGAATCACGTGAGGGGCATGCCGGCACAGCCTCTCAGACTGAACCTCGTGCCGGACACCACAGAACCACCTGCCGGACAGACCGGAACCACCTGCCGGACATGCCAAAATCACCTACCAACTACGCCAGAACCGCTTGGCGGACACTGTAGAAACACCTGTCGGGCCGGCAGGAACCACATCTCAGACGTGCCAGAACCATGTGCATGAGATGCTGGAACCACACCCCGAACAGACGGAAAACACCTGCCAGACCCGTCTGAACAACCTGCCGAGCACGCCGGAGCCACCTGCTCGACTCGCTGGAACCACCTACCTGACATGCCAAAATCACCAGCCGGGTAAGCCAGAACCGCTTGGAGGACTCTCTGGGATGACCTGCCGGGCATGCCGGAACCACCTCTCAGACGTGCCAGAACCACCTGCCGGAGAAGCTGGAAACACGTCCTGGACAGTCTGGAACCACCTTCCGGCCAAGCCTGAACCACCTGCCAAGCACAACGGAACAACCTGCCAGACTTGCCAAAATCACCTGCGTGTTATGCCAGAACCACTTGGAGGACTCTCTGGGATGACCTGCCGGGCATGCCGGAACCACCTCTCAGACGTGCCAGAACCATGTGGTGGACAGTCCGGAATCACCTGTTGGGCATGCGCAACCACCTCTGAGACGTAAAAGAACCTCATGCCGTACAGGCTGGAACCACATACCGGACAGACCGGAATCACCTTTCGGGCATGCCGGAACCACCTGTCAGATGTGCCAGAGACACGTGCCGGAGACCCCGGAAGCACCTGCCAAGCACGTTGGAACCACCTGCTCAACTCGCCTGAACCACCTGCCGGACATGCCAAAATCACCTGCCGACTATGCCAGAAACACTTGGCGAACACTCCGGAATCACTTGCCGGGCATGCAGGAACCACCTCTCAGACATGCCAGAACCCCGTGCCAATGACCCCGGAAGCACCAGCCGAGCACGCCGGAACCACCTGCTCGACTCGCCAGAACCACCTGCCGATCACGCAAAAATCACCTGCCGGCTACGCCACAACCAGTTGGTGAACACTTTGGAATCACCTGCCAGGCTTGCTGGAACCACCTGCCAGTCATGCCAAAATCACCTGCCAACTACGCCAGAACCGCTTGGCGGACACTGCGGAAACACCTGTCGGGCCGGCTGGAACCACATCTCAGACGTGCCAGAAACGTGTTCATGAGATGCCGGAACCACTTCCCAAACAGACGGATACCACCTGCCAGAACCGCCTGAACCACCTGCTGAGCACGCCGGAACCACCTGCTCGACTCACAGGTTCCACATCCCTGACACGCCAAAATCACCTGCTGGGTATGCCAGAACCACTTGGGGGACACTCCGGAATCATCTGCCAGACATGCCGGAACCAGCTCTCAGACACACCAGAACCAAGTGCCAGAGACGCCGGAAGCACCTGCCGAGCATGCCGGAGCCACCTGCTCGACTCGCCAGAAACACCTGCTGGACACGCCAAAATCACCTGCCGGGTATGCCAGAACCACCTTGCGGACACTACGGAATCACCTGCCGCACATGCCGGAACCACCTCTCAGAGGTGCCGGAAGCACGTGCCAGACACGCCGGAAACACCTACCGGACAGACCGGAACCACCTGCCAAGAACGCCGGAGCCACCTGTTCGACTCGCTGGAACCACCTGCCGGACAGGCCAATATCAACTGCTGGCTATGCCAGAACCACCTGGGGGACGGTCCGGGATCACCTGCCAGCCATGGCGGAACCACCTCTCAGACGTACCAGAACAACCTGTCGGAGAAGCTGGAAACACGTCCTGGACAGACTGGGACCACGTGACGGCCATGCCTGAACCACCTGCCGAGCACGGCGGAACCACCTGTCGGACACGCAAAAATGACCTGCGGGCTACGCCAGAACCACTTGGACGACTCTCCGAAATGACCTGCCGGGCATGTTGGAACCACCTCTCAGACGTGCCAGAAGCACGTAGCGGACAGTCCGGAATCACCTGTTGGGCATACGCAACCACCTCTGACACGTACCAGAACCACGTGCCGTGCACGCCGGAACTACCTGCCGGACAGACCGGAATCAACTTTTGGGCATGCCGGAACCACCAGTCAGATGTGCCAGAAACACGTGCCGGAGACGCCGGAAGCACCTGCCGAGCACGTCGCAACCACCTGCTCAACTCGCCTGAACCACCTGCCGGACACGCCAAAATCACCTGCCCGCTACACCAGCACCACTTCGGGGACAAGCCGGAATCACGTGAGGGGCATGCCGGCACAGCCTCTCAGACTGAACCTCGTGCCGGACACCACAGAACCACCTGCCGGACAGACCGGAACCACCTGCCGGACATGCCAAAATCACCTGCCGACTATGCCAGAACCACTTGGCGAACACTCCGGAATCACTTGCCGGGCATGCAGGAACCACCTATCAGACATGCCAGAACCCCGTGCCAATGACCCCGGAAGCACCAGCCGAGCACGCCGGAACCCCCTGCTCGACTCGCCAGAACCACCTGTCGATCACGCAAAAATCACCTGCCGGCTACGCCACAACCAGTTGGTGAACACTTTGGAATCACCTGCCAGGCTTGCTGGAACCACCTGCCAGTCATGCCAAAATCACCTGCCAACTACGCCAGAACTGCTTGGCGGACACTGCGGAAACACCTGTCGGGCCGGCTGGAACCACATCTCAGACGTGCCAGAAACGTGTTCATGAGATGCTGGAACCACACCCCGAACAGACGGAAAACACCTGCCAGAACCGCCTGAACCACCTGCTGAGCACGCCGGAACCACCTGCTCGACTCACCGGTACCACCTCCCTGACACGCCAAAATCACCTGCTGGGTATGCCAGAACCACTTGGCGGACACTCTGGAATCATCTGCCGGACATGCCGGAACCAGCTCTCAGACACACCAGAACCAAGTGCCGGAGACGCCGGAAGCACCTGCCGAGCATGCCGGAGCCACCTGCTCGACTCGCCAGAAACACCTGCCGGACACGCCAAAATCACCTGCCGGGTACGCTAGAACCACCTGGCGGACACTCCGAAATCACCTGTCGCGCATGCCGGAACCACCTCTCAGACGTGCCGGAAGCACGTGCCGGACACGCCGGAAACACCTACCGGACAGACCGGAACCACCTGCCGAGCACGCCGGAGCCACCTGTTCGACTCGCTGGAACCACCTGCTGGACAGGCCAATATCAACTGCTGGCTATGCCAGAACCACCTGGGGGACAGTCCGGGGTCACCTGCCAGCCATGGCGGAACCACCTCTCAGACGTACCAGAACCACCTGCCGGAGAAGCTGGAAACACGTCCTGGACAGACTGGAACCACGTGACGGCCATGCCTGAACCACCTGCCGAGCACGGCGGAACCACCTGCCGGAGACGCCAAAATCACCTGCGGGCTACGCCAGAACCACTTGGACGACTCTCCGAAATGACCTGCCGGGCATGTTGGAACCACCTCTGACACGTACCAGAACCACGTGCCGTGCACGCCGGAACCACCTACCGGACAGACCAGAATCAACTTTTGGGCATGCCGGAACCACCAGTCAGATGTGCCAGAAACACGTGCCGGAGACGCCGGAAGCAGCTGCCGAGCACGTCGCAACCACCTGCTCAACTCGCCTGAACCACCTGCCGGACACGCCAAAATCACCTGCCCGCTACACCAGCACCACTTCGGGGACAAGCCGGAATCACGTGAGGGGCATGCCGGCACAGCCCCTCAGACTGAACCTCGTGCCGGACACCACAGAACCACCTGCCGGACAGACCGGAACCACCTGCCGGACACGCCGGAACCACCGGCTCCACCCGACGGAACGACCGCTGGACATGCAAAATCACCTGCCGGCCACGCCGGAAACACTTGACGAACACTCCGGAATCACCTGCCGGGCATGCCGGAACCACCTCTCAGATATGCCAGAACCACGTGCCAATGACCCCGGAAGCACCTGCCGAGCACGCCGGAACCACCTGCTCGACTCGCCAGAACCACCTGCCGGACACGCAGAAATCACCTGCCGGCTACGCCACAACCAGTTGGGGAACACATCGAAATCACCTGCCAGGCTTGCTGGAAACACCTGCCGGTCATGCCAAAATCACCTGCAAACTACGCCAGTACCACTTGGCGGACACTGTGGAAACACCTGTCGGGCCGGCCGGAACCACTTCTCAGACGTGCCAGAACCATGTGCATGAGATGCTGGAAACACACCCCGAACAGACGGAAAACACCTGCCAGACGCGTCTGAACAACCTGCCGAGCACGCCGGAGCCACCTGCTCGACTCGCCGGAACCACCTACCTGACATGCCAAAATCACCAGCCGGGTATGCCAGAACCACTTGGCGGACACTCCGGAATCATCTGCCGGACATCCCGGAACCAGCTCTCAGACACACCAGAACCACGTGCCGGAGACGCCGGAAGCACCTGCCGAGCATGCCAGAGCCACCTGCTCGACTCGCCAGAAACACCTGCCGGACACGCCAAAATCACCTGCCGGGTACGCCAGAACCACCTGGCGGACACTCCGAAATCACCTGTCGCGCATGCCGGAACCACCTCTCAGACGTGCCGGAAGCACGTGCCGGACACGCCGGAATCACCTACCGGACAGACCGGAACCACCTGCCGAGCACGCCGGAGCCACCTGTTCGACTCGCTGGAACCACCTGCCGGACAGGCCAATATCAACTGCTGGCTATGCCAGAACCACCTGGGGGACGGTCCGGAATCGCCTGCCAGCCATGGCGGAACCACCTCTCAGACGTACCGGAACCACCTGCCGGAGAAGCTGGAAACACGTCCTGGACAGTCTGGAACCACCTTCCGGCCAAGCCTGAACCACCTGCCAAGCACAACGGAACAACCAGCCAGACACGCCAAAATCACCTGCGTGTTATGCCAGAACCACTTGGAGGACTCTCTGGGATGACCTGCCGGGCATGCCGGAACCACCTCTCAGACGTGCCAGAACCATGTGGCGGACAGTCCGGAATCACCTGTTGGGCATGCGCAACCACCTCTGAGACGTACCAGAACCACATGCCGTGCAGGCTGGAACCACCTACCGGACAGACCGGAATCTCCTTTCGGGCATGCCGGAACCACCTGTCAGATGTGCCAGAAACACGTGCCGGAGACGCCGGAAGCACCTGCCAAGCACGTTGGAACCACCTGCTCTACTCGCCTGAACCACCTGCCGGACATGCCAAAATCACCTGCCGACTATGCCAGAACCACTTGGCGAACACTCCGGAATCACTTGCCGGGCATGCAGGAACCACCTCTCAGACATGCCAGAACCCCGTGCCAATGACCCCGGAAGCACCAGCCGAGCACGCCGGAACCCCCTGCTCGACTTGCCAGAACCACCTGCCGATCACGCAAAAATCACCTGCCGGCTACGCCACAACCAGTTGGTGAACACTTTGGAATCACCTGCCAGGCTTGCTGGAACCACCTGCCAGTCATGCCAAAATCATCTGCCAACTACGCCAGAACCGCTTGGCGGACACTGCGGAAACACCTGTCGGGCCGGCTGGAACCACATCTCAGACGTGCCAGAAACGTGTTCATGAGATGCTGGAACCACACCCCGAACAGACGGATACCACCTGCCAGAACCGCCTGAACCACCTGCCGAGCATGCCGGAGCCACCTGCTTGACTCGCCAGAAACACCTGCCGGACACGCCAAAATCACCTGCCGGGTATGCCAGAACCACCTGGCGGACACTACGGAATCACCTGCCGCGCATGCCGGAACCACCTCTCAGACGTGCCTGAAGCACGTGCCAGACACGACGGAAACACCTACCGGACAGACCGGAACCACCTGCCAAGAATGCCGGAGCCACCTGTTCTACTCCCTGGAACCACCTGCCGGACAGGCCAATATCAACTGCTGGCTATGCCAGAACCACCTGGGGGACAGTCCGGGATCACCTGCCAGCCATGGCGGAACCACCTCTCAGACGTACCAGAACCACCTGCCGGAGAATCTGGAAACACGTCCTGGACAGACTGGAACCACGTGACGGCCATGCCTGAACCACCTGCCGAGCACGGCGGAACCACCTGCCGGACACGCCAAAATCACCTGCGGGCTACGCCAGAACCACTTGGACGACTCTCCGAAATGACCTGCCGGGCATGCCGGAACCACCTCTCAGACGTGCCAGAACCATGTGGCGCACAGTCCGGAATCACCTGTTGGGCATGCGCAACCACCTCTGAGACGTAAAAGAACCACGTGCCGTGCAGGCTGGAACCACCTACCGGACAGACCGGAATCACCTTTCGGGCATGCCGGAACCACCTGTCAGATTTGCCAGAGACACGTGCCGGAGACGCCGGAAGCACCTGCCAAGCACGTTGGAACCACCTGCTCTACTCGCCTGAACCACCTGCCGGACACGCCAAAACCACCTGCCTGCTACACCAGCACCACTTCGGGGACAAGCCGGAATCACGTGAGGGGCATGCCGGCACAGCCTCTCAGACTGAACCTCGTGCCGGACACCACAGAACCACCTGCCGGACAGACTGGAGCCACCTGCCGGACACGCCGGAACAACCGGCTCGACCCACCAGAACGACCGCTGGACATGCAAAATCACCTGCCGGCTACGCCGGAAACACTTGGCGAACACTCCAGAATCACCTGCCGGGCATGCCGGAGCCACCTCTCAGATATGCCAGAACCACGTGCCAATGACCCCAGAAGCACCTGCCGAGCACGCCGGAACCAGTTGGGGAACACTTCGGAATCACCTGCCGGGCTTGCTGTAACCACCTGCCGGTCATGCCAAAATCACCTGCCAACTACGCCAGAACCGCTTGGCGGACACTGCGGAAACACCTGTCGGGCCAGCTGGAACCACATCTCAGACGTGCCAGAAACGTGTTCATGAGATGCTGGAACCACACCCCGAACAGACGGATACCACCTGCCAGAACCGCCTGCACCACCTGATGAGCACGCCGGAACCACCTGCTCGACTCACTGGTACCACCTCCCTGACACGCCAAAATCACCTGCTGGGTATGCCAGAACCACTTGGCGGACACTCCGGAATCATCTGTCGGACAGGCTGGAACCAGCTCTCAGACACACCAGAACCAACTGCCGGAGACGCCGGAAGCACCTGCCGAGCATGCCTGAGCCAACTGCTCGACTCGCCAGAACCACCTGCCGATCACGCAAAAATCACCTGCCGGCTACGCCACAACCAGTTGTTGAACACTTCGGAATCACCTGCCGGGCTTGCTGGAACCACCTGCCGGTCATGCCAAAATCACCTGCCAACTACGCCAGTACCTCTTGGCGGACACTGTGGAAACACCTGTCGGGCCGGCCGGAACCACATCTCAGACGTGCCAGAACCATGTGCATGAGATGCTGGAACCACACCCCGAACAGACGGAAAACACCTGCCAGACCCGTCTGAACAACCTGCCGAGCACGCCGGAGCCACCTGCTCGACTCGCTGGAACCACCTACCTGACATGCCAAAATCACCAGCCGGGTATGCCAGAACCGCTTGGAGGACTCTCTTGGATGACCTACCGGGCATGCCGGAACCACCTCTCAGACGTACCAGAACCAACTGCCGGAGAAGCTGGAAACTCGTCCTGGACAGTCTGGAACCACCTGCCGGCCAAACCTGAACCACCTGCCAAGCACAACATAACAACCTGACAGACACGCCAAAATCACCTGCGTGTTATGCCAGAACCACTTGGAGGACTCTCTGGGATGACCTGCCGGGCATGCCGGAACCACCTCTCAGACGTGCCAGAACCATGTGGCGGACAGTCCGGAATCACCTGTTGGGCATGCGCAACCACCTCTGAGACGTACCAGAACCACATGCCGTGCAGGCTGGAACCACCTACCGGACAGACCGGAAGCA
Source organism: Equus przewalskii (assembly GCF_037783145.1). Lineage (NCBI taxonomy): Eukaryota > Metazoa > Chordata > Mammalia > Perissodactyla > Equidae > Equus > Equus przewalskii. The sequence continues at coordinate 188,077 of NW_027227397.1, read as the reverse complement.
CCTTTCGGGCATGCCGGAACCACCTGTCAGATGTGCCAGAAACACGTGCCGGAGACGCCGGAAGCACCTGCCAAGCACGTTGGAACCACATGCTCAACTCGCCTGAACCACCTGCCGGACATGCCAAAATCACCTGCCGACTATGCCAGAACCACTTGGCGAACACTCCGGAATCACTTGCCGGGCATGCAGGAACCACCTCTCAGACATGCCAGAACTCCGTGCCAATGACCCCGGAAGCACCTGCCGAGCACGCCGGAACCAACTGATGGACTCGCCAGAACCACCTGCCGGACACGCAGAAATCACCTGCCGGCTACGCCACAACCAGTTGGGCAACACTTCGGAATCACCTGCCGGGCTTGCTGGAACCACCTGCCGGTCATGCCAAAATCACCTGCCAACTACGCCAGAACCGCTTGGCGGACACTGCGGAAACACCTGCCGGGCCAGCCGGAACCACATCTCAGACGTGCCAGAAACGCCTTCATGAGATGCTGAAACCACACCACGAACAGACGGATACCACCTGCCATAACCGCCTGAACCACCTGATGAGCACGCCGGAACCACCTGCTCGACTCACTGGTACCACCTCCCTGACACGCCAAAATCACCTGCTGGGTATGCCAGAACCAGTTGGCGGACACTCCGGAATCATCTGTCGGACATGCTGGAACCAGCTCTCAGACACACCAGAACCAAGTGCCGGAGACGCCGGAAGCTCCTGCCGAGCATGCCAGAGACATCTGCTCGACTCGCCGGAACCACCTACCTGACACGCCCAAATCACCAGCCGGATATGCCAGAACCATCTGGCGGACACTCCGGAATCATCTGCCGGACATGCCGGAACCAGCTCTGAGACACACCAGAACCAAGTGCCGGAGACGCCGGAAGCATCTGCCGAGCATGCCGGAGCCACCTGCTCGACTCGGCAGAACCACCTGCCGATCACGCAAAAATCACCTGCCGGCTACGCCACAACCAGTTGGTGAACACTTTGGAATCACCTTCCGAGCATGCCGGAGCCACCTGCCGGACACGCCAAAATCACCTGCCGGGTACGCCAGAACCACCTGGCGGACACTCCGAAATCACCTGTCGTGCATGCCGGAACCACCTCTCAGACGTGCCGGAAGCACGTGCCGGACACGCCGGAATCACCTACCGGACAGACCGGAACCACCTGCCGAGCACGCCGGAGCCACCTGTTCGACTCGCTGGAACCACCTGCCGGACAGGCCAATATCAACTGCTGGCTATGCCAGAACCACCTGGGGGACGGTCCGGAATCGCCTGCCAGCCATGGCGGAACCACCTCTCAGACGTACCAGAACCACCTGCCGGTCATGCCAAAATCACCTGCCAACTACGCCAGTACCACTTGGCGGACACTGTGGAAACACCAGTCGGGCCGGCCGGAACCACATCTCAGACGTGCCAGAACCATGTGCATGAGATGCTGGAACCACACCCCGAACAGACGGAAAACTCCTGCCAGTCCCGTCTGAACAACCTGCCGAGCACGCCGGAGCCACCTGCTCGACTCGCCGGAACCACCTACCTGACATGCCAAAATCAACAGACGGGTATGCCAGAATCACTTGGCAGACACTCCGGAATCATCTGCCGGACATTCCGGAACCAGCTCTCAGACACACCAGAACCACGTGCCAGAGACGCCGGAAGCATCCGCCGAGGATGCTGGAGCCACCTGCTCGACCCGCCAGAAACACCTGCCGGACACGCCAAAATCACCTGCCGGGTACGCCAGAACCACCTGGCGGACACTCCGAAAACATCTGTCGTGCATGCCGGAACCACCTCTCAGACGTGCCGGAAGCACGTGCCGGACACGCCGGAATCACCTACCGGACAGACCGGAACCACTTGCCGAGCACGCCAGAGCCACCTGTTCGACTCGCTGGAACCACCTGCCGGACAGGCCAATATCAACTGCTGGCTATGCCAGAACCACGTGGGGGACGGTCCGGAATCGCCGGCCAGCCACGGCGGAACCACCTCTCAGACGTACCACAACCACCTGCCGGAGAAGTTGGAAACACGTCCTGGACAGACTGGAACCACCTGCCGGCCAAGCCTGAACCACCTGCCAAGCACAACGGAACAACCTGCCAGACACGCCAAAATCACCTGCGTGTTGTGCCTGGACCACTTGGAGGACTCTCTGGGATGACCTGCCGGGCATGCCGGAACCACCTCTCAGACGTGCCAGAACCATGTGGCGGACAGTCCGGAATCACCTGTTGGGCATGCGCAACCACCTCTGAGACGTACCAGAACCACATGCCGTGCAGGCTGGAACCACCTACCGGACAGACCGGAATCACCTTTCGGGCATGCCGGAACCACCTGTCAGATGTGCCACAAACACGTGCCGGAGACGCCGGAAGCACCTGCCAAGCACGTTGGAACCACCTGCTCAACTCGCCTGAACCACCTGCCGGACATGCCAAAATCACCTGCCGACTATGCCAGAACCACTTGGCGAACACTCCGGAATCACTTGCCGGGCATGCAGGAACCACCTCTCAGACATGCCAGAACCCCGTGCCAATGACCCCGGAAGCACCAGCCGAGCACGCCGGAACCACCTGCTCGACTCGCCAGAACCACCTGCCGATCACGCAAAAGTTACCTGCCGGCTACGCCACAACCAGTTGGTGAACACTTTGGAATCACCTGCCAGGCTTGCTGGAACCACCTGCCAGTCATGCCAAAATCACCTGCCAACTACGCCCGAACCGCTTGGCGGACACTGCGGAAACACCTGTCGGGCCGGCTGGAACCACCTCTCAGACGTGCCAGAAACGTGTTCATGAGATGCTGGAACCACACCGCGAACAGACGGATACCACCTGCCAGAACCGCCTGAACCACCTGCTGAGCACGCCGGAACCACCTGCTCGACTCACCTGTACCACCTCCCTGACACGCCAAAATCACCTGCTGGGTATGCCAGAACCACTTGGCGGACACTCCGGAATCATCTGCAGGACATGCCGGAACCAGCTCTCAGACACACCAGAACCAAGTGCCGGAGACGCCGGAAGCACCTGCCGAGCATGCCGGAGCCACCTGCTCGACTCGCCAGAAACACCTGCCGGACACGCCAAAATCACCTGCCGGGTATGCCAGAACCACCTGGCGGACACTACGGAATCACCTGCCGCGCATGCCGGAACCACCTCTCAGACGTGCCGGAAGCACGTGCCAGACATGCCGGAAACACCTACCGGACAGACCGGAACCACCTGCCAAGAACGCCGGAGCCACCTGTTCGACTCCCTGGAACCACCTGCCGGACAGGCCAATATCAACTGCTGGCTATGCCAGAACCACCTGGGGGACAGTCCGGGATCACCTGCCAGCCATGGCGGAACCACCTCTCAGACGTACCAGAACCACCTGCCGGAGAAGCTGGAAACACGTCCTGGACAGACTGGAACCACGTGACGGCCATGCCTGAACCACCTGCCGAGTACGGCGGAACCACCTGCCGGACACGCCAAAATCACCTGCGGGCTACGCCAGAACCACTTGGACGACTCTCCGAAATGACCTGCCGGGCATGTTGGAACCACCTCTCAGACGTGCCAGAAGCACGTGGCGGACAGTCCGGAGTCACCTGTTGGGCATACGCAACCACCTCTGACACGTACCAGAACCACGTGCCGTGCACGCCGGAACCACCTACCGGACAGACCGGAATCAGCTTTTGGGCATGCCGGAACCACCAGTCAGATGTGCCAGAAACACGTGCCGGAGACGCCGGAAGCACCTGCCGAGCACGTCGCAACCACCTGCTCAACTCGCCTGAACCACCTGCCGGACACGCCAAAATCACCTGCCCGCTACACCAGCACCACTTCGGGGACAAGCCGGAATCACGTGAGGGGCATGCCGGCACAGCCTCTCAGACTGAACCTCGTGCCGGACACCACAGAACCACCTGCCGGACAGACCGGAACCACCTGCCGGACATTCCGGAACCACCGGCTAGACCCGCCGGAACGACCGCTGGACATGCAAAATCACCTGCCGGCTACGCCGGAAACACTTGGCGAACACTCCGGAATCACCTGCCGGGCATGCCGGAACCACCTCTCAGATATGCCAGAACCACGTGCCAATGACCCCGGAAGCACCTGCCGAGCACGCCGGAACCACCTGCTTGACTCGCCAGAACCACCTGCCGGACACACAGAAATCACCTGCCGGCTACGCCACAACCAGTTGGGGAACACTTCGGAATCACCTGCCGGGCTTGCTGGAACCACCTGCCGGTCATGCCAAAATCACCTGCCAACTACGCCAGTACCACTTGGCGGACACTGTGGAAACACCTGTCGGGCCGGCCGGAACCACATCTCAGACGTGCCAGAACCATGTGCATGAGGTGATGGAACCACACCCCGAACAGACGGAAAACACCTTCCAGACCCGTCTGAACAACCTGCGGAGCACGCCGGAGCCACCTGCTCGACTCGCCGGAACCACCTACCTGACATGCCCAAATCACCAGCCGGGTATGCCAGAACCACTTGGCGGACACTCCGGAATCATCTGCCGGACATGCCGGAACCAGCTCACAGACACACCAGAACCACGTGCCGGAGATGCCGGAAGCACCTGCCGAGCATGCCGGAGCCACCTGCTCGACTCGCCAGAAACTCCTGCCGGACACGCCACAACCAGTTGGGGAACACTTCGGAATCACCTGCCGGGCTTTCTGGAACCACCTGCCGGTCATGCCAAAATCACCTGCCAACTACGCCAGTACCACTTGGCGGACACTGTGGAAACACCTGTCGGGCCGGCCGGAACCACATCTCAGTTGTGCCATAACCATGTGCATGAGATGCTGGATCCACACGCCGAACAGACGGAAAACACCTGCCAGACCCGTCTGAACAACCTGCCGAGCACGCCGGAGCCACCTGCTCGACTCGCCGGAACCACCTGCCGGAAACGCCAAAATCACCTGCCCGCTACACCAGCACCACTTCGGGGACAAGCCGGAATCACGTGAGGGGCATGCCGGCACAGCCTCTCAGACTGAACCTCATGCCGGACACCAGGAACCACCTGCCGGACACGCCGGAACCACCGGCTCGACCCGCCGGAACGACCGCTGGACATGCAAAATCACCTGCCGGCCACGCCGGAAACACTTGGCGAACACTCCGGAATCACCTGCCGGGCATGCCGGAACCACCTCTCAGATATGCCAGAACCACGTGCCAATGACCCCGGAAGCACCTGCCGAGCACGCCGGAACCACCAGCTCGACTCGCCAGAACCACCTGCCGGACACGCAAAAATCACCTGCCGGCTACCCCACAACCAGTTGGGGAACACTTCGGAATCACCTGCCGGACTTGCTGGAACCAACTGCCGGTCATGCCAAAATCACCTGCCAACTACGCCAGTACCACTTGGCGGACACTGTGGAAACACCTGTCGGGCCGGCCGGAACCACATCTCAGACGTGCCAGAACCATGTGCATGAGATGCTGGAACCACACCCCGAACAGACGGAAAACACCTGCCAGACCCGTCTGAACAACCTGCCGAGCACGCCGGAGCCACCTGCTCGACTCGCCGGAACCACCTACCTGACATGCCAAAATCACCAGCCGGGTATTCCAGAACCTCTTGGCGGACACTCCGGAATCATCTGCCGGACATGCCGGAACCAGCTCTCAGACACACCAGAACCACGTGCCGGAGACGCCAGAAGCACCTGCCGAGCATGCCGGAGCCACCTGCTCGACTCGCCAGAAACACCTGCCGGACACGCCAAAATCACCTGCCGGGTACGCCAGAACCACCTGGCGGACACTCCGAAATCACCTGTCGCGCATGCCGGAACCACCTCTCAGACGTGCCGGAAGCACGTGCCGGACACGCCGGAATCACCTACCGGACAGACCGGAACCACCTGCCGAGCACGCCGGAGCCACCTGTTCGACTCGCTGGAACCACCTGCCGGACAGGCCAATATCAACTGCTGGCTATGCCAGAACCACCTGGGGGACGGTCCGGAATCGCCTGCCAGCCATGGCGGAACCACCTCTCAGACGTACCAGAACCACCTGCCGGAGAAGCTGGAAACACGTCCTGGACAGTCTGGAACCACCTGCCGGCCAAGCCTGAACCACCTGCCAAGCACAACGGAACAACCTGCCAGACACGCCAAAATCACCTGCGTGTTATGCCAGAACCACTTGGAGGACTCTCTGGGATGACCTGCCGGGCATGCCGGAACCACCTCTCAGACGTGCCAGAACCATGTGGCGGACAGTCCGGAATCACCTGTTGGGCATGCGCAACCACCTCTGAGACGTACCAGAACCACATGCCGTGCAGGCTGGAACCACCTACCGGACAGACCGGAATCACCTTTCGGGCATGCCGGAACCACCTGTCAGATGTGCCACAAACACGTGCCGGAGACGCCGGAAGCACCTGCCAAGCACGTTGGAACCACCTGCTCAACTCGCCGGAACCACCTGCCGGACATGCCAAAATCACCTGCTGACTATGCCAGAACCACTTGGCGAACACTCCGGAATCACTTGCCGGGCATGCAGGAACCACCTCTCAGACATGCCAGAACCCCGTGCCAATGACCCCGGAAGCACCAGCCGAGCACGCCGGAACCCCCTGCTCGACTCGCCAGAACCACCTGCCGATCACGCAAAAGTTACCTGCCGGCTACGCCACAACCAGTTGGTGAACACTTTGGAATCACCTGCCAGGCTTGCTGGAACCACCTGCCAGTCATGCCAAAATCACCTGCCAACTACGCCAGAACCGCTTGGCGGACACTGCGGAAACACCTGTCGGGCCGGCTGGAACCACATCTCAGACGTGCCAGAAACGTGTTCATGAGATGCTGGAACCACACCGCGAACAGACGGATACCACCTGCCAGAACCGCCTGAACCACCTGCTGAGCACGCCGGAACCACCTGCTCGACTCACCTGTACCACCTCCCTGACACGCCAAAATCACCTGCTGGGTATGCCAGAACCACTTGGCGGACACTCCGGAATCATCTGCCGGACATGCCGGAACCAGCTCTCAGACACACCAGAACCAAGTGCCGGAGACGCCGGAAGCACCTGCCGAGCATGCCGGAGCCACCTGCTCGACTCGCCAGAAACACCTGCCGGACACGCCAAAATCACCTGCCGGGTATGCCAGAACCACCTGGCGGACACTACGGAATCACCTGCCGCGCATGCCGGAACCACCTCTCAGACGTGCCGGAAGCACGTGCCAGACATGCCGGAAACACCTACCGGACAGACCGGAACCACCTGCCAAGAACGCCGGAGCCACCTGTTCGACTCCCTGGAACCACCTGCCGGACAGGCCAATATCAACTGCTGGCTATGCCAGAACCACCTGGGGGACAGTCCGGGATCACCTGCCAGCCATGGCGGAACCACCTCTCAGACGTACCAGAACCACCTGCCGGAGAAGCTGGAAACACGTCCTGGACAGACTGGAACCACGTGACGGCCATGCCTGAACCACCTGCCGAGCACGGCGGAACCACCTGCCGGACACGCCAAAATCACCTGCGGGTTACGCCAGAACCACTTGGACGACTCTCCGAAATGACCTGCCGGGCATGTTGGAACCACCTCTCAGACGTGCCAGAAGCACGTGGCGGACAGTCCGGAATCACCTGTTGGGCATACGCAACCACCTCTGACACGTACCAGAACCACGTGCCGTGCACGCCGGAACCACCTACCGGACAGACCGGAATCAGCTTTTGGGCATGCCGGAACCACCAGTCAGATGTGCCAGAAACACGTGCCGGAGACGCCGGAAGCACCTGCCGAGCACGTCGCAACCACCTGCTCAACTCGCCTGAACCACCTGCCGGACACGCCAAAATCACCTGCCCGCTACACCAGCACCACTTCGGGGACAAGCCGGAATCACGTGAGGGGCATGCCGGCACAGCCTCTCAGACTGAACCTCGTGCCGGACACCACAGAACCACCTGACGGACAGACCGGAACCACCTGCCGGACATGCCAAAATCATCTGCCGACTATGCCAGAACCACTTGGCGAACACTCCGGAATCACTTGCCGGGCATGCAGGAACCACCTCTCAGACATGCCAGAACCCCGTGCCAATGACCCCGGAAGCACCTGCCGAGCACGCCGGAACCACCTGCTCGACAGACCGGAACCACCTGCCGGACACGCAGAAATCACCTGCCGGCTACGCCACAACCAGTTGGGGAACACTTCGGAATCACCTGCCGGGCTTGCTGGAACCACCTGCCGGTCATGCCAAAATCACCTGCCAACTACGCCAGTACCACTTGGCGGACACTGTGGAAACACCTGTCGGGCCGGCCGGAACCACATCTCAGACGTGCCAGAACCATGTGCATGAGATGCTGGAACCACACCCCGAAAAGACGGAAAACACCTGCCAGACCCGTCTGAACAACCTGCCGAGCACGCCGGAGCCAACTGCTCGACTCGCCGGAACCACATACCTGACATGCCCAAATCACCAGCCGGGTATGCCAGAACCACTTGGCGGACACTCCGGAATCATCTGCCGGACATGCCGGAACCAGCTCTCAGACACACCAGAACCACGTGCCGGAGACGCCAGAAGCACCTGCCGAGCATGCCGGAGCCACCTGCTCGACTCGCCAGAAACACCTGCCGGACACGCCAAAATCACCTGCCGGGTACGCCAGAACCACCTGGCGGACACTCCGAAATCACCTGTCGCGCATGCCGGAACCACCTCTCAGACGTGCCGGAAGCACGTGCCGGACACGCCGGAATCACCTACCGGACAGACCGGAACCACCTGCCGAGCACGCCGGAGCCACCTGTTCGACTCGCTGGAACCACCTGCCGGACAGGCCAATATCAACTGCTGGCTATGCCAGAACCACCTGGGGGACGGTCCGGAATCGCCTGCCAGCCATGGCGGAACCACCTCTCAGACGTACCAGAACCACCTGCCGGAGAAGCTGGAAACACGTCCTGGACAGTCTGGAACCACCTGCCGGCCAAGCCTGAACCACCTGCCAAGCACAACGGAACAACCTGCCAGACACGCCAAAATCACCTGCGTGTTATGCCAGAACCACTTGGAGGACTCTCTGGGATGACCTGCCGGGCATGCCGGAACCACCTCTCAGACGTGCCAGAACCATGTGGCGGACAGTCCGGAATCACCTGTTGGGCGTGCGCAACCACCTCCGAGACGTAAAAGAACCACATGCCGTGCAGGCTGGAACCACCTACCGGACAGACCGGAATCACCTTTCGGGCATGCCGGATCCACCTGTCAGATGTGCCAGAGACACGTGCCGGAGACGCCGGAAGCACCTGCCAAGCACGTTGGAACCACCTGCTCAACTCGCCTGAACCACCTGCCAGACATGCCAAAATCACCTGCCGACTATGCCAGAACCACTTGGCGAACACTCCGGAATCACTTGCCGGGCATGCAGGAACCACCTCTCAGACATGCCAGAACCCCGTGCCAATGAGCCCGGAAGCACCAGCCGAGCACGCCGGAACCACCTGCTCGACTCGCCAGAACCACCTGCCGATCACGCAAAAATCACCTGCCGGCTACGCCACAACCAGTTGGTGAACACTTTGGAATCACCTGCCAGGCTTGCTGGAACCACCTGCCAGTCATGCCAAAATCACCTGCCAACTACGCCAGAACCGCTTGGCGGACACTGCGGAAACACCTGTCAGCCCAGCTGGAACCACATCTCAGACGTGCCAGAAACGTGTTCATGAGATGCCGGAACCACACCCCAAACAGACAGATACCACCTGCCAGAACCGCCTGAACCACCTGTGGAGCACGCCGGAACCACCTGCTCGACTCACCGGTACCACCTCCCTCACACGCCAAAATCACCTGCTGGGTATGCCAGAACCACTTGGCGGACACTCCGGAATCATCTGCCGGACATGCCGGAACCAGCTCTCAGACACACCAGAACCAAGTGCCGGAGACGCCGGAAGCACCTGCCGAGCATGCCGGAGCCACCTGCTCGACTCGCCAGAAACACCTGCCGGACACGCCAAAATCACCTGCCGGGTATGCCAGAACCACCTGGCGGACACTACTGAATCACCTACCGCGCATGCCGCAACCACCTCTCAGACGTGCCGGAAGCACGTGCCAGACACGCCGGAAACACCTACCGGACAGACCGGAACCACCTGCCAAGAACGCAGGAGCCACCTGTTCGACTCGCTGGAACCACCTGCCGGACAGGCCAATATCAACTGCTGGCTATGCCAGAACCACCTGGGGGACAGTCCGGGATCACCTGCCAGCCATGGCGGAACCACCTCTCAGACGTACCAGAACCACCTGCTGGAGAAGCTGGAAACACGTCCTGGACAGACTGGAACCATGTGACGGCCATGCCTGAACCACCTGCCGAGCACGGCGGAACCACCTGCTGGACACGCCAAAATCACCTGCGAGCTACGCCAGAACCACTTGGACGACTCTCCGAAATGACCTGCCGGGCATGTTGGAACCACCTCTCAGACGTTCCAGAAGCACGTGGCGGACAGTCCGGTATCACCTGTTGGGCATACGCAACCACCTCTGACACGTACCAGAACCACGTGCCGTGCACGCCGGAACCACCTACCGGACAGACCGGAATCAACTTTTGGGCATGCCGGAACCACCAGTCAGATGTGCCAGAAACACGTGCCGGAGACGCCGGAAGCACCTGCCGAGCACGTCGCAACCACCTGCTCAACTCGCCTGAACCACCTGCCGGACACGCCAAAATCACCTGCCCGCTACACCAGCACCACTTCGGGGACAAGCCGGAATCACGTGAGGGGCATGCCGGCACAGCCTCTCAGACTGAACCTCGTGCCGGACACCACAGAACAACCTGCCGGACAGACCGGAACCACCTGCCGGACATGCCAAAATCATCTGCCGACTATGCCAGAACCACTTGGCGAACACTCCGGAATCACTTGCCGGGCATGCAGGAACCACCTCTCAGACATGCCAGAACCCCGTGCCAATGACCCCGGAAGCACCTGCCGAGCACGCCGGAACCACCTGCTCGACTCGCCAGAACCACCTGCCGATCACGCAAAAATCACCTGCCGGCTACGCCACAACCAGTTGGTGAACACTTTGGAATCACCTGCCAGGCTTGCTGGAACCACCTGCCAGTCATGCCAAAATCACCTGCCAACTACGCCAGAACCGCTTGGCGGACACTGTGGAAACACCTGTCGGGCCGGCTGGAACCACATCTCAGACGTGCCAGAAACGTGTTCATGAGATGCTGGAACCACACCCCGAACAGACGGATACCACCTGCCAGAACCGCCTGAACCACCTGCTGAGCACGCCGGAACCACCTGCTCGACTCACCGGTACCACCTCCCTGACACGTCAAAATCACCTTCTGGGTATGCCAGAACCACTTGGCGGACACTCCGGAATCATCTGCCGGACATGCCGGAACCAGCTCTCAGACACACCAGAACCAAGTGCCGGAGACGCCGGAAGCACCTGCCGAGCACGTCGCAAACACCTGCTCAACTCGCCTGAACCACCTGCCAGACACGCCAAAATCACCTGCCCGCTACACCAGCACCACTTCGGGGACAAGCCAGAATCACGTGAGGGGCATGCCGGCACAGCCTCTCAGACTGAACCTCGTGCCGGACACCACAGAACCACCTGCCGGACAGACTGGAACCACCTGCCGGACACGCCGGAACCACAGGCTCGACCCGCCGGAACGACCGCTGGACATGCAAAATCACCTGCCGGCCACGCCGGAAACACTTGGCGAACACTCCGGAATCACCTGCCGGGCATGCCGGAACAACCTCTCAGATATGCCAGAACCACGTGCCAATGACCCGGGAAGCACCTGCCGAGCATGCCGGAACCACCTGCTCGACTCGCCAGAACCACCTGCCGGACACGCAGAAATCACCTGCCGGCTACGCCACAACCAGTTGGGGAACACTTCGGAATCCCCAGCCGGGCTTGCTGGAACCACCTGCCGGTCATGCCAAAATCACCTGCCAACTACGCCAGTACCACTTGGCGGACACTGTGGAAACACCAGTCGGGCCGGCCGGAACCACATCTCAGACGTGCCAGAACCATGTGCATGAGATGCTGGAACCACACCCCGAACAGACGGAAAACACCTGCCAGACCCGTCTGAACAACCTGCCGAGCACGCCGGAGCCACCTGCTCGACTCGCCGGAACCACCTACCTGACATGCCAAAATCACCAGCCGGGTATGCCAGAATCACTTGGCAGACACTCCGGAATCATCTGCCGGACATGCCAGAACCAGCTCTCAGACACACCAGAACCACGTGCCAGAGACGCCGGAAGCATCCGCCGAGGATGCCGGAGCCACCTGCTCGACCCGCCAGAAACACCTGCCGGACACGCCAAAATCACCTGCCGGGTACGCCAGAACCACCTGGCGGACACTCCGAAATCACCTGTCGCGCATGCCGGAACCACCTCTCAGACGTGCCGGAAGCACGTGCCGGACACGCCGGAATCACCTACCGGACAGACCGGAACCACCTGCCGAGCACGCCGGAGCCACCTGTTCGACTCGCTGGAACCACCTGCCGGACAGGCCAATATCAACTGCTGGCTATGCCAGAACCACCTGGGGGACGGTCCGGAATCGCCTGCCAGCCATGGCGGAACCACCTCTCAGACGTACCAGAACCACCTGCCGGAGAAGCTGGAAACACGTCCTGGACAGTCTGGAACCACCTGCCGGCCAAGCCTGAACCACCTGCCAAGCACAACGGAACAACCTGCCAGACACGCCAAAATCACCTGCGTGTTATGCCAGAACCACTTGGAGGACTCTCTGGGATGACCTGCCGGGCATGCCGGAACCACCTCTCAGACGTGCCAGAACCATGTGGCGGACAGTCCGGAATCACCTGTTGGGCGTGCGCAACCACCTCCGAGACGTAAAAGAACCACATGCCGTGCAGGCTGGAACCACCTACCGGACAGACCGGAATCACCTTTCGGGCATGCCGGAACCACCTGTCAGATGTGCCAGAGACACGTGCCGGAGACGCCAGAAGCACCTGCCAAGCACGTTGGAACCACCTGCTCAACTCGCCTGAACCACCTGCCGGACATGCCAAAATCACCTGCCGACTATGCCAGAACCACTTGGCGAACACTCCGGAATCACTTGCCGGGCATGCAGGAACCACCTCTCAGACATGCCAGAACCCCGTGCCAATGACCCCGGAAGCACCAGCCGAGCACGCCGGAACCACCTGCTCGACTCGCCAGAACCACCTGCCGATCACGCAAAAATCACCTGCCGGCTACGCCACAACCAGTTGGTGAACACAATGGAATCACCTGCCAGGCTTGCTGGAACCACCTGCCAGTCATGCCAAAATCACCTGCCAACTACGCCAGAACCGCTTGGCGGTCACTGCGGAAACACCTGTCAGCCCAGCTGGAACCACATCTCAGACGTGCCAGAAACGTGTTCATGAGATGCTGGAACCACACCCCAAACAGACAGATACCACCTGCCAGAACCGCCTGAACCACCTGCGGAGCACGCCGGAACCACCTGCTCGACTCACCGGTACCACCTCCCTGACACGCCAAAATCACCTGCTGGGTATGCCAGAACCACTTGGCGGACACTCCGGAATCATCTGCCGGACATGCCGGAACCAGCTCTCAGACACACCAGAACCAAGTGCCGGAGACGCCGGAAGCACCTGCCGAGCATGCCGGAGCCACCTGCTCGACTCGCCAGAAACACCTGCCGGACACGCCAAAATCACCTGCCGGGTATGCCAGAACCACCTGGCGGACACTACGGAATCACCTACTGCGCATGCCGCAACCACCTCTCAGACGTGCCGGAAGCACGTGCCAGACACGCCGGAAACACCTACCGGACAGACCGGAACCACCTGCCAAGAACGCCGGAGCCACCTGTTCGACTCGCTGGAACCACCTGCCGGACAGGCCAATATCAACTGCTGGCTATGCCAGAACCACCTGGGGGACGGTCCGGAATCGCCTGCCAGCCATGGCGGAACCACCTCTGAGACGTACCAGAACCACCTGCCGGAGAAGCTGGAAACACGTCCTGGACAGTCTGGAACCACCTGCCGGCCAAGCCTGAACCACCTGCCAAGCACAACGGAACAACCTGCCAGACACGCCAAAATCACCTGCGTGTTATGCCAGAACCACTTGGAGGACTCTCTGTGATGACCTGCCGGGCATGCCGGAACCACCTCTCAGACGTGCCAGAACCGTGTGGCGGACAGTCCGGAATCACCTGTTGGGCATGCGCAACCACCTCTGAGACGTACCAGAAGCACATGCCGTGCAGGCTGGAACCACCTACCGGACAGAACGGAATCACCTTTCGGGCATGCCGGAACCACCTGTCAGATGTGCCAGAAACACGTGCCGGAGACGCCGGAAGCACCTGCCAAGCACGTTGGAACCACCTGCTCAACTCGCCTGAACCACCTGCCGGACATGCCAAAATCACCTGCCAACTACGCCAGAACCGCTTGGAGTACACTGCGGAAACACCCGTCGGGCCGGCTGGAACCACATCTCAGACGTGCCAGAAACGTGTTCATGAGATGCTGGAACCACACCACGAACAGACGGATACCACCTGCCAGAACCGCCTGAACCACCTGCTGAGCACGCCGGAACCACCTGCTCGACTCGCCAGAAACACCTGCCGGACACGCCAAAATCACCTGCCGGGTACGCCAGAACCACCTGGCGGACACTCCGAAATCACCTGTCGCGCATGCCGGAACCACCTCTCAGACGTGCCGGAAGCACGTGCCGGACACGCCGGAATCACCTACCGGACAGACCGGAACCACCTGCCGAGCACGCCGGAGCCACCTGTTCGACTCGCTGGAACCACCTGCCGGACAGGCCAATATCAACTGCTGGCTATGCCAGAACCACCTGGGGGACGGTCCGGAATCGCCTGCCAGCCATGGCGGAACCACCTCTCAGACGTACCAGAACCACCTGCCGGAGAAGCTGGAAACACGTCCTGGACAGTCTGGAACCACCTGCCGGCCAAGCCTGAACCACCTGCCAAGCACAACGGAACAACCTGCCAGACACGCCAAAATCACCTGCGTGTTATGCCAGAACCACTTGGAGGACTCTCTGGGATGACCTGCCGGGCATGCCGGAACCACCTCTCAGACGTGCCAGAACCATGTGGCGGACAGTCCGGAATCACCTGTTGGGCGTGCGCAACCACCTCCGAGACGTAAAAGAACCACATGCCGTGCAGGCTGGAACCACCTACCGGACAGACCGGAATCACCTTTCGGGCATGCCGGATCCACCTGTCAGATGTGCCAGAGACACGTGCCGGAGACGCCGGAAGCACCTGCCAAGCACGTTGGAACCACCTGCTCAACTCGCCTGAACCACCTGCCAGACATGCCAAAATCACCTGCCGACTATGCCAGAACCACTTGGCGAACACTCCGGAATCACTTGCCGGGCATGCAGGAACCACCTCTCAGACATGCCAGAACCCCGTGCCAATGAGCCCGGAAGCACCAGCCGAGCACGCCGGAACCACCTGCTCGACTCGCCAGAACCACCTGCCGATCACGCAAAAATCACCTGCCGGCTACGCCACAACCAGTTGGTGAACACTTTGGAATCACCTGCCAGGCTTGCTGGAACCACCTGCCAGTCATGCCAAAATCACCTGCCAACTACGCCAGAACCGCTTGGCGGACACTGCGGAAACACCTGTCAGCCCAGCTGGAACCACATCTCAGACGTGCCAGAAACGTGTTCATGAGATGCCGGAACCACACCCCAAACAGACAGATACCACCTGCCAGAACCGCCTGAACCACCTGTGGAGCACGCCGGAACCACCTGCTCGACTCACCGGTACCACCTCCCTCACACGCCAAAATCACCTGCTGGGTATGCCAGAACCACTTGGCGGACACTCCGGAATCATCTGCCGGACATGCCGGAACCAGCTCTCAGACACACCAGAACCAAGTGCCGGAGACGCCGGAAGCACCTGCCGAGCATGCCGGAGCCACCTGCTCGACTCGCCAGAAACACCTGCCGGACACGCCAAAATCACCTGCCGGGTATGCCAGAACCACCTGGCGGACACTACTGAATCACCTACCGCGCATGCCGCAACCACCTCTCAGACGTGCCGGAAGCACGTGCCAGACACGCCGGAAACACCTACCGGACAGACCGGAACCACCTGCCAAGAACGCAGGAGCCACCTGTTCGACTCGCTGGAACCACCTGCCGGACAGGCCAATATCAACTGCTGGCTATGCCAGAACCACCTGGGGGACAGTCCGGGATCACCTGCCAGCCATGGCGGAACCACCTCTCAGACGTACCAGAACCACCTGCTGGAGAAGCTGGAAACACGTCCTGGACAGACTGGAACCATGTGACGGCCATGCCTGAACCACCTGCCGAGCACGGCGGAACCACCTGCTGGACACGCCAAAATCACCTGCGAGCTACGCCAGAACCACTTGGACGACTCTCCGAAATGACCTGCCGGGCATGTTGGAACCACCTCTCAGACGTTCCAGAAGCACGTGGCGGACAGTCCGGAATCACCTGTTGGGCATACGCAACCACCTCTGACACGTACCAGAACCACGTGCCGTGCACGCCGGAACCACCTACCGGACAGACCGGAATCAACTTTTGGGCATGCCGGAACCACCAGTCAGATGTGCCAGAAACACGTGCCGGAGACGCCGGAAGCACCTGCCGAGCACGTCGCAACCACCTGCTCAACTCGCCTGAACCACCTGCCGGACACGCCAAAATCACCTGCCCGCTACACCAGCACCACTTCGGGGACAAGCCGGAATCACGTGAGGGGCATGCCGGCACAGCCTCTCAGACTGAACCTCGTGCCGGACACCACAGAACAACCTGCCGGACAGACCGGAACCACCTGCCGGACATGCCAAAATCATCTGCCGACTATGCCAGAACCACTTGGCGAACACTCCGGAATCACTTGCCGGGCATGCAGGAACCACCTCTCAGACATGCCAGAACCCCGTGCCAATGACCCCGGAAGCACCTGCCGAGCACGCCGGAACCACCTGCTCGACTCGCCAGAACCACCTGCCGATCACGCAAAAATCACCTGCCGGCTACGCCACAACCAGTTGGTGAACACTTTGGAATCACCTGCCAGGCTTGCTGGAACCACCTGCCAGTCATGCCAAAATCACCTGCCAACTACGCCAGAACCGCTTGGCGGACACTGTGGAAACACCTGTCGGGCCGGCTGGAACCACATCTCAGACGTGCCAGAAACGTGTTCATGAGATGCTGGAACCACACCCCGAACAGACGGATACCACCTGCCAGAACCGCCTGAACCACCTGCTGAGCACGCCGGAACCACCTGCTCGACTCACCGGTACCACCTCCCTGACACGTCAAAATCACCTTCTGGGTATGCCAGAACCACTTGGCGGACACTCCGGAATCATCTGCCGGACATGCCGGAACCAGCTCTCAGACACACCAGAACCAAGTGCCGGAGACGCCGGAAGCACCTGCCGAGCACGTCGCAAACACCTGCTCAACTCGCCTGAACCACCTGCCAGACACGCCAAAATCACCTGCCCGCTACACCAGCACCACTTCGGGGACAAGCCAGAATCACGTGAGGGGCATGCCGGCACAGCCTCTCAGACTGAACCTCGTGCCGGACACCACAGAACCACCTGCCGGACAGACTGGAACCACCTGCCGGACACGCCGGAACCACAGGCTCGACCCGCCGGAACGACCGCTGGACATGCAAAATCACCTGCCGGCCACGCCGGAAACACTTGGCGAACACTCCGGAATCACCTGCCGGGCATGCCGGAACAACCTCTCAGATATGCCAGAACCACGTGCCAATGACCCGGGAAGCACCTGCCGAGCATGCCGGAACCACCTGCTCGACTCGCCAGAACCACCTGCCGGACACGCAGAAATCACCTGCCGGCTACGCCACAACCAGTTGGGGAACACTTCGGAATCCCCAGCCGGGCTTGCTGGAACCACCTGCCGGTCATGCCAAAATCACCTGCCAACTACGCCAGTACCACTTGGCGGACACTGTGGAAACACCAGTCGGGCCGGCCGGAACCACATCTCAGACGTGCCAGAACCATGTGCATGAGATGCTGGAACCACACCCCGAACAGACGGAAAACACCTGCCAGACCCGTCTGAACAACCTGCCGAGCACGCCGGAGCCACCTGCTCGACTCGCCGGAACCACCTACCTGACATGCCAAAATCACCAGCCGGGTATGCCAGAATCACTTGGCAGACACTCCGGAATCATCTGCCGGACATGCCAGAACCAGCTCTCAGACACACCAGAACCACGTGCCAGAGACGCCGGAAGCATCCGCCGAGGATGCCGGAGCCACCTGCTCGACCCGCCAGAAACACCTGCCGGACACGCCAAAATCACCTGCCGGGTACGCCAGAACCACCTGGCGGACACTCCGAAATCACCTGTCGCGCATGCCGGAACCACCTCTCAGACGTGCCGGAAGCACGTGCCGGACACGCCGGAATCACCTACCGGACAGACCGGAACCACCTGCCGAGCACGCCGGAGCCACCTGTTCGACTCGCTGGAACCACCTGCCGGACAGGCCAATATCAACTGCTGGCTATGCCAGAACCACCTGGGGGACGGTCCGGAATCGCCTGCCAGCCATGGCGGAACCACCTCTCAGACGTACCAGAACCACCTGCCGGAGAAGCTGGAAACACGTCCTGGACAGTCTGGAACCACCTGCCGGCCAAGCCTGAACCACCTGCCAAGCACAACGGAACAACCTGCCAGACACGCCAAAATCACCTGCGTGTTATGCCAGAACCACTTGGAGGACTCTCTGGGATGACCTGCCGGGCATGCCGGAACCACCTCTCAGACGTGCCAGAACCATGTGGCGGACAGTCCGGAATCACCTGTTGGGCGTGCGCAACCACCTCCGAGACGTAAAAGAACCACATGCCGTGCAGGCTGGAACCACCTACCGGACAGACCGGAATCACCTTTCGGGCATGCCGGAACCACCTGTCAGATGTGCCAGAGACACGTGCCGGAGACGCCAGAAGCACCTGCCAAGCACGTTGGAACCACCTGCTCAACTCGCCTGAACCACCTGCCGGACATGCCAAAATCACCTGCCGACTATGCCAGAACCACTTGGCGAACACTCCGGAATCACTTGCCGGGCATGCAGGAACCACCTCTCAGACATGCCAGAACCCCGTGCCAATGACCCCGGAAGCACCAGCCGAGCACGCCGGAACCACCTGCTCGACTCGCCAGAACCACCTGCCGATCACGCAAAAATCACCTGCCGGCTACGCCACAACCAGTTGGTGAACACAATGGAATCACCTGCCAGGCTTGCTGGAACCACCTGCCAGTCATGCCAAAATCACCTGCCAACTACGCCAGAACCGCTTGGCGGTCACTGCGGAAACACCTGTCAGCCCAGCTGGAACCACATCTCAGACGTGCCAGAAACGTGTTCATGAGATGCTGGAACCACACCCCAAACAGACAGATACCACCTGCCAGAACCGCCTGAACCACCTGCGGAGCACGCCGGAACCACCTGCTCGACTCACCGGTACCACCTCCCTGACACGCCAAAATCACCTGCTGGGTATGCCAGAACCACTTGGCGGACACTCCGGAATCATCTGCCGGACATGCCGGAACCAGCTCTCAGACACACCAGAACCAAGTGCCGGAGACGCCGGAAGCACCTGCCGAGCATGCCGGAGCCACCTGCTCGACTCGCCAGAAACACCTGCCGGACACGCCAAAATCACCTGCCGGGTATGCCAGAACCACCTGGCGGACACTACGGAATCACCTACCGCGCATGCCGCAACCACCTCTCAGACGTGCCGGAAGCACGTGCCAGACACGCCGGAAACACCTACCGGACAGACCGGAACCACCTGCCAAGAACGCCGGAGCCACCTGTTCGACTCGCTGGAACCACCTGCCGGACAGGCCAATATCAACTGCTGGCTATGCCAGAACCACCTGGGGGACGGTCCGGAATCGCCTGCCAGCCATGGCGGAACCACCTCTGAGACGTACCAGAACCACCTGCCGGAGAAGCTGGAAACACGTCCTGGACAGTCTGGAACCACCTGCCGGCCAAGCCTGAACCACCTGCCAAGCACAACGGAACAACCTGCCAGACACGCCAAAATCACCTGCGTGTTATGCCAGAACCACTTGGAGGACTCTCTGTGATGACCTGCCGGGCATGCCGGAACCACCTCTCAGACGTGCCAGAACCGTGTGGCGGACAGTCCGGAATCACCTGTTGGGCATGCGCAACCACCTCTGAGACGTACCAGAAGCACATGCCGTGCAGGCTGGAACCACCTACCGGACAGAACGGAATCACCTTTCGGGCATGCCGGAACCACCTGTCAGATGTGCCAGAAACACGTGCCGGAGACGCCGGAAGCACCTGCCAAGCACGTTGGAACCACCTGCTCAACTCGCCTGAACCACCTGCCGGACATGCCAAAATCACCTGCCAACTACGCCAGAACCGCTTGGAGTACACTGCGGAAACACCCGTCGGGCCGGCTGGAACCACATCTCAGACGTGCCAGAAACGTGTTCATGAGATGCTGGAACCACACCACGAACAGACGGATACCACCTGCCAGAACCGCCTGAACCACCTGCTGAGCACGCCGGAACCACCTGCTCGACTCGCCAGAAACACCTGCCGGACACGCCAAAATCACCTGCCGGGTACGCCAGAACCACCTGGCGGACACTCCGAAATCACCTGTCGCGCATGCCGGAACCACCTCTCAGACGTGCCGGAAGCACGT
Organism: Equus przewalskii; assembly: GCF_037783145.1. Classification (NCBI taxonomy): domain Eukaryota; kingdom Metazoa; phylum Chordata; class Mammalia; order Perissodactyla; family Equidae; genus Equus; species Equus przewalskii. Next base: position 167,032 of record NW_027227397.1, on the reverse strand, counting down.
GCCGGACACGCCGGAATCACCTACCGGACAGACCGGAACCACCTGCCGAGCACGCCGGAGCCACCTGTTCGACTCGCTGGAACCACCTGCCGGACAGGCCAATATCAACTGCTGGCTATGCCAGAACCACCTGGGGGACAGTCCGGGATCACCTGCCAGCCATGGCGGAACCACCTCTCAGACGTACCAGAACCACCTGCCGGAGAAGCTGGAAACACGTCCTGGACAGACTGGAACCACGTGACGGCCATGCCTGAACCACCTGCCGAGCACGGCGGAACCACCTGCAGGACACGCCAAAATCACCTGCGGGCTAAGCCAGAACAACTTGGACGACTCTCCAAAATGACCTGCCGGGCATGTTGGAACCACCTCTCAGACGTGCCAGAAGCACGTGGCGGACAGTCCGGAATCACCTGTTGGGCATACGCACCAACCTCTGACACGTACCAGAACCACGTGCCGTGCACGCCGGAACCACCTTCCGGACAGACCGGAATCAACTTTTGGGCATGCCGGAACCACCAGTCAGATGTGCCAGAAACACGTGCCGGAGACGCCGGAAGCACCTGCCGAGCACGTCGCAACCACCTGCTCAACTCGCCTGAACCACCTGCCGGACACGCCAAAATCACCTGCCCGCTACACCAGCAGCACTTCGGGGACAAGCCGGAATCACGTGAGGGGCATGCCGGCACAGCCTCTCAGACTGAACCTCGTGCCGGACACCACAGAACCACCTGCCGGACAGACCGGAACCACCTGCCGGACACGCCGGAACCACCGGCTCGACCCGCCGGAACGACCGCTGGACATGCAAAATCACCTGCCGGCTACGCCGGAAACACTTGGCGAACACTCCGGAATCACCTGCCGGGCATGCCGGAACCACCTCTCAGATATGCCAGAACCACGTGCCAATGACCACGGAAGCACCTGCCGAGCACGCCGGAACCACCTGCTCGACTCCCCAGAACCACCTGGCGGACACGCAAAAATCACCTGCCGGCTACGCCACAACCAGTTGGGGAACACTTCGGAATCACCTGCCGGGCTTGCTGGAACCACCAGCCAGTCATGCCAAAATGACCTGCCAACTACGCCAGAACCGCTTGGCGGAAACTGTGGAAACTCCTGTCGGGCCGGCTGGAACCACATCTCGGACGTGCCAGAAACGTGTTCATGAGATGCTGGAACCACACCCCGAACAGACGGATACCACCTGCCAGAACCGCCTGAACCACCTGCTGAGCACGCCGGAACCACCTGCTCGACTCACCGGTACCACCTCCCTGACACGCCAAAATCACCTGCTGGGTATGCCAGAACCACTTGGCGGACACTCCGGAATCATCTGCCGGACATGCCGGAACCAGCTCTCAGACACACCAGAACCACGTGCCGGAGACGCCGGAAGCACCTGCCGAGCATGCCGGAGCCACCTGCTCGACTCGCCAGAAACACCTGCCGGACATGCCAAAATCACCTGTCGGGTACGCCAGAACCACCTGGCGGACACTCCGAAATCACCTGTCGCGCATGCCGGAACCACCTCTCCGACGTGCCGGAAGCACGTGCCGGACACGCCGGAATCACCTACCGGACAGACCGGAACCACCATCCGAGCACGCCGGAGCCACCTGTTCGACTCGCTGGAACCACCTGCCGGACAGGCCAATATCAACTGCTGGCTATGCCAGAACCACCTGGGGGACGGTCCGGAATCGCCTGCCAGCCATGGCGGAACCACCTGTCAGACGTACCAGAACCACCTGCCGGAGAAGCTGGAAACACGTCCTGGACAGTCTGGAACCACCTGCCTGCCAAGCCTGAACCACCTGCCAAGCACAACGGAACAACCTGCCAGACACGCCAAAATCACCTGCGTGTTATGCCAGAACCACTTGGAGGACTCTCTGGGATGACCTGCCGGGCATGCCGGAACCACCTCTCAGACGTGCCAGAACCGTGTGGCGGACAGTCCGGAATCACCTGTTGGGCATGCGCAACCACCTCTGAGACGTACCAGAACCACATGCCGTGCAGGCTGGAACCACCTACCGGACAGACCGGAATCACCTTTCGGGCATGCTGGAACCACCTGTCAGATGTGCCAGAAACACGTGCCGGAGACGCCGGAAGCACCTGCCAAGCACGTTGGAACCACCTGCTCAACTCGCCTGAACCAACTGCCGGACATGCCAAAATCACCTGCCGACTATGCCAGAACCACTTGGCGAACACTCCGGAATCACTTCCCGGGCATGCAGGAACCACCTCTCAGACATGCCAGAAGCCCGTGCCAATGACCCCGGAAGCACCAGCCGAGCACGCCAGAACCACCTGCTCGACTCGCCAGAACCACCTGCCGATAACGCAAAAATCACCTGCCGGCTACGCCACAACCAGTTGGGGAACACTTCGGAATCACCTGCCGGGCTTGCTGGAACCACATGCCGGTCATGCCAAAATCACCTTCCAACTACGCCAGTACCACTTGGCGGACACTGTGGAAACACCTGTCGGGCCGGCCGGAACCACATCTCAGACGTGCCAGAACCATGTGCATGAGATGCTGGAACCACACCCCGAACAGACGGAAAACACCTGCCAGACCCGTCTGAACAACCTGCCGAGCACGCCGGAGCCACCTACCTGACATGCCCAAATCATGTGCCGGACATGCCGGAACCAGCTCTCAGACACACCAGAACCACGTGCCGGAGACGCCGGAAGCACCTGCCGAGCATGCCGGAGCCACCTGCTCGACTCGCCAGAAACACCTGCCGGACACGCCAAAATCACCTGCCGGGTACGCCAGAATCACCTGGCGGACACTCCGAAATCACCTGTCTCGCATGCCGGAACCACCTCTCAGACGTGCCGGAAGCACGTGCCGGACACGCCGGAATCACCTACCGGACAGACCGGAACCACCTGCCGAGCACGCCGGAGCCACCTGTTCGACTCGCTGGAACCACCTGCCGGACAGGCCAATATCAACTGCTGGCTATGCCAGAACCACCTGGGGGACGGTCCGGAATCACCTGCCAGCCATGGCGGAACCACCTCTCAGACGTACCAGAACCACCTGCCGGAGAAGCTGGAAACACGTCCTGGACAGTCTGGAACCACCTGCCGGCCAAGCCTGAACCACCTGCCAAGCACAACGGAACAACCTGCCAGACACGCCAAAATCACCTGCGTGTTATGCCAGAACCACTTGGAGGACTCTCTGGGATGACCTGCCGGGCATGCCGGAACCACCTCTCAGACGTGCCAGAACCATGTGGCGGACAGTCCGGAATCACCTGTTGGGCATGCGCAACCACCTCTGAGACGTACCAGAACCACATGCCGTGCAGGCTGGAACCACCTACCGGACAGACCGGAATCACCTTTCGGGCATGCCGGAACCACCTGTCAGATGTGCCAGAAACACGTGCCGGAGACGCCGGAAGCCCCTGCCAAGCACGTTGGAACCACCTGCTCAACTCGCCTGAACCACCTGCCGGACATGCCAAAATCACCTGCCGACTATGCCAGAACCACTTGGCGAACACTCCGGAATCACTTGCCGGGCATGCAGGAACCACCTCTCAGACATGCCAGAAGCCCGTGCCAATGACCCCGGAAGCACCAGCCGAGCACGCCGGAACCACCTGCTCGACTCGCCAGAACCACCTGCCGATCAGGCAAAAATCACCTGCCGGCTACGCCACAACCAGTTGGTGAACACTTTGGAATCACCTGCCAGGCTTGCTGGAACCACCAGCCAGTCATGCCAAAATGACCTGCCAACTACGCCAGAACCGCTTGGCGGACACTGCGGAAACTCCTGTCGGGCCGGCTGGAACCACATCTCGGACGTGCCAGAAACGTGTTCATGAGATGCTGGAACCACACCCCGAACAGACGGATACCATCTGCCAGAACCGCCTGAACCACCTGCTGAGCACGCCGGAACCACCTGCTCGACTCACCGGTACCACCTCCCTGACACGCCAAAATCACCTGCTGGGTATGCCAGAACCACTTGGCGGACACTCCGGAATCATCTGCCGGACATGCCGGAACCAGCTCTCAGACACACCAGAACCAAGTGCCGGAGACGCCGGAAGCACCTGCCGAGCACGTCGCAACCACCTGCTCAACTCGCCTGAACCACCTGCCGGACACGCCAAAATCACCTGCCGGGTATGCCAGAACCACCTGGCGGACACTACGGAATCACCTGCCGCGCATGCCGGAACCACCTCTCAGACGTGCCGGAAGCACGTGCCAGACACGCCGGAAACACCTACCGGACAGACCGGAACCACCTGCCAAGAACGCCGGAGCCACCTGTTCGACTCGCTGGAACTACCTGACGGACAGGCCAATATCAACTGCTGCCTATGCCAGAACCACCTGGGGGACGGTCCGGGATCACCTGCCAGCCATGGCGGAACCACCTCTCAGACGTACCAGAACCACCTGCCGGAGAAGCTGGAAACACGTCCTGGACAGACTGGAACCACGTGACGGACATGCCTGAAGCACCGGCCGAGCACGGCGGAACCACCTGCCGGACGCGCCAAAATCACCTGCGGGCTACGCCAGAACCACTTGGACGACTCTCCGAAATGACCTGCCGGGCATGTTGGAACCACCTCTCAGACGTGCCAGAAGCACGTGGCGGACAGTCCGGAATCACCTGTTGGGCATACGCAACCACCTCTGACACGTACCAGAACCACGTGCCGTGCACGCCGGAACCACCTACCGGACAGACCGGAATCAACTTTTGGGCATGCCGGAACCACCAGTCAGATGTGCCAGAAACACGTGCCGGAGACGCCGGAAGCACCTGCCGAGCACGTCGCAACCACCTGCTCAACTCGCCTGAACCACCTGCCGGACACGCCAAAATCACCTGCCCGCTACACCAGCACCACTTCGGGGACAAGCCGGAATCACGTGAGGGGCATGCCGGCACAGCCTCTCAGACTGAACCTCGTGCCGGACACCACAGAACCACCTGCCGGACAGACCGGAACCACCTGCCGGACACGCCGGAACCACCGTCTCAACCCGCCGGAACGACCGCTGGACATGCAAAATCACCTGCCGGCTACGCCGGAAACACTTGGCGAACACTCCGGAATCACCTGCCGGGCATGCCGGAACCACCTCTCAGATATGCCAGAACCACGTGCCAATGACCCCGGAAGCACCTGCCGAGCACGCCGGAACCACCTGCTCGACTCCCCAGAACCACCTGGCGGACACGCAAAAATCACCTGCCGGCTACGCCACAACCAGTTGGGGAACACTTCGGAATCACCTGCCGGGCTTGCTGGAACCACCAGCCAGTCATGCCAAAATGACCTGCCAACTACGCCAGAACCGCTTGGCGGAAACTGCGGAAACTCCTGTCGGGCCGGCTGGAACCACATCTCGGACGTGCCAGAAACGTGTTCATGAGATGCTGGAACCACACCCCGAACAGACGGATACCACCTGCCAGAACCGCCTGAACCACCTGCTGAGCACGCCGGAACCACCTGCTCGACTCACCGGTACCACCTCCCTGACACGCCAGAATCACCTGCTGGGTATGCCAGAACCACTTGGCGGACACTCCGGAATCATCTGCCGGACATGCCGGAACCAGCTCTCAGACACACCAGAACCACGTGCCGGAGACGCCGGAAGCACCTGCCGAGCATGCCGGAGCCACCTGCTCGACTCGCCAGAAACACCTGCCGGACACGCCAAAATCACCTGCCGGGTACGCCAGAATCACCTGGCGGACACTCCGAAATCACCTGTCTCGCATGCCGGAACCACCTCTCAGACGTGCCGGAAGCACGTGCCGGACACGCCGGAATCACCTACCGGACAGACCGGAACCACCAGCCGAGCACGCCGGAGCCACCTGTTCGACTCGCTGGAACCACCTGCCGGACAGGCCAATATCAACTGCTGGCTATGCCAGAACCACCTGGGGGACGGTCCGGAATCACCTGCCAGCCATGGCGGAACCACCTCTCAGACGTACCAGAACCACCTGCCGGAGAAGCTGGAAACACGTCCTGGACAGTCTGGAACCACCTGCCGGCCAAGCCTGAACCACCTGCCAAGCACAACGGAACAACCTGCCAGACACGCCAAAATCACCTGCGTGTTATGCCAGAACCACTTGGAGGACTCTCTGGGATGACCTGCCGGGCATGCCGGAACCACCTCTCAGACGTGCCAGAACCATGTGGCGGACAGTCCGGAATCACCTGTTGGGCATGCGCAACCACCTCTGAGACGTACCAGAACCACATGCCGTGCAGGCTGGAACCACCTACCGGACAGACCGGAATCACCTTTCGGGCATGCCGGAACCACCTGTCAGATGTGCCAGAAACACGTGCCGGAGACGCCGGAAGCACCTGCCAAGCACGTTGGAACCACCTGCTCAACTCGCCTGAACCACCTGCCGGACATGCCAAAATCACCTGCCGACTATGCCAGAACCACTTGGCGAACACTCCGGAATCACTTGCCGGGCATGCAGGAACCACCTCTCAGACATGCCAGAACCCCGTGCCAATGAGCCCGGAAGCACCAGCCGAGCACGCCGGAACCACCTGCTCGACTCGCCAGAACCACCTGCCGATCACGCAAAAATAACCTGCCGGCTACGCCACAACCAGTTGGTGAACACTTTGGAATCACCTGCCAGGCTTGCTGGAACCACCTGCCAGTCATGCCAAAATCACCTGCCAACTACGCCAGAACCGCTTGGCGGACACTGCGGAAACACCTGTCGGGCCGGCTGGAAACACATCTCAGACGTGCCAGAAACGTGTTCATGAGATGCCGGAACCACACCCCAAACAGACGGATACCACCTGCCAGAACCGCCTGAACCACCTGCTGAGCACGCCGGAACCACCTGCTCGACTCACCGGTACCACCTCCCTGACACGCCAAAATCACCTGCTGGGTATGCCAGAACCACTTGGCAGACACTCCGGAATCATCTGCCGGACATGCCGGAACCAGCTCTCAGACACACCAGAACCAAGTGCCGGAGACGCCGGAAGCACCTGCTGAGCATGCCGGAGCCACCTGCTCGACTCGCCAGAAACACCTGCCGGACACGCCAAAATCACCTGCCGGGTATGCCAGAACCACCTGGCGGACACTACGGAATCACCTGCCGTGCATGCCGGAACCACCTCTCAGACGTTCCGGAAGCACGTGCCAGACACGCCGGAAACACCTACCAGACAGACCGGAACCACCTACCAAGAACGCCGGAGCCACCTGTTCGACTCCCTGGAACCACCTGCCGGACAGGCCAATATCAACTGCTGCCTATGCCAGAACCACCTGGGGGACAGTCCGGGATCACCTGCCAGCCATGGCGGAACCACCTCTCAGACGTACCAGAACCACCTGCCGGAGAAGCTGGAAACAAGTCCTGGACAGACTGGAACCACGTGACGGCCATGCCTGAACCACCTGCCGAGCACGGCGGAACCACCTGCCGGACACGCCAAAATCACCTGCGGGCTACGCCAGAACCACTTGGACGACTCTCCGAAATGACCTGCCGGGCATGTTGGAACCACCTCTCAGACGTGCCAGAAGCACGTGGCGGACAGTCCGGAATCACCTGTTGGGCATACGCAACCACCTCTGACACGTACCAGAACCACGTGCCGTGCACGCCGGAACCACCTACCGGACAGACCGGAATCAACTTTTGGGCATGCCGGAACCACCAGTCAGATGTGCCAGAAACACGTGCCGGAGACGCCGGAAGCACCTGCCGAGCACGTCGCAACCACCTGCTCAACTCGCCTGAACCACCTGCCGGACACGCCAAAATCACCTGCCCGCTACACCAGCACCACTTCGGGGACAAGCCGGAATCACGTGAGGGGCATGCCGGCACAGCCTCTCAGACTGAACCTCGTGCCGGACACCACAGAACCACCTGCCGGACAGACCGGAACCACCTGCCGGACACGCCGGAACCACCGGCTCGACCCGCCGGAACGACCGCTGGACATGCAAAATCACCTGCCGGCCATGCCGGAAACACTTGGCGAACACTCCGGAATCACGTGCCGGGCATGCCGGAACCACCTCTCAGATATGCCAGAACCACGTGCCAATGACCCCGGAAGCACCTGCCGAGCACGCCGGAACCACCTGCTCGACTCGCCAGAACCACCTGCCGGACACGCAAAAATCACCTGCCGGCTACTCCACAACCAGTTGGGGAACACTTCGGAATCACCTGCCGGGCTTGCTGGAACCACCTGCCGGTCATGCCAAAATCACCTGCCAACTACGCCAGTACCACTTGGCGGACACTGCGGAAACACCTGTCGGGCCGGCCGGAACCACATCTCAGACGTGCCAGAACCATGTGCATGAGATGCTGGAACCACACCCCGAACAGACGGAAAACACCTGCGAGACCCGTCTGAACAACCTGCCGAGCACGCCGGAGCCACCTGCTCGACTCGCCGGAACCACCTACCTGACATGCCAAAATCACCAGCCGGGTATTCCAGAACCTCTTGGCGGACACTCCGGAATCATCTGCCGGACATGCCGGAACCAGCTCTCAGACACACCAGAACCACGTGCCGGAGACGCCGGAAGCACCTGCCGAGCATGCCGGAGCCACCTGCTCGACTCGCCAGAAACACCTGCCGGACACGCCAAAATCACCTGCCGGGTACGCCAGAACCACCTGGCGGACACTCCGAAATCACCTGTCGCGCATGCCGGAACCACCTCTCAGACGTGCCGGAATCACGTGCCGGACACGCCGGAATCACCTACCGGACAGACCGGAACCACCTGCCGAGCACGCCGGAGCCACCTGTTCGACTCGCTGGAACCACCTGCCGGACAGGCCAATATCAACTGCTGGCTATGCCAGAACCACCTGGGGGACAGTCCGGGATCACCTGCCAGCCATGGCGGAACCACCTCTCATACGTACCAGAACCACCTGCCGGAGAAGCTGGAAACACGTCCTGGACAGACTGGAACCACGTGACGGCCATGCCTGAACCACCTGCCGAGCACGGCGGAACCACCTGCCGGACACGCCAAAATCACCTGCGGGCTACGCCAGAACCACTTGGACGACTCTCCGAAATGACCTGCCGGGCATGTTGGAACCACCTCTCAGATGTGCCAGAAGCACGTGGCGGACAGTCCGGAATCACCTGTTGGGCATACGCAACCACCTCTGACACGTACCAGAACCACGTGCCGTGCACGCCGGAACCACCTACCGGACAGACCGGAATCAGCTTTTGGGCATGCCGGAACCACCAGTCAGATGTGCCAGAAACACGTGCCGGAGACGCCGGAAGCACCTGCCGAGCACGTCGCAACCACCTGCTCAACTCGCCTGAACCACCTGCCGGACACGCCAAAATCACCTGCCCGCTACACCAGCACCACTTCGGGGACAAGCCGGAATCACGTGAGGGGCATGCCGGCACAGCCTCTCAGACTGAACCTCGTGCCGGACACCACAGAACAACCTGCCGGACAGACCGGAACCACCTGCCGGACATGCCAAAATCATCTGCCGACTATGCCAGAACCACTTGGCAAACACTCCGGAGTCACTTGCCGGGCATGCAGGAACCACCTCTCAGACATGCCAGAACCCCGTGCCAATGACCCCGGAAGCACCTGCCGAGCACGCCGGAACCACCTGCTCGACTCGCCAGAACCACCTGCCGATCACGCAAAAATCACCTGCCGGCTACGCCACAACCAGTTGGTGAACACTTTGGAATCACCTGCCAGGCTTGCTGGAACCACCTGCCAGTCATGCCAAAATCACCTGCCAACTACGCCAGAACCGCTTGGCGGACACTGCGGAAACACCTGTCGGGCCGGCTGGAACCACATCTCAGACGTGCCAGAAACGTGTTCATGAGATGCTGGAACCACACCCCGAACAGACGGATACCACCTGCCAGAACCGCCTGAACCACCTCCTGAGCACGCCGGAACCACCTGCTCGACTCACCGGTACCACCTCCCTGACACGCCAAAATCACCTGCTGGGTATGCCAGAACCACTTGGCGGACACTCCGGAATCATCTGCCGGACATGCCGGAACCAGCTCTCAGACACACCAGAACCAAGTGCCGGAGACGCCGGAAGCACCTGCCGAGCATGCCGGAGCCACCTGCTCGACTCGCCAGAAACACCTGCCGGACACGCCAAAATCACCTGCCGGGTATGCCAGAACCACCTGGCGGACACTACGGAATCACCTGCCGCGCATGCCGGAACCACCTCTCAGACGTGCCAGAAGCACGTGCCAGACACGCCGGAAACACCTACCGGACAGACCGGAACCACCTGCCAAGAACGCCGGAGCCACCTGCTCGACTCGCTGGAACCACCTGCCGGAAAGGCCAATATCACCTGCTGGCTATGCCAGAACCACCTGGGGGACAGTCCGGGATCACCTGCCAGCCATGGCGGAACCACCTCTCAGACGTACCAGAACCACCTGCCGGAGAAGCTGGAAACACGTCCTGGACAGACTGGAACCACGTGACGGCCATGCCTGAACCACCTGCCGAGCACGGCGGAACCACCTGCAGGACACGCCAAAATCACCTGCGGGCTAAGCCAGAACAACTTGGACGACTCTCCAAAATGACCTGCCGGGCATGTTGGAACCACCTCTCAGACGTGCCAGAAGCACGTGGCGGACAGTCCGGAATCACCTGTTGGGCATACGCACCAACCTCTGACATGTACCAGAACCACGTGCCGTGCACGCCGGAACCACCTTCCGGACAGACCGGAATCAACTTTTGGGCATGCCGGAACCACCAGTCAGATGTGCCAGAAACACGTGCCGGAGACGCCGGAAGCACCTGCCGAGCACGTCGCAACCACCTGCTCAACTCGCCTGAACCACCTGCCGGACACGCCAAAATCACCTGCCCGCTACACCAGCACCACTTCGGGGACAAGCCGGAATCACGTGAGGGGCATGCCGGCACAGCCTCTCAGACTGAACCTCGTGCCGGACACCACAGAACCACCTGCCGGACAGACCGGAACCACCTGCCGGACACGCCGGAACCACCGGCTCGACCCGCCGGAACGACCGCTGGACATGCAAAATCACCTGCCGGCTACGCCGGAAACACTTGGCGAACACTCCGGAATCACCTGCCGGGCATGCCGGAACCACCTCTCAGATATGCCAGAACCACGTGCCAATGACCACGGAAGCACCTGCCGAGCACGCCGGAACCACCTGCTCGACTCCCCAGAACCACCTGGCGGACACGCAAAAATCACCTGCCGGCTACGCCACAACCAGTTGGGGAACACTTCGGAATCACCTGCCGGGCTTGCTGGAACCACCAGCCAGTCATGCCAAAATGACCTGCCAACTACGCCAGAACCGCTTGGCGGAAACTGCGGAAACTCCTGTCGGGCCGGCTGGAACCACATCTCGGACGTGCCAGAAACGTGTTCATGAGATGCTGGAACCACACCCCGAACAGACGGATACCACCTGCCAGAACCGCCTGAACCACCTGCTGAGCACGCCGGAACCACCTGCTCGACTCACCGGTACCACCTCCCTGACACGCCAAAATCACCTGCTGGGTATGCCAGAACCACTTGGCGGAAACTCCGGAATCATCTGCCGGACATGCCGGAACCAGCTCTCAGACACACCAGAACCACGTGCCGGAGACGCCGGAAGCACCTGCCGAGCATGCCGGAGCCACCTGCTCGACTCGCCAGAAACACCTGCCGGACATGCCAAAATCACCTGTCGGGTACGCCAGAACCACCTGGCGGACACTCCGAAATCACCTGTCGCGCATGCCGGAACCACCTCTCCGACGTGCCGGAAGCACGTGCCGGACACGCCGGAATCACCTACCGGACAGACCGGAACCACCATCCGAGCACGCCGGAGCCACCTGTTCGACTCGCTGGAACCACCTGCCGGACAGGCCAATATCAACTGCTGGCTATGCCAGAACCACCTGGGGGACGGTCCGGAATCGCCTGCCAGCCATGGCGGAACCACCTCTCAGACGTACCAGAACCACCTGCCGGAGAAGCTGGAAACACGTCCTGGACAGTCTGGAACCACCTGCCTGCCAAGCCTGAACCACCTGCCAAGCACAACGGAACAACCTGCCAGACACGCCAAAATCACCTGCGTGTTATGCCAGAACCACTTGGAGGACTCTCTGGGATGACCTGCCGGGCATGCCGGAACCACCTCTCAGACGTGCCAGAACCGTGTGGCGGACAGTCCGGAATCACCTGTTGGGCATGCGCAACCACCTCTGAGACGTACCAGAACCACATGCCGTGCAGGCTGGAACCACCTACCGGACAGACCGGAATCACCTTTCGGGCATGCTGGAACCACCTGTCAGATGTGCCAGAAACACGTGCCGGAGACGCCGGAAGCACCTGCCAAGCACGTTGGAACCACCTGCTCAACTCGCCTGAACCACCTGCCGGACATGCCAAAATCACCTGCCGACTATGCCAGAACCACTTGGCGAACACTCCGGAATCACTTCCCGGGCATGCAGGAACCACCTCTCAGACATGCCAGAAGCCCGTGCCAATGACCCCGGAAGCACCAGCCGAGCACGCCAGAACCACCTGCTCGACTCGCCAGAACCACCTGCCGATAACGCAAAAATCACCTGCCGGCTACGCCACAACCAGTTGGGGAACACTTCGGAATCACCTGCCGGGCTTGCTGGAACCACATGCCGGTCATGCCAAAATCACCTTCCAACTACGCCAGTACCACTTGGCGGACACTGTGGAAACACCTGTCGGGCCGGCCGGAACCACCTCTCAGACGTGCCAGAACCATGTGCATGAGATGCTGGAACCACACCCCGAACAGACGGAAAACACCTGCCAGACCCGTCTGAACAACCTGCCGAGCACGCCGGAGCCACCTACCTGACATGCCCAAATCATGTGCCGGACATGCCGGAACCAGCTCTCAGACACACCAGAACCACGTGCCGGAGACGCCGGAAGCACCTGCCGAGCATGCCGGAGCCACCTGCTCGACTCGCCAGAAACACCTGCCGGACACGCCAAAATCACCTGCCGGGTACGCCAGAATCACCTGGCGGACACTCCGAAATCACCTGTCTCGCATGCCGGAACCACCTCTCAGACGTGCCGGAAGCACGTGCCGGACACGCCGGAATCACCTACCGGACAGACCGGAACCACCTGCCGAGCACGCCGGAGCCACCTGTTCGACTCGCTGGAACCACCTGCCGGACAGGCCAATATCAACTGCTGGCTATGCCAGAACCACCTGGGGGACGGTCCGGAATCGCCTGCCAGCCATGGCGGAACCACCTCTCAGACGTACCAGAACCACCTGCCGGAGAAGCTGGAAACACGTCCTGGACAGTCTGGAACCACCTGCCGGCCAAGCCTGAACCACCTGCCAAGCACAACGGAACAACCTGCCAGACACGCCAAAATCACCTGCGTGTTATGCCAGAACCACTTGGAGGACTCTCTGGGATGACCTGCCGGGCATGCCGGAACCACCTCTCAGACGTGCCAGAACCATGTGGCGGACAGTCCGGAATCACCTGTTGGGCATGCGCAACCACCTCTGAGACGTACCAGAACCACATGCCGTGCAGGCTGGAACCACCTACCGGACAGACCGGAATCACCTTTCGGGCATGCCGGAACCACCTGTCAGATGTGCCAGAAACACGTGCCGGAGACGCCGGAAGCCCCTGCCAAGCACGTTGGAACCACCTGCTCAACTCGCCTGAACCACCTGCCGGACATGCCAAAATCACCTGCCGACTATGCCAGAACCACTTGGCGAACACTCCGGAATCACTTGCCGGGCATGCAGGAACCACCTCTCAGACATGCCAGAACCCCGTGCCAATGACCCCGGAAGCACCAGCCGAGCACGCCGGAACCACCTGCTCGACTCGCCAGAACCACCTGCCGATCAGGCAAAAATCACCTGCCGGCTACGCCACAACCAGTTGGTGAACACTTTGGAATCACCTGCCAGGCTTGCTGGAACCACCAGCCAGTCATGCCAAAATGACCTGCCAACTACGCCAGAACCGCTTGGCGGACACTGCGGAAACTCCTGTCGGGCCGGCTGGAACCACATCTCGGACGTGCCAGAAACGTGTTCATGAGATGCTGGAACCACACCCCGAACAGACGGATACCATCTGCCAGAACCGCCTGAACCACCTGCTGAGCACGCCGGAACCACCTGCTCGACTCACCGGTACCACCTCCCTGACACGCCAAAATCACCTGCTGGGTATGCCAGAACCACTTGGCGGACACTCCGGAATCATCTGCCGGACATGCCGGAACCAGCTCTCAGACACACCAGAACCAAGTGCCGGAGACGCCGGAAGCACCTGCCGAGCACGTCGCAACCACCTGCTCAACTCGCCTGAACCACCTGCCGGACACGCCAAAATCACCTGCCGGGTATGCCAGAACCACCTGGCGGACACTACGGAATCACCTGCCGCGCATGCCGGAACCACCTCTCAGACGTGCCGGAAGCACGTGCCAGACACGCCGGAAACACCTACCGGACAGACCGGAACCACCTGCCAAGAACGCCGGAGCCACCTGTTCGACTCGCTGGAACTACCTGCCGGACAGGCCAATATCAACTGCTGCCTATGCCAGAACCACCTGGGGGACGGTCCGGGATCACCTGCCAGCCATGGCGGAACCACCTCTCAGACGTACCAGAACCACCTGCCGGAGAAGCTGGAAACACGTCCTGGACAGACTGGAACCACGTGACGGCCATGCCTGAAGCACCGGCCGAGCACGGCGGAACCACCTGCCGGACGCGCCAAAATCACCTGCGGGCTACGCCAGAACCACTTGGACGACTCTCCGAAATGACCTGCCGGGCATGTTGGAACCACCTCTCAGACGTGCCAGAAGCACGTGGCGGACAGTCCGGAATCACCTGTTGGGCATACGCAACCACCTCTGACACGTACCAGAACCACGTGCCGTGCACGCCGGAACCACCTACCGGACAGACCGGAATCAACTTTTGGGCATGCCGGAACCACCAGTCAGATGTGCCAGAAACACGTGCCGGAGACGCCGGAAGCACCTGCCGAGCACGTCGCAACCACCTGCTCAACTCGCCTGAACCACCTGCCGGACACGCCAAAATCACCTGCCCGCTACACCAGCACCACTTCGGGGACAAGCCGGAATCACGTGAGGGGCATGCCGGCACAGCCTCTCAGACTGAACCTCGTGCCGGACACCACAGAACCACCTGCCGGACAGACCGGAACCACCTGCCGGACACGCCGGAACCACCGTCTCAACCCGCCGGAACGACCGCTGGACATGCAAAATCACCTGCCGGCTACGCCGGAAACACTTGGCGAACACTCCGGAATCACCTGCCGGGCATGCCGGAACCACCTCTCAGATATGCCAGAACCACGTGCCAATGACCCCGGAAGCACCTGCCGAGCACGCCGGAACCACCTGCTCGACTCCCCAGAACCACCTGGCGGACACGCAAAAATCACCTGCCGGCTACGCCACAACCAGTTGGGGAACACTTCGGAATCACCTGCCGGGCTTGCTGGAACCACCAGCCAGTCATGCCAAAATGACCTGCCAACTACGCCAGAACCGCTTGGCGGAAACTGCGGAAACTCCTGTCGGGCCGGCTGGAACCACATCTCGGACGTGCCAGAAACGTGTTCATGAGATGCTGGAACCACACCCCGAACAGACGGATACCACCTGCCAGAACCGCCTGAACCACCTGCTGAGCACGCCGGAACCACCTGCTCGACTCACCGGTACCACCTCCCTGACACGCCAGAATCACCTGCTGGGTATGCCAGAACCACTTGGCGGACACTCCGGAATCATCTGCCGGACATGCCGGAACCAGCTCTCAGACACACCAGAACCACGTGCCGGAGACGCCGGAAGCACCTGCCGAGCATGCCGGAGCCACCTGCTCGACTCGCCAGAAACACCTGCCGGACACGCCAAAATCACCTGCCGGGTACGCCAGAATCACCTGGCGGACACTCCGAAATCACCTGACGCGCATGCCGGAACCACCTCTCAGACGTGCCGGAAGCACGTGCCGGACACGCCGGAATCACCTACCGGACAGACCGGAACCACCAGCCGAGCACGCCGGAGCCACCTGTTCGACTCGCTGGAACCACCTGCCGGACAGGCCAATATCAACTGCTGGCTATGCCAGAACCACCTGGGGGACGGTCCGGAATCACCTGCCAGCCATGGCGGAACCACCTCTCAGACGTACCAGAACCACCTGCCGGAGAAGCTGGAAACACGTCCTGGACAGTCTGGAACCACCTGCCGGCCAAGCCTGAACCACCTGCCAAGCACAACGGAACAACCTGCCAGACACGCCAAAATCACCTCCGTGTTATGCCAGAACCACTTGGAGGACTCTCTGGGATGACCTGCCGGGCATGCCGGAACCACCTCTCAGACGTGCCAGAACCATGTGGCGGACAGTCCGGAATCACCTGTTGGGCATGCGCAACCACCTCTGAGACGTACCAGAACCACATGCCGTGCAGGCTGGAACCACCTACCGGACAGACCGGAATCACCTTTCGGGCATGCCGGAACCACCTGTCAGATGTGCCAGAAACACGTGCCGGAGACGCCGGAAGCACCTGCCAAGCACGTTGGAACCACCTGCTCAACTCGCCTGAACCACCTGCCGGACATGCCAAAATCACCTGCCGACTATGCCAGAACCACTTGGCGAACACTCCGGAATCACTTGCCGGGCATGCAGGAACCACCTCTCAGACATGCCAGAAGCCCGTGCCAATGACCCCGGAAGCACCAGCCGAGCACGCCAGAACCACCTGCTCGACTCGCCAGAACCACCTGCCGATCAGGCAAAAATCACCTGCCGGCTACGCCACAACCAGTTGGGGAACACTTCGGAATCACCTGCCGGGCTTGCTGGAACCACCAGCCGGTCATGCCAAAATCACCTGCCAACTACGCCAGTACCACTTGGCGGACACTGTGGAAACACCTGTCGGGCCGGCCGGAACCACATCTCAGACGTGCCAGAACCATGTGCATGAGATGCTGGAACCACACCCCGAACAGACGGAAAACACCTGCCAGACCCGTCTGAACAACCTGCCGAGCACGCCGGAGCCACCTACCTGACATGCCCAAATCATGTGCCGGACATGCCGGAACCAGCTCTCAGACACACCAGAACCACGTGCCGGAGACGCCGGAAGCACCTGCCGAGCATGCCGGAGCCACCTGCTCGACTCGCCAGAAACACCTGCCGGACACGCCAAAATCACCTGCCGGGTACGCCAGAATCACCTGGCGGACACTCCGAAATCACCTGTCTCGCATGCCGGAACCACCTCTCAGACGTGCCGGAAGCACGTGCCGGACACGCCGGAATCACCTACCGGACAGACCGGAACCACCTGCCGAGCACGCCGGAGCCACCTGTTCGACTCGCTGGAACCACCTGCCGGACAGGCCAATATCAACTCCTGGCTATGCCAGAAGCACCTGGGGACGGTCCGGAATCACCTGCCAGCCATGGCGGAACCACCTCTCAGACGTACCAGAACCACCTGCCGGAGAAGCTGGAAACACGTCCTGGACAGTCTGGAACCACCTGCCGGCCAAGCCTGAACCACCTGCCAAGCACAATGGAACAACCTGCCAGTCACGCCAAAATCACCTGCGTGTTATGCCAGAACCACTTGGAGGACTCTCTGGGATGACCTGCCGGGCATGCCAGAACCACCTCTCAGATATGCCAGAACCACGTGCCAATGACCCCGGAAGCACCTGCCGAGCACGCCGGAACCACCTGCTCGACTCGCCGGAACCACCTACCTGACAGGCCCAAATCACCAGCTGGGTATGCCAGAACGACTTGGCGGACACTCCGGAATCATCTGCCGGACATGCCGGAACCAGCTCTCAAACAGACCAGAACCACGTGCCGGAGACGCCGGAAGCACCTGCCGAGCATGCCGGAACCACCTGCTCGACTCGCCAGAACCACCTGCCGGACACGCAAAAATCACCTGCCGGCTACGCCACAACCAATTGGGGAACACTTCGGAATCACCTGCCGGGCTTGCTGGAACCACATGCCGGTCATGCCAAAATCAACTGCCAACTACGCCAGTACCACTTGGCGGACACTGTGGAAACACCTGTCGGGCCGGCCGGAACCACATCTCAGACGTGCCAGAACCATGTGCATGAGATGCTGGAACCACACCCCAAACAGACGGAAAACACCTGCCAGACCCGTCTGAACAACCTGCCGAGCACGCCGGAGCCACCTACCTGACATGCCCAAATCACCAGCCGGGTATGCCAGAACCACTTGGCGGACACTCCGGAATCATCTGCCGGACATGCCGGAATCAGCTCTCAGACACACCAGAACCACGTGCCGGAGACGCCGGAAGCTCCTGCCAAGCACGTTGGAACCACCTGCTCAACTCGCCTGAACCACCTGCCGGACATGCCAAAATCACCTGCCGATTATGCCAGAACCACTTGGCGAACACTCCGGAATCACCTGCCGGGCATGCCGGAACCACCTCTCAGATATGCCACAACCACGTGCCAATGACCCCGGAAGCACCTGCCGAGCACGCCAGAATCACCTGCCGGACACGCCAAAATCACCTGCGGGCTACGCCAGAACCACTTGGACGACTCTCCGAAATGACCTGCCGGGCATGTTGGAACCACCTCTCAGACGTGCCAGAAGCACGTGGCGGACAGTCCGGAATCACCTATTGGGCATACGCAACCACCTCTGACACGTACCAGAACCACGTGCCGTGCACGCCGGAACCACCTACCATGCACGCCGGAACCACCGACCAGACAGACCGGAATCAACTTTTGGGCATGCTGGAACCACCAGTCAGATGTGCCAGAAACACGTGCCGGAGACGCCGGAAACACCTGCCGAGCACGTCGCAACCACCTGCTCAACTCGCCTGAACCACCTGCCGGACACGCCAAAATCACCTGCCCGCTACACCAGCACCACTTCGGGACAAGCCGGAATCACGTGAGGGGCATGCCGGCACAGCCTCTCAGACTGAACCTCGTGCGGGACACCACAGAACCACCTGCTGGACAGACCGGAACCACCTGCCGGACACGCCAAAATCACCTGCCGGGTACGCCAGAACCACCTGGCGGACACTCCGAAATCACCTGTCGCGCATGTCGGAACCACCTCTCCGACGTGCCGGAAGCACGTGCCGGACACGCCGGAATCACCTACCGGACAGACCGGAACCACCTGCCGAGCACGCCGGAGCCACCTGTTCGACTCGCTGGAACCACCTGCCGGACAGGCCAATATCAACTGCTGGCTATGCCAGAACCACCTGGGGGACGGTCCGGAATCGCCTGCCAGCCATGGCGGAACCACCTCTCAGACGTACCAGAACAACCTGCCGGAGAAGCTGGAAACACGTCCTGGACACACTGGAACCACGTGACGGCCATGCCTGAACCACCTGCCGAGCACGGCGGAACCACCTGCCGGACACGCCAAAATCACCTGCGGGCTACGCCAGAACCACTTGGACGACTCTCCGAAATGACCTGCCGGGCATGTTGGAACCACCTCTCAGACGTGCCAGAAGCACGTGGCGGACAGTCCGGAATCACCTGTTGGGCATACGCAACCACCTCTGACACGTACCAGAACCACGTGCCGTGCACGCCGGAACCACCTACCGGACAGACTGGAATCAACTTTTGGGCATGCCGGAACCACCAGTTAGATGTGCCAGAAACACGTGCCGGAGTCGCCGGAAGCACCTGCCGAGCACGTCGCAACCACCTGCTCAACTCGCCTGAACCACCTGCCGGACACGCCAAAATCACCTGCCGGCTACGCCACAACCAGTTGGGGAACACTTCGGAATCACCTGCCGGGCTTGCTGGAACCACCTGCCGGTCATGCCAAAATCACCTGCCAACTACGCCAGTACCACTTGGCGGACACTGTGGAAACACCTGTCGGGCCGCCCGGAACCACATCTCAGACGTGCCAGAACCATGTGCATGAGATGCTGGAACCACACCCCGAACAGACGGAAAACACCTGCCAGACCCGTCTGAACAACCTGCCGAGCACGAAAAAATCACCTGCCCGCTACACCAGCACCACTTCGGGGACAAGCCGGAATCACGTGAGGGGCATGCAGGCACAGCCTCTCAGACTGAACCTCGTGCCGGACACCACAGAACCACCTGCCTGACAGACCGGAACCACCTGCCGGACACGCCGGAACCACCGGCCCGACCCGCCGGAACGACTGCTGGACATGCAAAATCACCTGCCGGCCACGCCGGAAACACTTGGCGAACACTCCGGAATCACCTGCCGGGCATGCCGGAACCACCTCTCAGATATGCCAGAACCACGTGCCAATGACCCCGGAAGCACCTGCCGAGCACGCCGGAAACACCTGCTCGACTCGCCAGAACCACCTGCCAGACATGCAAAAATCACCTGCCGGCTACTCCACAACCAGTTGGGGAACACTTCGGAATCACCTGCCGGGCTTGCTGGAACCACCTGCCGGTCATGCCAAAATCACCTGCCAACTACGCCAGTACCACTTGGCGGACACTGTGGAAACACCTGTCGGGCCGGCCGGAACCACATCTCAGATGTGCCAGAACCATGTGCATGAGATGCTGGAACCACACCCCGAACAGACGGAAAACACCTGCCAGACCCGTCTGAACAACCTGCCGAGCACGCCGGAGCCACCTGCTCGACTCGCCGGAACCACCTACCTGACATGCCAAAATCACCAGCCGGGTATGCCAGAACCACTTGGCGGACACTCCGGAATCAATTGCCGGGCATGCAGGAATCACCTCTCAGACATGCCAGAACCCCGTGCCAATGACCCCTGAAGCACCAGCCGAGCACGCCGGAACCACCTGCTCGACTCGCCAGAACCACCTGCCGATCAGGCAAAAATCACCTGCCGGCTACGCCACAACCAGTTGGTGAACACTTTGGAATCACCTGCCAGGCTTGCTGGAACCACCTGCCAGTCATGCCAAAATCACCTGCCAACTACGCCAGAACCGCTTGGCGGACACTGCGGAAACAGCTGTCGGGCCGGCTGGAACCACATCTCAGACGTGCCAGAAACGTGTTCATGAGATGCTGGAACCACACCCCGAACAGACGGATACCACCTGCCAGAACCGCCTGAACCACCTGCTGAGCACGCCGGAACCACCTGCTCGACTCACCGGTACCACCTCCCTGACACGCCAGAATCACCTGCTGGGTATGCCAGAACCACTTGGCGGACACTCCGGAATCATCTGCCGGACATGCCGGAACCAGCTCTCAGACAGACCAGAACCACGTGCCGGAGACGCCGGAAGCACCTGCCGAGCATGCCGGAGCCACCTGCTCGACTCGCCAGAAACACCTGCCGGACACGCCAAAATCACCTGCCGGGTACGCCAGAACCACCTGGCGGACACTCCGAAATCACCTGACGCGCATGCCGGAACCACCTCTCAGACTTGCCGGAAGCACGTGCCGGAAACGCCGGAATCACCTACCGGACAGACCGGAACCACCTGCCGAGCACGCCGGAGCCACCTGTTCGACTCGCTGGAACCACCTGCCGGACAGGCCAATATCAACTGCTGGCTATGCCAGAACCACCTGGGGGACGGTCCGGAATCACCTGCCAGCCATGGCGGAACCACCTCTCAGACGTACCAGAACCACCTGCCGGAGAAGCTGGAAACACGTCCTGGACAGTGTGGAACCACCTGCCGGCCAAGCCTGAACCACCTGCCAAGCACAACTGAACAACCTGCCAGACACGCCAAAGTCACCTGCGTGTTATGCCAGAACCACTTGGAGGACTCTCTGGGATGACCTGCCGGGCATGCCGGAACCACCTCTCAGACGTGCCAGAACCATGTGGCGGACAGTCCGGAATCACCTGTTGGGCATGCGCAACCACCTCTGAGACGTACCAGAACCACATGCCGTGCAGGCTGGAACCACCTACCGGACAGACCGGAATCACCTTTCGGGCATGCCGGAACCACCTGTCAGATGTGCCAGAAACACGTGCCGGAGACGCCGGAAGCACCTGCCAAGCACGTTGGAACCACCTGCTCAACTCGCCTGAACCACCTGCCGGACATGCCAAAATCACCTGCCGACTATGCCAGAACCACTTGGCGGACACTCCGGAATCATCTGCCGGACATGCCGGAACCAGCTCTCAAACAGACCAGAACCACGTGCCGGAGACGCCGGAAGCACCTGCCGAGCCTGCCGGAACCACCTGCTCGACTCGCCAGAACCACCTGCCGGACACGCAAAAATCACCTGCCGGCTACGCCACAACCAATTGGGGAACACTTCGGAATCACCTGCCGGGCTTGCTGGAACCACATGCCGGTCATGCCAAAATCAACTGCCAACTACGCCAGTACCACTTGGCGGACACTGTGGAAACACCTGTCGGGCCGGCCGGAACCACATCTCAGACGTGCCAGAACCATGTGCATGAGATGCTGGAACCACACCCCAAACAGACGGAAAACACCTGCCAGACCCGTCTGAACAACCTGCCGAGCACGCCGGAGCCACCTACCTGACATGCCCAAATCACCAGCCGGGTATGCCAGAACCACTTGGCGGACACTCCGGAATCATCTGCCGGACATGCCGGAATCAGCTCTCAGACACACCAGAACCACGTGCCGGAGACGCCGGAAGCTCCTGCCAAGCACGTTGGAACCACCTGCTCAACTCGCCTGAACCACCTGCCGGACATGCCAAAATCACCTGCCGATTATGCCAGAACCACTTGGCGAACACTCCGGAATCACCTGCCGGGCATGCCGGAACCACCTCTCAGATATGCCACAACCACGTGCCAATGACCCCGGAAGCACCTGCCGAGCACGCCAGAATCACCTGCCGGACACGCCAAAATCACCTGCGGGCTACGCCAGAACCACTTGGACGACTCTCCGAAATGACCTGCCGGGCATGTTGGAACCACCTCTCAGACGTGCCAGAAGCACGTGGCGGACAGTCCGGAATCACCTATTGGGCATACGCAACCACCTCTGACACGTACCAGAACCACGTGCCGTGCACGCCGGAACCACCTACCATGCACGCCGGAACCACCGACCAGACAGACCGGAATCAACTTTTGGGCATGCTGGAACCACCAGTCAGATGTGCCAGAAACACGTGCCGGAGACGCCGGAAACACCTGCCGAGCACGTCGCAACCACCTGCTCAACTCGCCTGAACCACCTGCCGGACACGCCAAAATCACCTGCCCGCTACACCAGCACCACTTCGGGACAAGCCGGAATCACGTGAGGGGCATGCCGGCACAGCCTCTCAGACTGAACCTCGTGCGGGACACCACAGAACCACCTGCCGGACAGACCGGAACCACCTGCCGGACACGCCGGAACCACCGTCTCGACCCGCCGGAACGACCGCTGGACATGCAAAATCACCTGCCGGCTACGCCGGAAACACTTGGCGAACACTCCGGAATCACCTGCCGGGCATGCCGGAACCAACTCTCAGATATGCCAGAACCACGTGCCAATGACCCCGGAAGCACCTGCCGAGCACGCCGGAACCACCTGCTCGACTCCCCAGAACCACCTGGCGGACACGCAAAAATCACCTGCCGGCTACGCCACAACCAGTTGGGGAACACTTCGGAATCACCTGCCAGGCTTGCTGGAACCACCAGCCAGTCATGCCAAAATCACCTGCCAACTACGCCAGAACCGCTTGGCGGAAACTGCGGAAACTCCTGTCGGGCCGGCTGGAACCACATCTCGGACGTGCCAGAAACGTGTTCATGAGATGCTGGAACCACACCCCGAACAGACGGATACCACCTGCCAGAACCGCCTGAACCACCTGCTGAGCACGCCGGAACCACCTGCTCGACTCACCGGTACCACCTCCCTGACACGCCAAAATCACCTGCTCGGTATGCCAGAACCACTTGGCGGACACTCCGGAATCATCTGCCGGAACCAGCTCTCAGACACACCAGAACCACGTGCCGGAGACGCCGGAAGCACCTGCCGAGCATGCCGGAGCCACCTGCTCGACTCGCCAGAAACACCTGCCGGACACGCCAAAATCACCTGTCGGGTACGCCAGAACCACCTGGTGGACACTCCGAAATCACCTGTCGCGCATGCCGGAACCACCTCTCCGATGTGCCGGAAGCACGTGCCGGACACGCCGGAATCACCTACCGGACAGACCGGAACCACCTGCCGAGCACGCCGGAGCCACCTGTTCGACTCGCTGGAACCACCTGCCGGACAGGCCAATATCAACTGCTGGCTATGCCAGAACCACCTGGGGGACGGTCCGGAATCACCTGCCAGCCATGGCGGAACCACCTCTCAGACGTACCAGAACCACCTGCCGGCGAAGCTGGAAACACGTCCTGGACAGTCTGGAACCACCTGCCGGCCAAGCCTGAACCACCTGCCAAGCACAACGGAACAACCTGCCAGACAAGCCAAAATCACCTGCGTGTTATGCCAGAACCACTTGGAGGACTCTCTGGGATGACCTGCCGGGCATGCCGGAACCACCTCTCAGACGTGCCAGAACCATGTGTCGGACAGTCCGGAATCACCTGTTGGGCATGCGCAACCACCTCTGAGACGTACCAGAACCACATGCCGTGCAGGCTGGAACCACCTACCGGACAGACCGGAATCACCTTTCGGGCATGCCGGAACCACCTGTCAGATGTGCCAGAAACACGTGCCGGAGACGCCGGAAGCACCTGCCAAGCACGTTGGAACCACCTGCTCAACTCGCCTGAACCACCTGCCGGACATGCCAAAATCACCTGCCGACTATGCCAGAACCACTTGGCGAACACTCCGGAATCACTTGCAGGGCATGCAGGAACCACCTCTCAGACATGCCAGAAGCCCGTGCCAATGACCCCGGAAGCACCAGCAGAGCACGCCAGAACCACCTGCTCGACTCGCCAGAACCACCTGCCAATAACGCAAAAATCACCTGCCGGCTACGCCACAACCAGTTGGGGAACACTTCGGAATCACCTGCCGGGCTTGCTGGAACCACCAGCCGGTCATGCCAAAATCAACTGCCAACTACGCCAGTACCACTTGGCGGACACTGTGGAAACACCTGTCGGGCCGGCCGGAACCACATCTCAGACGTGCCAGAACCATGTGCATGAGATGCTGGAACCACACCCCGAACAGACGGAAAACACCTGCCAGACCCGTCTGAACAACCTGCCGAGCACGCCGGAGCCACCTACCTGACATGCCCAAATCACCAGCCGGGTATGCCAGAACCACTTGGCGGACACTCCGGAATCATCTGCCGGACATGCCGGAATCAGCTCTCAGACACACCAGAACCACGTGCAGGAGACGCCGGAAGCACCTGCCGAGCATGCCGGAGCCACCTGCTCGACTCGCCAGAAACACCTGCCGGACACGCCAAAATCACCTGCCGACTATGCCAGAACCACTTGGCGAACACTCCGGAATCACTTGCCGGGCATGCAGGAACCACCTCTCAGACATGCCAGAAGCCCGTGCCAATGACCCCGGAAGCACCAGCCGAGCACGCCAGAACCACCTGCTCGACTCGCCAGAACCACCTGCCAGACACGCAAAAATCACCTGCCGGCTACGCCACAACCAGTTGGGGAACACTTCGGAATCACCTGCCGGGCTTGCTGGAACCACATGCCGGTCATGCCAAAATCACCTTCCAACTACGCCAGTACCACTTGGCGGACACTGTGGAAACACCTGTCGGGCCGGCCGGAACCACATCTCAGACGTGCCAGAACCATGTGCATGAGATGCTGGAACCACACCCCGAACAGACGGAAAACACCTGCCAGACCCGTCTGAACAACCTGCCGAGCACGCCGGAGCCACCTACCTGACATGCCCAAATCATGTGCCGGACATGCCGGAACCAGCTCTCAGACACACCAGAACCACGTGCCGGAGACGCCGGAAGCACCTGCCGAGCATGCCGGAGCCACCTGCTCGACTCGCCAGAAACACCTGCCGGACACGCCAAAATCACCTGCCGGGTATGCCAGAATCACCTGGCGGACACTCCGAAATCACCTGTCTCGCATGCCGGAACCACCTCTCAGACGTGCCGGAAGCACGTGCCGGACACGCCGGAATCACCTACCGGACAGACCGGAACCACCTGCCGAGCACGCCGGAGCCACCTGTTCGACTCGCTGGAACCACCTGCCGGACAGGCCAATATCAACTGCTGGCTATGCCAGAAGCACCTGGGGACGGTCCGGAATCACCTGCCAGCCATGGCGGAACCACCTCTCAGACGTACCAGAACCACCTGCCGGAGAAGCTGGAAACACGTCCTGGACAGTCTGGAACCACCTGCCGGCCAAGCCTGAACCACCTGCCAAGCACAATGGAACAACCTGCCAGACACGCCAAAATCACCTGCGTGTTATGCCAGAACCACTTGGAGGACTCTCTGGGATGACCTGCCGGGCATGCCGGAACCACCTCTCAGATATGCCAGAACCACGTGCCAATGACCCCGGAAGCACCTGCCGAGCACGCCGGAACCAACTGCTCGACTCGCCGGAACCACCTACCTGACATGCCCAAATCACCAGCTGGGTATGCCAGAACCACTTGGCGGACACTCCGGAATCATCTGCCGGACATGCCGGAACCAGCTCTCAGACACACCAGAACCACGTGGCGGAGACGCCGGAAGCACCTGCCGAGCATGCCGGAACCACCTGCTCGACTCGCCAGAACCACCTGCCGATAACGCAAAAATCACCTGCCGGCTACGCCACAACCAGTTGGGGAACACTTCGGAATCACCTGCCGGGCTTGCTGGAACCACCAGCCGGTCATGCCAAAATCAACTGCCAACTACGCCAGTACCACTTGGCGGACACTGTGGAAACACCTGTCGGGCCGGCCGGAACCACATCTCAGACGTGCCAGAACCATGTGCATGAGATGCTGGAACCACACCCCAAACAGACGGAAAACACCTGCCAGACCCGTCTGAACAACCTGCCGAGCACGCCGGAGCCACCTACCTGACATGCCCAAATCACCAGCCGGGTATGCCAGAACCACTTGGCGGACACTCCGGAATCATCTGCCGGACATGCCGGAATCAGCTCTCAGACACACCAGAATCACGTGCCGGAGACGCCGGAAGCACCTGCCGAGCATGCCGGAGCCACCTGCTCGACTCGCCAGAAACACCTGCCGGACACGCCAAAATCACCTGCCGGGTACGCCAGAACCACCTGGCGGACACTCCGAAATCACCTGTCGCGCATGTCGGAACCACCTCTCCGACGTGCCGGAAGCACGTGCCGGACACGCCGGAATCACCTACCGGACAGACCGGAACCACCTGCCGAGCACGCCGGAGCCACCTGTTCGACTCGCTGGAACCACCTGCCGGACAGGCCAATATCAACTGCTGGCTATGCCAGAACCACCTGGGGGACGGTCCGGAATCGCCTGCCAGCCATGGCGGAACCACCTCTCAGACGTACCAGAACAACCTGCCGGAGAAGCTGGAAACACGTCCTGGACACACTGGAACCACGTGACGGCCATGCCTGAACCACCTGCCGAGCACGGCGGAACCACCTGCCGGACACGCCAAAATCACCTGCGGGCTATGCCAGAACCACTTGGACGACTCTCCGAAATGACCTGCCGGGCATGTTGGAACCACCTCTCAGACGTGCCAGAAGCACGTGGCGGACAGTCCGGAATCACCTGTTGGGCATACGCAACCACCTCTGACACGTACCAGAACCACGTGCCGTGCACGCCGGAACCACCTACCGGACAGACTGGAATCAACTTTTGGGCATGCCGGAACCACCAGTTAGATGTGCCAGAAACACGTGCCGGAGTCGCCGGAAGCACCTGCCGAGCACGTCGCAACCACCTGCTCAACTCGCCTGAACCACCTGCCGGACACGCCAAAATCACCTGCCGGCTACGCCACAACCAGTTGGGGAACACTTCGGAATCACCTGCCGGGCTTGCTGGAACCACCTGCCGGTCATGCCAAAATCACCTGCCAACTACGCCAGTACCACTTGGCGGACACTGTGGAAACACCTGTCGGGCCGCCCGGAACCACATCTCAGACGTGCCAGAACCATGTGCATGAGATGCTGGAACCACACCCCGAACAGACGGAAAACACCTGCCAGACCCGTCTGAACAACCTGCCGAGCACGAAAAAATCACCTGCCCGCTACACCAGCACCACTTCGGGGACAAGCCGGAATCACGTGAGGGGCATGCAGGCACAGCCTCTCAGACTGAACCTCGTGCCGGACACCACAGAACCACCTGCCTGACAGACCGGAACCACCTGCCGGACACGCCGGAACCACCGGCCCGACCCGCCGGAACGACTGCTGGACATGCAAAATCACCTGCCGGCCACGCCGGAAACACTTGGCGAACACTCCGGAATCACCTGCCGGGCATGCCGGAACCACCTCTCAGATATGCCAGAACCACGTGCCAATGACCCCGGAAGCACCTGCCGAGCACGCCGGAAACACCTGCTCGACTCGCCAGAACCACCTGCCAGACATGCAAAAATCACCTGCCGGCTACTCCACAACCAGTTGGGGAACACTTCGGAATCACCTGCCGGGCTTGCTGGAACCACCTGCCGGTCATGCCAAAATCACCTGCCAACTACGCCAGTACCACTTGGCGGACACTGTGGAAACACCTGTCGGGCCGGCCGGAACCACATCTCAGATGTGCCAGAACCATGTGCATGAGATGCTGGAACCACACCCCGAACAGACGGAAAACACCTGCCAGACCCGTCTGAACAACCTGCCGAGCACGCCGGAGCCACCTGCTCGACTCGCCGGAACCACCTACCTGACATGCCAAAATCACCAGCCGGGTATGCCAGAACCACTTGGCGGACACTCCGGAATCAATTGCCGGGCATGCAGGAATCACCTCTCAGACATGCCAGAACCCCGTGCCAATGACCCCTGAAGCACCAGCCGAGCACGCCGGAACCACCTGCTCGACTCGCCAGAACCACCTGCCGATCAGGCAAAAATCACCTGCCGGCTACGCCACAACCAGTTGGTGAACACTTTGGAATCACCTGCCAGGCTTGCTGGAACCACCTGCCAGTCATGCCAAAATCACCTGCCAACTACGCCAGAACCGCTTGGCGGACACTGCGGAAACAGCTGTCGGGCCGGCTGGAACCACATCTCAGACGTGCCAGAAACGTGTTCATGAGATGCTGGAACCACACCCCGAACAGACGGATACCACCTGCCAGAACCGCCTGAACCACCTGCTGAGCACGCCGGAACCACCTGCTCGACTCACCGGTACCACCTCCCTGACACGCCAGAATCACCTGCTGGGTATGCCAGAACCACTTGGCGGACACTCCGGAATCATCTGCCGGACATGCCGGAACCAGCTCTCAGACAGACCAGAACCACGTGCCGGAGACGCCGGAAGCACCTGCCGAGCATGCCGGAGCCACCTGCTCGACTCGCCAGAAACACCTGCCGGACACGCCAAAATCACCTGCCGGGTACGCCAGAACCACCTGGCGGACACTCCGAAATCACCTGACGCGCATGCCGGAACCACCTCTCAGACTTGCCGGAAGCACGTGCCGGACACGCCGGAATCACCTACCGGACAGACCGGAACCACGTGCCGAGCACGCCGGAGCCACCTGTTCGACTCGCTGGAACCACCTGCCGGACAGGCCAATATCAACTGCTGGCTATGCCAGAACCACCTGGGGGACGGTCCGGAATCACCTGCCAGCCATGGCGGAACCACCTCTCAGACGTACCAGAACCACCTGCCGGAGAAGCTGGAAACACGTCCTGGACAGTGTGGAACCACCTGCCGGCCAAGCCTGAACCACCTGCCAAGCACAACTGAACAACCTGCCAGACACGCCAAAGTCACCTGCGTGTTATGCCAGAACCACTTGGAGGACTCTCTGGGATGACCTGCCGGGCATGCCGGAACCACCTCTCAGACGTGCCAGAACCATGTGGCGGACAGTCCGGAATCACCTGTTGGGCATGCGCAACCACCTCTGAGACGTACCAGAACCACATGCCGTGCAGGCTGGAACCACCTACCGGACAGACCGGAATCACCTTTCGGGCATGCCGGAACCACCTGTCAGATGTGCCACAAACACGTGCCGGAGACGCCGGAAGCACCTGCCAAGCACGTTGGAACCACCTGCTCAACTCGCCTGAACCACCTGCCGGACATGCCAAAATCACCTGCCGACTATGCCAGAACCACTTGGCGAACACTCCGGAATCACTTGCCGGGCATGCAGGAACCACCTCTCAGACATGCCAGAAGCCCGTGCCAATGACCCCGGAAGCACCAGCCGAGCACGCCGGAACCACCTGCTCGACTCGCCAGAACCACCTGCCGATCAGGCAAAAATCACCTGCCGGCTACGCCACAACCAGTTGGTGAACACTTTGGAATCACCTGCCAGGCTTGCTGGAACCACCAGCCAGTCATGCCAAAATGACCTGCCAACTACGCCAGAACCGCTTGGCGGACACTGCGGAAACTCCTGTCGGGCCGGCTGGAACCACATCTCGGACGTGCCAGAAACGTGTTCATGAGATGCTGGAACCACACCCCGAACAGACGGATACCACCTGCCAGAACCGCCTGAACCACCTGCTGAGCACGCCGGAACCACCTGCTCGACTCACCGGTACCACCTCCCTGACACGCCAAAATCACCTGCTGGGTATGCCAGAACCACTTGGCGGACACTCCGGAATCATCTGCCGGACATGCCGGAACCAGCTCTCAGACACACCAGAACCAAGTGCTGGAGACGCCGGAAGCACCTGCCGAGCACGTCGCAACCACCTGCTCGACTCGCCTGAACCACCTGCCGGACACGCCAAAATCACCTGCCGGGTATGCCAGAACCACCTGGCGGACACTACGGAATCACCTGCCGCGCATGCCGGAACCACCTCTCAGACGTGCCGGAAGCACGTGACAGACACGCCGGAAACAACTACCGGACAGACCGGAACCACCTGCCAAGAACGCCGGAGCCACCTGTTCGACTCGCTGGAACCACCTGCCGGACAGGCCAATATCAACTGCTGCCTATGCCAGAACCACCTGGGGGACGGTCCGGGATCACCTGCCAGCCATGGCGGAACCACCTCTCAGACGTACCAGAACCACCTGCCGGAGAAGCTGGAAACACGTCCTGGACAGACTGGAACCACGTGACGGCCATGCCTGAACCACCGGCCGAGCACGGCGGCACCACCTGCCGGACACGCCAAAATCACCTGCGGGCTACCCCAGAACCACTTGGACGACTCTCCGAAATGACCTGCCGGGCATGTTGGAACCACCTCTCAGACGTGCCAGAAGCACGTGGCGGACAGTCCGGAATCACCTGTTGGGCATACGCAACCACCTCTGACACGTACCAGAACCACGTGCCGTGCACGCCGGAACCACCTACCGGACAGACCGGAATCAACTTTTGGGCATGCCGGAACCACCAGGCAGATGTGCCAGAAACACGTGCCGGAGACGCCGGAAGCACCTGCCGAGCACGTCGCAACCACCTGCTCAAGTCGCCTGAACCACCTGCCGGACACGCCAAAATCACCTGCCCGCTACACCAGCACCACTTCGGGGACAAGCCGGAATCACGTGAGGGGCATGCAGGCACAGCCTCTCAGACTGAACCTCGTGCCGGACACCACAGAACCACCTGCCTGACAGACCGGAACCACCTGCCGGACACGCCGGAACCACCGGCCCGACCCGCCGGAACGACTGCTGGACATGCAAAATCACCTGCCGGCCACGCCGGAAACACTTGGCGAACACTCCGGAATCACCTGCCGGGCATGCCGGAACCACCTCTCAGATATGCCAGAACCACGTGCCAATGACCCCGGAAGCACCTGCCGAGCACGCCGGAAACACCTGCTCGACTCGCCAGAACCACCTGCCAGACACGCAAAAATCACCTGCCGGCTACTCCACAACCAGTTGGGGAACACTTCGGAATCACCTGCCGGGCTTGCTGGAACCACCTGCCAGTCATGCCAAAATCACCTGCCAACTACGCCAGTACCACTTGGCGGACACTGTGGAAACACCTGTCGGGCCGGCCGGAACCACATCTCAGATGTGCCAGAACCATGTGCATGAGATGCTGGAACCACACCCCGAACAGACGGAAAACACCTGCCAGACCCGTCTGAACAACCTGCCGAGCACGCCGGAGCCACCTGCTCGACTCGCCGGAACCACCTACCTGACATGCCAAAATCACCAGCCGGGTATTCCAGAACCTCTTGGCGGACACTCCGGAATCATCTGCCGGACATGCCGGAACCAGCTCTCAGACACACCAGAACCACGTGCCGGAGACGCCGGAAGCACCTGCCGAGCATGCCGGAGCCACCTGCTCGACTCGCCAGAAACACCTGCCGGACACGCCAAAATCACCTGCCGGGTATGCCAGAATCACCTGGCGGACACTCCGAAATCACCTGTCTCGCATGCCGGAACCACCTCTCAGACGTGCCGGAAGCACGTGCCGGACACGCCGGAATCACCTACCGGACAGACCGGAACCACCTGCCGAGCACGCCGGAGCCACCTGTTCGACTCGCTGGAACCACCTGCCGGACAGGCCAATATCAACTGCTGGCTATGCCAGAAGCACCTGGGGACGGTCCGGAATCACCTGCCAGCCATGGCGGAACCACCTCTCAGACGGACCAGAACCACCTGCCGGAGAAGCTGGAAACACGTCCTGGACAGTCTGGAACCACCTACCGGCCAAGCCTGAACCACCTGCCAAGCACAATGGAACAACCTGCCAGTCACGCCAAAATCACCTGCGTGTTATGCCAGAACCACTTGGAGGACTCTCTGGGATGACCTGCCGGGCATGCCGGAACCACCTCTCAGATA
Source organism: Equus przewalskii (assembly GCF_037783145.1). NCBI lineage: Eukaryota > Metazoa > Chordata > Mammalia > Perissodactyla > Equidae > Equus > Equus przewalskii. The sequence continues at coordinate 133,779 of NW_027227397.1, read as the reverse complement.
TGCCAGAACCACGTGCCAATGACCCCGGAAGCACCTGCCGAGCACGCCGGAACCACCTGCTCGACTCGCCGGAACCACCTACCTGACATGCCCAAATCACCAGCTGGGTATGCCAGAACCACTTGGCGGACACTCCGGAATCATCTGCCGGACATGCCGGAACCAGCTCTCAGACACACCAGAACCACGTGCCGGAGACGCCGGAAGCACCTGCCGAGCATGCCGGAACCACCTGCTCGACTCGCCAGAACCACCTGCCGATAACGCAAAAATCACCTGCCGGCTACGCCACAACCAGTTGGGGAACACTTCGGAATCACCTGCCGGGCTTGCTGGAACCACCAGCCGGTCATGCCAAAATCAACTGCCAACTACGCCAGTACCACTTGGCGGACACTGTGGAAACACCTGTCGGGCCGGCCGGAACCACATCTCAGACGTGCCAGAACCATGTGCATGAGATGCTGGAACCACACCCCAAACACACGGAAAACACCTGCCAGACCCGTCTGAACAACCTGCCGAGCACGCCGGAGCCACCTACCTGACATGCCCAAATCACCAGCCGGGTATGCCAGAACCACTTGGCGGACACTCCGGAATCATCTGCCGTACATGCCGGAATCAGCTCTCAGACACACCAGAATCACGTGCCGGAGACGCCGGAAGCACCTGCCGAGCATGCCGGAGCCACCTGCTCGACTCGCCAGAAACACCTGCCGGACACGCCAAAATCACCTGCCGGGTACGCCAGAACCACCTGGCGGAAACTCCGAAATCACCTGTCGCGCATGTCGGAACCACCTCTCCGACGTGCCGGAAGCACGTGCCGTACACGCCGGAATCACCTACCGGACAGACCGGAACCACCTGCCGAGCATGCCGGAGCCACCTGTTCGACTCGCTGGAACCACCTGCCGGACAGGCCAATATCAACTGCTGGCTATGCCAGAACCACCTGGGGGACGGTCCGGAATCGCCTGCCAGCCATGGCGGAACCACCTCTCAGACGTACCAGAACCACCTGCCGGAGAAGCTGGAAACACGTCCTGGACAGACTGGAACCACGTGACGGCCATGCCTGAACCACCTGCCGAGCACGGCGGAACCACCTGCCGGACATGCCAAAATCACCTGCGGGCTATGCCAGAACCACTTGGACGACTCTCCGAAATGACCTGCCGGGCATGTTGGAACCACCTCTCAGACGTGCCAGAAGCACGTGGCGGACAGTCCGGAATCACATGTTGGGCATACGCAACCACCTCTGACATGTACCAGAACCACGTGCCGTGCACGCCGGAACCACCTACCGGACAGACCGGAATCAACTTTTGGGCATGCCGGAACCACCAGTCAGATGTGCCAGAAACACGTGCCGGAGTCGCCGGAAGCACCTGCCGAGCACGTCGCAACCACCTGCTCAACTCGCCTGAACCACCTGCCGGACACGCCAAAATCACCTGCCGGCTACGCCACAACCAGTTGGGGAACACTTCGGAATCACCTGCCGGGCTTGCTGGAACCACCTGCCGGTCATGCCAAAATCACCTGCCAACTACGCCAGTACCACTTGGCGGACACTGTGGAAACACCTGTCGGGCCGCCCGGAACCACATCTCAGACGGGCCAGAACCATGTGCATGAGATGCTGGAACCACACCCCGAACAGACGGAAAACACCTGCCAGACCCGTCTGAACAACCTGCCGAGCACGAAAAAATCACCTGCCCGCTACACCAGCACCACTTCGGGGACAAGCCGGAATCACGTGAGGGGCATGCCGGCACAGCCTCTCAGACTGAACCTCGTGCCGGACACCACAGAACCACCTGCCGGACAGACCGGAACCACCTGCCGGACACGCCGGAACCACCGGCTCGACCCGCCGGAACGACCGCTGGACATGCAAAATCACCTGCCGGCCACGCGGGAAACACTTGGCGAACACTCCGGAATCACTTGCCGGGCATGCAGGAACCACCTCTCAGACATGCCAGAACCCCGTGCCAATGACCCCGGAAGCACCAGCCGAACACGCCGGAACCACCTGCTCAACTCGCCAGAACCACCTGCCGGACACGCAAAAATCACCTGCCGGCTACGCCACAACCAGTTGGGGAACACTTCGGAATCACCTGCCGGGCTTGCTGGAACCACCTGCCGGTCATGCCAAAATCACCTGCCAACTACGCCAGTACCACTTGGCGGACACTGTGGAAACACCTGTCGGGCCGGCCGGAACCACCTCTCAGACGTGCCAGAAACGTGTTCATGAGATGCTGGAACCACACCCCGAACAGACGGAAAACACCTGCCAGACCTGTCTGAACAACCTGCCGAGCACGCCGGAGCCACCTGTTCGACTCGCTGGAACCACCTGCCGGACAGGCCATTATCAACTGCTGGCTATGCCAGAACCACCTGGGGGACGGTCCGGAATCGCCTGCCAGCCATGGCGGAACCACCTCTCAGACGTACCAGAACCACCTGCCGGAGAAGCTGGAAACACGTCCTGGACAGTCTGGAACCACCTGCCGGCCAAGCCTGAACCACCTGCCAAGCACAACGGAACAACCTGCCAGACACGCCAAAATCACCTGCGTGTTATGCCAGAACCACTTGGAGGACTCTCTGGGATGACCTGCCGGGCATGCCGGAACCACCTCTCAGACGTGCCAGAACCATGTGGCGGACAGTCCGGAATCACCTGTTGGGCATGCGCAACCACCTCTGAGACGTACCAGAACCACATGCCGTGCAGGCTGGAACCACCTACCGGACAGACCGGAATCACCTTTCGGGCATGCCGGAACCACCTGTCAGATGTGCCAGAAACACGTGCCGGAGACGCCGGAAGCACCTGCCAAGCACGTTGGAACCACCTGCTCAACTCGCCTGAACCACCTGCCGGACATGCCAAAATCACCTGCCGACTATGCCAGAACCACTTGGCGAACACTCCGGAATCAATTGCCGGGCATGCAGGAACCACCTATCAGACATGCCAGAACCCCGTGCCAATGACCCCGGAAGCACCAGCCGAGCACACCGGAACCACCTGCTCGACTCGCCAGAACCACCTGCCGATCACGCAAAAGTCACCTGCCGGCTACGCCACAACCAGTTGGTGAACACTTTGGAATCACCTGCCAGGCTTGCTGGAACCACCTGCCAGTCATGCCAAAATCACCTGCCAACTACGCCAGAACCGCTTGGCGGACACTGCGGAAACACCTGTCGGGCCGGCTGGAACCACATCTCAGACGTGCCAGAAACGTGTCAATGAGATGTTGGAACCACACCGCGAACAGATGGATACCACCTGCCAGAACCGCCTAAACCACCTGCTGAGCACGCCGGAACCACCTGCTCGACTCACCGGTACCACCTCCCTGACACGCCAAAATCACCTGCTGGTATGCCAGAACCACTTGGCGGACACTCCGGAATCATCTGCCGGACATGCCGGAACCAGCTCTCAGACACACCAGAACCAAGTGCCGGAGACGCCGGAAGCACCTGCCGAGCATGCCGGAGCCACCTGCTCGACTCGCCAGAAACACCTGACGGACACGCCAAAATCACCTGCCGGGTACGCCAGAACCACCTGGCGGACACTACGGAATCACCTGCCGCGCATGCCGCAACCACCTCTCAGACGTGCCAGAAGCACGTGCCTGACACGCCGGAAACACCTACCGGACAGACCGGAACCACCTGCCAAGAACGCCGGAGCCACCTGTTCGACTCCCTGGAACCACCTGCCGGACAGGCCAATATCAACTGCTGGCTATGCCAGAACCACCTGGGGGACAGTCCGGGATCACCTGCCAGCCATGGCGGAACCACCTCTCAGACGTACCAGAACCACCTGCCGGAGAAGCTGGAAACACGTCCTGGACAGACTGGAACCACGTGACGGCCATGCCTGAACCACCTGCCGAGCACGGCGGAACCACCTGCCGGACACGCCAAAATCACCTGCGGGCTATGCCAGAACCACTTGTACGACTCTCCGAAATGACCTTCCGGGCATGTTGGAACCACCTCTCAGACGTGCCAGAAGCACGTGGCGGACAGTCCGGAATCACCTGTTGGGCATACGCAACCACCTCTGACACGTACCAGAACCACGTGCCGTGCACGCCGGAACCACCTACCGGACAGACCGGAATCAACTTTTGGGCATGCCGGAACCACCAGTCAGATGTGCCAGAAACACGTGCCGGAGACGCCGGAAGCACCTGCCGAGCACGTCGCAACCACCTGCTCAACTCGCCTGAACCACCTGCCGGACACGCCAAAATCACCTGCCCGCTACACCAGCACCACTTCGGGGACAAGCCGGAATCACGTGAGGGGCATGCCGGCACAGCCTCTCAGACTGAACCTCATGCCGGACACCACAGAACCACCTGCCGGACAGACCGGAACCACCTGCCGGACACGCCGGAACCACCGGCTCGACCCGCCGGAACGACCGCTGGACATGCAAAATCACCTGCCGGCTACGCCGGAAACACTTGGCGAACACTCCGGAATCACCTTCCGGGCATGCCGGAACCACCTCTCAGATATGCCAGAACCACGTGCCAATGACCCCGGAAGCACCTGCCGAGCACGCCGGAACCACCTGCTCGACTCGCCAGAACCACCTGCCGGACACGCAGAAATCACCTGCCGGCTACGCCACAACCAGTTGGGGAACACTTCGGAATCACCTGCCGGGCTTGCTGGAACCACCTGCCGGACACGCCAAAATCACCTGCCGGGTACGCCAGAACCACCTGGCGGACACTCCGAAATCACCTGTCGCGAATGCCGGAACCACCTCTCAGACGTGCCGGAAGCACGTGCCGGACACGCCGGAATCACCTACCGGACAGACCGGAACCACCTGCCGAGCACGCCAGAGATACCTGTTCGACTCGCTGGAACCACCTGCCGGAGAGGCCAATATCAACTGCTGGCTATGCCAGAACCACCTGGGGGACGGTCCGGAATCGCCTGCCAGCCATGGCGGAACCACCTCTCAGACGTACCAGAACCACCTGCCGGAGAAGCTGGAAACACGTCCTGGACAGTCTGGAACCACCTGCCGGCCAAGCCTGAACCACCTGCCAAGCACAACGGAACAACCTGCCAGACACGCCAAAATCACCTGCGTGTTATGCAAGAACCACTTGGAGGACTCTCTGGGATGACCTGCCGGGCATGCCGGAACCACCTCTCAGACGTGCCAGAACCATGTGGCGCACAGTCCGGAATCACCTGTTGGGCATGCGCAACCACCTCTGAGACGTAAAACAACCACGTGCCGTGCAGGCTGGAACCACCTACCGGACAGACCGGAATCACCTTTCGGGCATGCCGGAACCACCTGTCAGATGTGCCAGAGACACGTGCCGGAGACGCCGAAAGCACCTGCCAAGCACGTTGGAACCACCTGCTCAACTCGCCTGAACCACCTGCCGGACATGCCAAAATCACCTGCCGACTATGCCAGAACCACTTGGCGAACACTCCGGAATCAATTGCCGGGCATGCAGGAACCACCTCTCAGACATGCCAGAACCCCGTGACAATGACCCCGGAAGCACCAGCCGAGCACGCCGGAACCACCTGCTCAACTCGCCAGAACCACCTGCCGATCACGTAAAAATCACCTGCCGGCTACGCCACAACCAGTTGGTGAACACTTTGGAATCACCTGCCAGGCTTGCTGGAACCACCTGCCAGTCATGCCAAAATCACCTGCCAACTACGCCAGAACCGCTTGGCGGACACTGCGGAAACACCTGTCGGGCCGGCTGGAACCACATCTCAGACGTGCCAGAAACGTGTTCATGAGATGCTGGAACCACACCGCGAACAGACGGATACCACCTGCCAGAACCGCCTGAACCACCTGCTGAGCACGCCGGAACCACCTGCTCGACTCACCGGTACCACCTCCCTGACACGCCAAAATCACCTGCAGGGTGTGCCAGAACCACTTGGCGGACACTCCGGAATCATCTGCCGGACATGCCGGAACCAGCTCTCAGACACACCAGAACCAAGTGCCGGAGACGCCGGAAGCACCTGCCGAGCATGCCGGAGCCACCTGCTCGACTCGCCAGAAACACCTGCCGGACACGCAAAATCACCTGCCGGGTATGCCAGAACCAACTGGCCGACATTCGGAAATCACCTGTCGCGCATGCCGGAACCACCTCTCAGACGTGCCGGAATCACGTGCCGGACACGCCGGAATCACCTACCGTACAGACCGGAACCACCTGCCGAGCACGCCGGAGCCACCTGTTCGACTCGCTGGAACCACATGCCGGACAGGCCAATATCAACTGCTGGCTATGCCAGAACCACCTGGGGGACAGTCCGGGATCACCTGCCAGCCATGGCGGAACCACCTCTCAGACGTACCAGAACCACCTGCCGGAGAAGCTGGAAACACGTCCTGGACAGACTGGAACCACGTGACGGCCATGCCTGAACCACCTGCCGAGCACGGCGGAACCACCTGCCGGAGACGCCAAAATCACCTGCGGGCTACGCCAGAACCACTTGGACGACTCTCCGAAATGACCTGCCGGGCATGTTGGAACCACCTCTCAGACGTGCCAGAAGCACGTGGCGGACAGTCCGGAATCACCTGTTGGGCATACCCAACCACCTCTGACACGTACCAGAACCACGTGCCGTGCACGCCGGAACCACCTACCGGACAGACCGGAATCAACTTTTGGGCATGCCGGAACCACCAGTCAGATGTGCCAGAAACACGTGCCGGAGACGCCGGAAGCACCTGCCGAGCACGTCGCAACCACCTGCTCAACTCGCCTGAACCACCTGCCGGACACGCCAAAATCACCTGCCCGCTACACCAGCACCACTTCGGGGACAAGCCGGAATCACGTGAGGGGCATGCCGGCACAGCCTCTCAGACTGAACCTCGGGCCGGACACCACAGAACCACCTGCCGGACACGCCGGAACCACCAGCTCGACCCGCCGGAACGACCGCTGGACATGCAAAATCACCTGTCGGCCACGCCGGAAACACTTGGCGAACACTCCGGAATCACCTGCCGGGCATGCCGGAACCACCTCTCAGATATGCCAGAACCACGTGCCAATGACCCCGGAAGCACCTGCCGAGCACGCCGGAACCACCTGCTCGACTCGCCAGAAACACCCGCCGGACACGCAAAATCACCTGCCGGGTACGCCAGAACCACCTGGCCGACACTCCGAAATCACCTGTCACGCATGCTGGAACCACCTCTCAGTTGTGCCGGAAGCACATGCCGGACACGCCGGAATCACCTACCGGACAGACCGGAACCACCTGCCGAGCTCGCCGGAGCCACCTGTTCTACTCGCTGGAACCACCTGCCGGACAGGCCAATATCAACTGCTGTCTATGCCAGAACCACCTGGGGGATGGTCCGGAATCACCTGCCAGACATGGCGGAACCACCTCTCAGACGTACCAGAACCACCTGCCGGAGAAGCTGGAAACACGTCCTGGACAGTCTGGAACCACCTGCCGGCCAAGCCTGAACCACCTGCCAAGCACAACGGAACAACCTGCCAGACACGCCAAAATCACCTGCGTGTTGTGCCAGGACCACTTGGAGGACTCTCTGGGATGACCTGCCGGGCATGCCGGAACCACCTCTCAGACGTGCCAGAACCATGTGGCGGACAGTCCGGAATCACCTGTTGGGCATGCGCAACCACCTCTGAGACGTACCAGAACCACATGCCGTGCAGGCTGGAACCACCTACCGGACAGCCCGGAATCACCTTTCGGGCATGCCGGAACCACCTGTCAGATGTGACAGAAACACGTTCCGGAGACGCCGGGATGACCTGCCAAGCACGTTGGAACCACCTGCTCAACTCGCCTGAACCAGCTGCCGGACATGTCAAAATCACCTGCCCACTATGCCAGAACCACATGGCGAACACTCCGGAATCACTTGCCGGGCATGCAGGAACCACCTCTCAGACATGCCAGAACCCCGTGCCAATGACCCCGGAAGCACCAGCCGAGCACGCCGGAACCACCTGCTCGACTCGCCAGAACCACCTGCCGATCACGCAAAAATCACCTGCCGGCTACGCCACAACCAGTTGGTGAACACTTTGGAATCACCTGCCAGGCTTGCTGGAACCACCTGCCAGTCATGCCAAAATCACCTGCCAACTACGCCAGAACCGCTTGGCGGACACTGCGGAAACACCTGTCGGGCCGGCTGGAACCACATCTCAGACGTGCCAGAAACGTGTTCATGAGATGCTGGAACCACACCCCGAACAGACGGATACCACCTGCCAGACCCGTCTGAACCACCTGCTGAGCACGCCGGAACCACCTGCTCGAGTCACCGGTACCACGTCCCTGACACGCCAAAATCACCTGCTGGGTATGCCAGAACCACTTGGCGGACACTCCGGAATCATCTGCCGGACATGCCGGAACCAGCTCTCAGACACACCAGTACCAAGTGCCGGAGACTCCGGAAGCACCTGCCGGGCATGCCGGAGCCACCTGGCGGACACTACAGAATTACCTGCCGCGCATGCCGCAACCACCTCTCAGACGTGCCAGAAGCACGTGCCTGACACACCGGAAACACCTACCGGACAGAACGGAACCACCTGCCAAGAACGCCGGAGCCACCTGTTCGACTCGCTGGAACCACCTGCCGGACAGGCCAATATCAACTGCTGGCTATGCCAGAACCACCTGGGGGACAGTCTGGGATCACCTGCCAGCCATGGCGGAACCACCTCTCAGACGTACCAGAACCACCTGCCGGAGAAACTGGAAACACGTCCTGGACACACTGGAACCACGTGACGGCCATGCCTGAACCACCTGCCGAGCACGGCGGAACCACCTGCCGGACACGCCAAAATCACCTGCGGGCTACGCCAGAACCACTTGGACGACTCTCCGAAATGACCTGCCGGGCATGTTGGAACCACCTCTCAGACGTGCCAGAAGCACGTGGCGGACAGTCCGGAATCACCTGTTGGGCATACGCAACCACCTCTGACACGTACCAGAACCACGTGCCGTGCACGCCGGAACCACCTACCGGACAGACCGGAATCAACTTTTGGGCATGCCGGAACCACCAGTCAGATGTGCCAGAAACACGTGCCGGAGACGCCGGAAGCACCTGCCGAGCACGTCGCAACCACCTGCTCAACTCGCCTGAACCACCTGCCGGACACGCCAAAATCACCTGCCCGCTACACCAGCACCACTTCGGGGACAAGCCGGAATCACGTGAGGGGCATGCCGGCACAGCCTCTCAGACTGAACCTCGTGCCGGACACCACAGAACCACCTGCCGGACAGACCGGAACCACCTGCCGGACACGCCGGAACCACCGGCTCGACCCGCCGGAACGACCGCTGGACATGCAAAATCACCTGCCGGCCATGCCGGAAACACTTGGCGAACACTCCGGAATCACCTGCCGGGCATGCCGGAACCACCTCTCAGATATGCCAGAACCACGTGCCAATGACCCCGGAAGCACCTGCCGAGAACGCCGGAACCACCTGCTCGACTCGCCAGAACCACCTGGCGGACACGCAAAAATCACCTGCCGGCTACGCCACAACCAGTTGGGGAACACTTCGGAATCACCTGCCGGGCTTGCTGGAACCACCTGCCAGTCATGCCAAAATCACCTGCCAACTACGCCAGTACCACTTGGCGGACACTGTGGAAACACCTGTCGGGCCGGCCGGAACCACATCTCAGACGTGCCAGAACCATGTGCATGAGATGCTGGAACCACACCCCGAACAGACGGAAAACACCTGCCAGACCTGTCTGAACAACCTGCCGAGCACGCCGGAGCCACCTGCTCGACTCGCCGGAACCACCTACCTGACATGCCCAAATCACCAGCCGGGTATGCCAGAACCACTTGGCAGACACTCCGGAATCATCTGCCGGACATGCCGGAACCAGCTCTCAGACACACCAGAACCACGTGCCAGAGATGCCGGAAGCAGCCGCCGAGCATGCTGGAGCCACCTGCTCGACTCGCCAGAAACACCTGCCGGACATGCCCAAATCACCTGCCGGCTACGCCGGAAACACTTGGCGAACACTCCGGAATCACCTGCCGGGCATGCCGGAACCACCTCTCAGATATGCCAGAACCACGTGCCAATGACCCCGGAAGCACCTGCCGAGCACGCCGGAACCACCTGCTCGACTCGCCAGAACCACCTGCCGGACACGCAGAAATCACCTGCCGGCTACGCCACAACCAGCTGGGGAACACTTCGGAATCACCTGCCGGGCTTGCTGGAACCACCTGCCGGTCATGGCAAAGTCACCTGCCAACTACGCCAGTGCCACTTGGCGGACACTGTGGAAACACCTGTCGGGCCGGCCAGAACCACATCTCAGACGTGCCAGAACCATGTGCATGAGATGCTGGAACCACACCCCGAACAGACGGAAAACACCTGCCAGACCCGTCTGAACAACCTGCGGAGCACGCCGGAGCCACCTGCTCGACTCGCCGGAACCACCTACCTGACATGCCCAAATCACCAGCCGGGTATGCCAGAACCACTTGGTGGACACTCCGGAATCATCTGCCGGACATGCCGGAACCAGCTCTCAGACACACCAGAACCACGTGCCGGAGACGCCGGAAGCACCTGCCGAGCATGCTGGAGCCACCTGCTCGACTCGCCAGAAACACCTGCCGGACACGCCACAACCAGTTGGGGAACACTTCGGAATCACCTGCCCGGCTTTCTGGAACCACCTGCCGGTCATGCCAAGATCACCTGCCAACTACGCCAGTACCACTTGGCGGACACTGTGGAAACACCTGTCGGGCCGGCCGGAACCACATCTCAGACGTGCCAGAACCATGTGCATGAGATGCTGGAACCACACCCCGAACAGACGGAAAACACCTGCCAGACCCGTCTGAACAACCTGCCGAGCACGCCGGAGCCACCTGCTCGACTCGCCGGAACCACCTAACTGACATGCCCAAATCACCAGCCGGGTATGCCAGAACCACCTGGCGGACACTACAGAATCACCTGCCGCGCATGCCGGAACCACCTCTCAGACGTGCCGGAAGCACGTGCCCGACACGCCGGAAACACGTACCGGACAGACCGGAACCACCTGCCAAGAACGCCGGAGCCAACTGTTCGACTCCCTGGAACCACCTGCCGGACAGGCCAATATCAACTGCTGGCTATGCCAGAACCACCTGGGGGACAGTCCGGGATCACCTGCCAGCCATGGCGGAACCACCTCTCAGACGTACCAGAACCACCTGCTGGAGAAGCTGGAAACACGTCCTGGACAGACTGGAACCACCTGCCGAGCACGGCGGAACCACCTGCCGGACACGCCAAAATCACCTGCGGGCTATGCCAGAACCACTTGGACGACTCTCCGAAATGACCTGCCGGGCATGTTGGAACCACCTCTCAGACGTGCCAGAAGCACGTGGCGGACAGTCCGGAATCACCTGTTGGGCATACGCAACCACCTCTGACACGTACCAGAACCCCGTGCCGTGCACGCCGGAACCACCTACCGGACAGACCGGAATCAACTTTTGGGCATGCCGGAACCACCAGTCAGATGTGCCAGAAACACGTGCCGGAGACGCCGGAAGCACCTGCCGAGCACGTCGCAACCACCTGCTCAACTCGCCTGAACCACCTGCCGGACACGCCAAAATCACCTGCCCGCTACACCAGCACCACTTCGGGGACAAGCCGGAATCACGTGAGGGGCATGCCGGCACAGCCTCTCAGACTGAACCTCGTGCCGGACACCACAGAACCACCTGCCGGACAGACCGGAGCCACCTGCCGGACACGCCGGAACCACCGGCTCGACCCGCCGGAACGACCGCTGGACATGCAAAATCACCTGCCGGCTACGCCGGAAACACTTGGCGAACACTCCGGAATCACCTGCCGGGCATGCCGGAACCACCTCTGAGATATGCCACAACCACGTGCCAATGACCCCGGAAGCACCTGCCGAGCACGCCGGAACCAGTTGGGGAACACTTCGGAATCACCTGCCGGGCTTGCTGGAACCACCTGCCGGTCATGCCAAAATCACCTGCCAACTACGCCAGTACCACTTGGCGGACACTGTGGAAACACCTGTCGGGCCGGCTGGAACCACATCTCAGACGTGCCAGAACCATGTGCATGAGATGCTGGAACCACACCCCGAACAGACGGAAAACACCTGCCAGACCCGTCTGAACAACCTGCCGAGCACGCCGGAGCAACTTGCTCGACTCGCCGGAACCACCTACCTGACATGCCCAAATCACCAGCCGGGTATGCCAGAACCACTTGGCGGACACTCCACAATCATCTGCCGGACATGCCGGAACCAGCTCTCAGACACACAAGAAACACGTGCCGGAGACGCCGGAAGCACCTGACGAGCATGCCGGAGCCACCTGCTCGACTCGCCAGAAACACCTGCCGGACACGCCAAAATCACCTGCCGGGTACGCCAGAACCACCTGGCGGACACTCCGAAATCACCTGTCGCGCATGCCGGAACCACCTCTCAGACGTGCCGGAAGCACGTGCCGGACACGCCGGAATCACCTACCGGACAGACCGGAACCACCTGCCGAGCACGCCAGAGCCACCTTTTCGACTCGCTGGAACCACCTGCCGGACAGGCCAATATCAACTGCTGGCTATGCCAGAACTACCTGGGGGACGTTCCGGAATCGCCTGCCAGCCATGGCGGAACCACCTCTCAGACGTACCAGAACCATCTGCCGGAGAAGCTGGAAACACGTCCTGGACAGTCAGGAACCACCTGCCGGCCAAGCCTGAACAACCTGCCAAGCACAACGGAACAACCTGCCAGACACGCCAAAATCACCTGCGTGTTATGCCAGAACCACTTGGAGGACTCTCTGGGATGACCTGCCGGGCATGCCGGAACCACCTCTCAGACGTGCCAGAACCATGTGGCGCACAGTCCGGAATCACCTGTTGGGCATGCGCAACCACCTCTGAGACGTAAAAGAACCACGTGCCGTGCAGGCTGGAACCACCTACCGGACAGACCGGAATCACCTTTCGGGCATGCCGGAACCACCTGTCAGATGTGCCAGAGACACGTGCCGGAGACGCCGGAAGCACCTGCCAAGCACGTTGGAACCACCTGCTCTACTCGCCTGAACCACCTGCCGGACATGCCCAAATCACCTGCCGACTATGCCAGAACCACTTGGCGAACACTCCGGAATCACTTGCCGGGCATGCAGGAACCACCTCTCAGACATGCCAGAAGCCCGTGCCAATGACCCCGGAAGCACCAGCCGAGCACGCCGGAACCCCCTGCTCGACTCGCCAGAACCACCTGCCGATCACGCAAAAATCACCTGCCGGCTACGCCACAACCAGTTGGTGAACACTTTGGAATCACCTGCCAGGCTTGCTGGAACCACCTGCCAGTCATGCCAAAATCACCTGCCAACTACGCCAGAACCGCTGGGCGGACACTGCGGAAACTCCTGTCGGGCCGGCTGGAAACACATCTCAGACGTGCCAGAAACGTGTTCATGAGATGCCGGAACCACACCCCAAACAGACAGATACCACCTGCCAGAACCGCCTGAACCACCTGCTGAGCACGCCGGAACGACCTGCTCGACTCACAGGTACCACCTCCCTGACATGCCAAAATCACCTGCTGGGTATGCCAGAACCACTTGGCGTACACTCCGGAATCATCTGCCGGACATGCCGGAACCAGCTCTCAGACACACCAGAACCAAGTGCCGGAGACGCCGGAAGCAGCTGCCGAGCATGCCGGAGCCACCTGCTCGACTCGCCAGAATCACCTGCCGGACACGCCAAAATCACCTGCCGGGTATGCCAGAACCACCTGGCGGACACTACGGAATCACCTGCCGCGCATGCCGCAACCACCTCTCAGACGTGCCGGAAGCACGTGCCAGACACGCCGGAAACACCTACCGGACAGACCGGAACCACCTGCCAAGAACGCCGGAGCCACCTGTTCGACTCGCTGGAACCACCTGCCGGACAGGCCAATATCAACTGCTGGCTATGCCAGAACCACCTGGGGGACAGTCCGGGATCACCTGCCAGCCATGGCGGAACCACCTCTCAGACGTACCAGAACCACCTGCCGGAGAAGCTGGAAACACGTCCTGGACACACTGGAACCACGTGACGGCCATGCCTGAACCACCTGCCGAGCACGGCGGAACCACCTGCCGGACACGCCAAAATCACCTGCGGGCTACGCCAGAACCACTTGGACGACTCTCCGAAATGACCTGCCGGGCATGTTGGAACCACCTCTCAGACGTGCCAGAAGCACGTGGCGGACAGTCCGGAATCACCTGTTGGGCATACCCAACCACCTCTGACACGTACCAGAACCACGTGCCGTGCACGCCGGAACCACCTACCGGACAGACCGGAATCAACTTTTGGGCATGCCGGAACCACCAGTCAGATGTGCCAGAAACACGTGCCGGAGACGCCGGAAGCACCTGCCGAGCACGTCGCAAACACCTGCTCAACTCGCCTGAACCACCTGCCGGACACGCCAAAATCACCTGCCCGCTACACCAGCACCACTTCGGGGACAAGCCGGAATCACGTGAGGGGCATGCCGGCACAGCCTATCAGACTGAACCTCGTGCCGGACACCACAGAACCACCTGCCGGACAGACTGGAACCACCTGCCCGACACGCCGGAACCACCGGCTCGACCCGCCGGAACGACCGCTGGACATGCAAAATCACCTGTCGGCCACGCCGGAAACACTTGGCGAACACTCCGGAATCACCTGCCGGGCATGCCGGAACCACCTCTCAGATATGCCAGAACCACGTGCCAATGACCCCGGAAGCACCTGCCGAGCACGCCGGAACCACCTGCTCGACTCGCCAGAAACACCGGCCGGACACGCCAAAATCACCTGCCGGGTACGCCAGAACCACCTGGCCGACACTCCGAAATCACCTGTCACGCATGCCGCAACCACCTCTCAGTTGTGCCGGAAGCACATGCCGGACACCCCGGAATCACCTACCGGACAGACCGGAACCACCTGCCGAGCACGCCGGAGCCACCTGTTCTACTCGCTGGATCCACCTGCCGGACAGGCCAATATCAACTGCTGTCTATGCCAGAACCACCTGGGGGATGGTCCGGAATCACCTGCCAGCCATGGCGGAACCACCTCTCAGACGTACCAGAACCACCTACCGGAGAAGCTGGAAACACGTCCTGGACAGTCTGGAACCACCTGCCGGCCAAGCCTGAACCACCTGCCAAGCACAACGGAACAACCTGCCAGACACGCCAAAATCACCTGCGTGTTGTGCCAGGACCACTTGGAGGACTCTCTGGGATGACCTGCCGGGCACGCCGGAACCACCTCTCAGACGTGCCAGAGCCATGTGGCGGACAGTCCGGAATCACCTGTTGGGCATGCGCAACCACCTCTGAGACGTACCAGAACCACATGCCGTGTAGGCTGGAACCACCTACCGGACAGACCGGAATCACCTTTCGGGCATGCCGGAACCACCTGTCAGATGTGACAGAAACACGTTCCGGAGACGCCGGGATGACCTGCTAAGCACGTTGGAACCACCTGCTCAACTCGCCTGAACCACCTGCCGGACATGCCAAAATCACCTGCCGACTATGCCAGAACCACTTGGCGAACACTCCGGAATCACTTGACGGGCATGCAGGAACCACCTCTCAGACATGCCAGAACCCCGTGCCAATGACCCCGGAAGCACCAGCCGAGCACGCCGGAACCACCTGC
The DNA here is from genome assembly GCF_037783145.1 of Equus przewalskii. Lineage (NCBI taxonomy): Eukaryota > Metazoa > Chordata > Mammalia > Perissodactyla > Equidae > Equus > Equus przewalskii. Next base: position 117,891 of record NW_027227397.1, on the reverse strand, counting down.
TCGACTCGCCAGAACCACCTGCCGATCACGCAAAAATCACCTGCCGGCTACGCCACAACCAGTTGGTGAACACTTTGGAATCACCTGCCAGGCTTGCTGGAACCACCTGCCAGTCATGCCAAAATCACCTGCCAACTACGCCAGAACCGCTTGGCGGACACTGCGGAAACACCTGTCGGGCCGGCTGGAACCACGTCTCAGACGTGCCAGAAACGTGTTCATGAGATGCTGGAACCACACCGCGAACAGACGGATACCACCTGCCAGAACCGCCTGAACCACCTGCTGAGCACGCCGGAACCACCTGCTCGACTCACCGGTACGACCTCCCTGACATGCCAAAATCACCTGCTGGGTATGCCGGAACCACTTGGCGTACACTCCGGAATCATCTGCCGGACATGCCGGAACCAGCTCTCAGACACACCAGAACCAAGTGACGGAGACGCCGGAAGCACCTGCCGAGCATGCCGGAGCCACCTGCTCGACTCGCCAGAATCACCTGCCGGACACGCCAAAATCACCTGCCGGGTATGCCAGAACCACCTGGCGGACACTACGGAATCACCTGCCACGCATGCCGCAACCACCTCTCAGACGTGCCGGAAGCACGTGCCAGACACGCCGGAAACACCTACCGGACAGACCGGAACCACCTGCCAAGAACGCCGGAGCCACCTGTTCGACTCGCTGGAACCACCTGCCGGACAGGCCAATATCAACTGCTGGCTATGCCAGAACCACCTGGGCGACAGTCCGGGATCGCCTGCCAGCCATGGCGGAACCACCTCTCAGACGTACCAGAACCACCTGCCGGAGAAGCTGGAAACACGTCCTGGACACACTGGAACCACGTGACGGCCATGCCTGAACCACCTGCCGAGCACGGCGGAACCACCTGCCGGACACGCCAAAATCACCTGCGGGCTACGCCAGAACCACTTGGACGACTCTCCGAAATGACCTGCCGGGCATGTTGGAACCACCTCTCAGACGTGCCAGAAGCACGTGGCGGACAGTCCGGAATCACCTGTTGGGCATACCCAACCACCTCTGACACGTACCAGAACCACGTGCCGTGCACGCCGGAACCACCTACCGGACAGACCGGAATCAACTTTTGGGCATGCCGGAACCACCAGTCAGATGTGCCAGAAACACGTGCCGGAGACGCCGGAAGCACCTGCCGAGCACGTCGCAACCACCTGCTCAACTCGCCTGAACCACCTGCCGGACACGCCAAAATCACCTGCCCGCTACACCAGCACCACTTCGGGGACAAGCCGGAATCACGTGAGGGGCATGCCGGCACAGCCTATCAGACTGAACCTCGTGCCGGACACCACAGAACCACCTGCCGGACAGACTGGAACCACCTGCCCGACACGCCGGAACCACCGGCTCGACCCGCCGGAACGACCACTGCACATGCAAAATCACCTGCCGGCTATGCCGGAAACACTTGGCGAACACTCCGGAATCACCTGCCGGGCGTGCCGGAACCACCTCTCAGATATGCCAGAACCACGTGCCAATGACCCCGGAAGCACCTGCCGAGCACGCCGGAACCACCTGCTCGACTCGCAAGAACCACCTGCCGATCACGCAAAAATCACCTGCCGGCTACGCCACAAACAGTTGGTGAACACTTCGGAATCACCTGCCAGGCTTGCTGGAACCACCTGCCAGTCATGCCAAAATCACCTGCCAACTACGCCAGAACCGCTTGTCGGACACTGCGGAAACACCTGTCGGGCCGGCTGGAAACACATCTCAGACGTGCCAGAAACGTGTTCATGAGATGCCGGAACCACACCCCGAACAGACGGAAAAGACCTGCCAGACCCGTCTGAACAACCTGCAGACCACGCCGGAGCCACCTGCCTGACATGCCCAAATCACCAGCCGGGTATGCCAGAACCACTTGGCGGACACTCCGGAATCATCTGCCGGACATGCCGGAACCAGCTCTCAGACCCACCAGAACCACGTGCCGGAGACGCCGGAAGCACCTGCCGAGCATGCCGGAGCCACCTGCTTGACTCGCCAGAAACACCTGCTGGACACGCCAAAATCACATGACGGGTATGCCAGAGCCACCTGGCGGACACTCCGAAATCACCTGTCGCGCATGCCGGAACCACCTCTCAGACATGCCGGAAGCACGTGCCGGACACGCCGGAATCACCTACCAGACAGACCGGAACCACCTGCCGAGCACGCCGGAGCCACCTGTTCGACTCGCTGGAACCACCTGCCGGACAGGCCCATATCAACTGCTGGCTATGCCAGAACCACCTGGGGGACGGTCCGGAATCACCTGCCAGCCATGGCGGAACCACCTCTCAGACGTACCAGAACCACCTGCCGGAGAAGCTGGAAACACGTCCTGGACAGTCTGGAACCACCTGCCGGCCAAGCCTGAACCACCTGCCAAGCACAATGGAACAACCTGCCAGACACGTCAAAATCACCTGCGTGTTATGCCAGAACCACTTGGAGGACTCTCTGGGATGACCTGCCGGGCATGCCGGAACCACCTCTCAGACGTGCCAGAACCATGTGGCGGACAGTCCGGAATCACCTGTTGGGCATGCGCAACCACCTCTGAGACGTACCAGAACCACATGCCGTGCAGGCTGGAACCACCTACCGGACAGACCGGAATCACCTTTCGGGCATGCCGGAACCACCTGTCAGATGTGCCAGAAACACGTGCCGGAGACGCCGGAAGCACCTGCCAAGCACGTTGGAACCACCTGCTCAACTCGCCTGAACCACCTGCCCGACATGCCCAAATCACCTGTCGACTATGCCAGAACCACTTGGCGAACACTCCGGAATCACTTGCCGGACATGGAGGAACCACCTATCAGACATGCCAGAACCCCGTGCCAATGACCCCGGAAGCACCAGCCGAGCACGCCGGAACCACCTGCTCGACTCGCCAGAACCACCTGCCGATCACGCAAAAATCACCTGCCGGCTACGCCACAACCAGTTGGTGAACACTTTGGAATCACCTGCCAGGCTTGCTGGAACCACCTGCCAGTCATGCCAAAATCACCTGCCAACTACGCCAGAACCGCTTGGCGGACACTGCGGAAACACCTGTCGGGCCGGCTGGAACCACATCTCAGACGTGCCAGAAACGTGTTCATGAGATGCTGGAACCACACCCCGAACAGACGGATACCACCTGCCAGAACCGCCTGAACCACCTGCTGAGCACGCCGGAAGCACCTGCTCGACTCACCGGTACCACCTCCCTGACACGCCAAAATCACCTGCTGGGTATGCCAGAACCACTTGGGGGACACTCCGGAATCATCTGCCGGACATGCCGGAACCAGCTCTCAGACACACCAGAACCAAGTGCCGGAGATGCCGGAAGCACCTGCCGAGCAGGCCGGAGCCACCTGCTCGACTCGCCAGTAACACCTGCCGGACACGCCAAAATCACCTGCCGGGTACGCCAGAACCACCTGGCGGACACTCCGAAACCACCTGTCGCGCATGCCGGAACCACCTCTCAGACGTGCCGGAAGCACGTGCCGGACACGCCGGAATCACCTATCGGACAGAGCGGAACCACCTGCCGAGCACGCCGGAGCCACCTGTTCGACTCGCTGGAACCACCTGCCGGACAGGCCAATATCAACTGCTGGCTATGCCAGAACCACCTAGGGGACAGTCCGGGATCACCTGCCAGCCATGGCGGAACCACCTCTCAGACGTACCAGAACCACCTGCCAGAGAACCTGCAAACACGTCCTGGACAGACTGGAACCACGTGACGGCCATGCCTGAACCACCTGCCGAGCACGGCGGAACCACCTGCCGGACACGCCAAAATCACCTGCGGGCTACGCCAGAACCACTTGGACGACTCTCCGACATGACCTGCCGGGCATGTTGGAACCACCTCTCAGACGTGCCAGAAGCACGTGACGGACAGTCCGGAATCACCTGTTGGGCATACGCAACCACCTCTGACACGTACCAGAACCACGTGCCGTGCACGCCGGAACCACCTACCGGACAGACCGGAATCAACTTTTGGGCATGCCGGAACCACCAGTCAGATGTGCCAGAAACACGTGCCGGAGACGCCGGAAGCACCTGCCGAGCACGTCGCAACCACCTGCTCAACTCGCCTGAACCACCTGCCGGACACGCCAAAATCACCTGCCCGCTACACCAGCACCACTTCGGGGACAAGCCGGAATCACGTGAGGGGCATGCCGGCACAGCCTCTCAGACTGAACCTCGGGCCGGACACCACAGAACCACCTGCCGGACACGCCGGAACCACCGGCTTGACCCGCCGGAACGACCGCTGGACATGCAAAATCACCTGTCGGCCACGCCGGAAACACTTGGCGAACACTCCGGAATCACCTGCCGGGCATGCCGGAACCACCTCTCAGATATGCCAGAACCACGTGCCAATGACCCCGGAAGCACCTGCCGAGCACGCCGGAACCACCTGCTCGACTCGCCAGAAACACCGGCCGGACACGCCAAAATCACCTGCCGGGTACGCCAGAACCACCTGGCCGACACTCCGAAATCACCTGTCACGCATGCCGCAACCACCTCTCAGTTGTGCCGGAAGCACATGCCGGACACCCCGGAATCACCTACCGGACAGACCGGAACCACCTGCCGAGCACGCCGGAGCCACCTGTTCTACTCGCTGGATCCACCTGCCGGACAGGCCAATATCAACTGCTGTCTATGCCAGAACCACCTGGGGGATGGTCCGGAATCACCTGCCAGCCATGGCGGAACCACCTCTCAGAAGTACCAGAACCACCTGCCGGAGAAGCTGGAAACACGTCCTGGACAGTCTGGAACCACCTGCCGGCCAAGCCTGAACCACCTGCCAAGCACAACGGAACAACCTGCCAGACACGCCAAAATCACCTGCGTGTTGTGCCAGGACCACTTGGAGGACTCTCTGGGATGACCTGCCGGGCACGCCGGAACCACCTCTCAGACGTGCCAGAGCCATGTGGCGGACAGTCCGGAATCACCTGTTGGGCATGCGCAACCACCTCTGAGACGTACCAGAACCACATGCCGTGCAGGCTGGAACCACCTACCGGACAGACCGGAATCACCTTTCGGGCATGCCGGAACCACCTGTCAGATGTGACAGAAACACGTTCCGGAGACGCCGGGATGACCTGCTAAGCACGTTGGAACCACCTGCTCAACTCGCCTGAACCACCTGCCGGACATGCCAAAATCACCTGCCGACTATGCCAGAACCACTTGGCGAACACTCCGGAATCACTTGACGGGCATGCAGGAACCACCTCTCAGACATGCCAGAACCCCGTGCCAATGACCCCGGAAGCACCAGCCGAGCACGCCGGAACCACCTGCTCGACTCGCCAGAACCACCTGCCGATCACGCAAAAATCACCTGCCGGCTACGCCACAACCAGTTGGTGAACACTTTGGAATCACCTGCCAGGCTTGCTGGAACCACCTGCCAGTCATGCCAAAATCACCTGCCAACTACGCCAGAACCGCTTGGCGGACACTGCGGAAACACCTGTCGGGCCGGCTGGAACCACGTCTCAGACGTGCCAGAAACGTGTTCATGAGATGCTGGAACCACACCGCGAACAGACGGATACCACCTGCCAGAACCGCCTGAACCACCTGCTGAGCACGCCGGAACCACCTGCTCGACTCACCGGTACGACCTCCCTGACATGCCAAAATCACCTGCTGGGTATGCCGGAACCACTTGGCGTACACTCCGGAATCATCTGCCGGACATGCCGGAACCAGCTCTCAGACACACCAGAACCAAGTGCCGGAGACGCCGGAAGCACCTGCCGAGCATGCCGGAGCCACCTGCTCGACTCGCCAGAATCACCTGCCGGACACGCCAAAATCACCTGCCGGGTATGCCAGAACCACCTGGCGGACACTACGGAATCACCTGCCGCGCATGCCGCAACCACCTCTCAGACGTGCCGGAAGCACGTGCCAGACACGCCGGAAACACCTACCGGACAGACCGGAACCACCTGCCAAGAACGCCGGAGCCACCTGTTCGACTCGCTGGAACCACCTGCCGGACAGGCCAATATCAACTGCTGGCTATGCCAGAACCACCTGGGCGACAGTCCGGGATCGCCTGCCAGCCATGGCGGAACCACCTCTCAGACGTACCAGAACCACCTGCCGGAGAAGCTGGAAACACGTCCTGGACACACTGGAACCACGTGACGGCCATGCCTGAACCACCTGCCGAGCACGGCGGAACCACCTGCCGGACACGCCAAAATCACCTGCGGGCTACGCCAGAACCACTTGGACGACTCTCCGAAATGACCTGCCGGGCATGTTGGAACCACCTCTCAGACGTGCCAGAAGCACGTGGCGGACAGTCCGGAATCACCTGTTGGGCATACCCAACCACCTCTGACACGTACCAGAACCACGTGCCGTGCACGCCGGAACCACCTACCGGACAGACCGGAATCAACTTTTGGGCATGCCGGAACCACCAGTCAGATGTGCCAGAAACACGTGCCGGAGACGCCGGAAGCACCTGCCGAGCACGTCGCAACCACCTGCTCAACTCGCCTGAACCACCTGCCGGACACGCCAAAATCACCTGCCCGCTACACCAGCACCACTTCGGGGACAAGCCGGAATCACGTGAGGGGCATGCCGGCACAGCCTATCAGACTGAACCTCGTGCCGGACACCACAGAACCACCTGCCGGACAGACTGGAACCACCTGCCCGACACGCCGGAACCACCGGCTCGACCCGCCGGAACGACCACTGCACATGCAAAATCACCTGCCGGCTATGCCGGAAACACTTGGCGAACACTCCGGAATCACCTGCCGGGCGTGCCGGAACCACCTCTCAGATATGCCAGAACCACGTGCCAATGACCCCGGAAGCACCTGCCGAGCACGCCGGAACCACCTGCTCGACTCGCAGGAACCACCTGCCGATCACGCAAAAATCACCTGCCGGCTACGCCACAAACAGTTGGTGAACACTTCGGAATCACCTGCCAGGCTTGCTGGAACCACCTGCCAGTCATGCCAAAATCACCTGCCAACTACGCCAGAACCGCTTGTCGGACACTGCGGAAACACCTGTCGGGCCGGCTGGAAACACATCTCAGACGTGCCAGAAACGTGTTCATGAGATGCCGGAACCACACCCCGAACAGACGGAAAAGACCTGCCAGACCCGTCTGAACAACCTGCAGACCACGCCGGAGCCACCTGCCTGACATGCCCAAATCACCAGCCGGGTATGCCAGAACCACTTGGCGGACACTCCGGAATCATCTGCCGGACATGCCGGAACCAGCTCTCAGACCCACCAGAACCACGTGCCGGAGACGCCGGAAGCACCTGCCGAGCATGCCGGAGCCACCTGCTTGACTCGCCAGAAACACCTGCTGGACACGCCAAAATCACATGACGGGTATGCCAGAGCCACCTGGCGGACACTCCGAAATCACCTGTCGCGCATGCCGGAACCACCTCTCAGACATGCCGGAAGCACGTGCCGGACACGCCGGAATCACCTACCGGACAGACCGGAACCACCTGCCGAGCACGCCGGAGCCACCTGTTCGACTCGCTGGAACCACCTGCCGGACAGGCCCATATCAACTGCTGGCTATGCCAGAACCACCTGGGGGACGGTCCGGAATCACCTGCCAGCCATGGCGGAACCACCTCTCAGACGTACCAGAACCACCTGCCGGAGAAGCTGGAAACACGTCCTGGACAGTCTGGAACCACCTGCCGGCCAAGCCTGAACCACCTGCCAAGCACAATGGAACAACCTGCCAGACACGTCAAAATCACCTGCGTGTTATGCCAGAACCACTTGGAGGACTCTCTGGGATGACCTGCCGGGCATGCCGGAACCACCTCTCAGACGTGCCAGAACCATGTGGCGGACAGTCCGGAATCACCTGTTGGGCATGCGCAACCACCTCTGAGACGTACCAGAACCACATGCCGTGCAGGCTGGAACCACCTACCGGACAGACCGGAATCACCTTTCGGGCATGCCGGAACCACCTGTCAGATGTGCCAGAAACACGTGCCGGAGACGCCGGAAGCACCTGCCAAGCACGTTGGAACCACCTGCTCAACTCGCCTGAACCACCTGCCCGACATGCCCAAATCACCTGTCGACTATGCCAGAACCACTTGGCGAACACTCCGGAATCACTTGCCGGACATGGAGGAACCACCTATCAGACATGCCAGAACCCCGTGCCAATGACCCCGGAAGCACCAGCCGAGCACGCCGGAACCACCTGCTCGACTCGCCAGAACCACCTGCCGATCACGCAAAAATCACCTGCCGGCTATGCCACAAACAGTTGTTGAAGACTTTGGAATCACCTGCCAGGCTTGCTGGAACCACCTGCCAGTCATGCCAAAATCACCTGCCAACTACGCCAGAACCGCTTGGCGGACACTGCGGAAACACCTGTCGGGCCGGCTGGAACCACATCTCAGACGTGCCAGAACCATGTGCATGAGATGCTGGAACCACACCCCGAACAGACGGAAATCACCTGCCAGACCCGTCTGAACAACCTGCCGAGCACGCCGGAGCCACCTGTTCGACTCGCCGGAACCACCTACCTGACATGCCCAAATCACCAGCCGGGTATGCCAGGACCACTTGGCGGTCACTCCGGAATCATCTGCCGGACATGCCAGAACCAGCTCTCAGAAACACCAGAACCACGTGCCGGTGACGCCGGAAGCACCTGCCGAGCATGCCGGAGCCACCTGCTCGACTCGCCAGAAACACCTGCCGGACACGCCAAAATCACCTGCCGGGTACGCCAGAACCACCTGGCGGACACTCCGAAATCACCTGTCGCGCATGCCGGAACCACCTCTCAGACGTGCCGGAAGCACGTGCCGGACACGCCGGAATCACCTACCGGACAGACCGGAACCACCTGCCGAGCACGCCGGAGCCACCTGTTCGACTCGCTGGAACCACCTGCCGGACAGGGCAATATCACCTGCTGGCTATGCCAGAACCACCTGGGGGACGGTCCGGAATCACCTGCCAGCCATGGCGGAACCACCTCTCAGACGTACCAGAACCACCTGCCGGAGAAGCTGGAAACACGTCCTGGACAGTCTGGAACCACCTGCCGGCCAAGCCTGAACCACCTGCCAAGCACAACGGAACAACCTGCCAGACACGCCAAAATCACCTGCGTGTTATGCCAGAACCACTTGGAGGACTCTCTGGGATGACCTGCCGGGCATGCCGGAACCACCTCTCAGACGTGCCAGAACCATGTGTCGGACAGTCCGGAATCACCTGTTGGGCATGCGCAACCACCTCTGAGACGTAAAAGAACCACATGCCGTGCAGACTGGAACCACCTACTGGACAGACCGGAATCACCTCTCGGGCATGCCGGAACCACCAGTCAGATGTGCCAGAGACACGTGCCGGAGACGCCGGAAGCACCTGCCAAGCACGTTGGAACCACCTGCTCAACTCGCCTGAACCACCTGCCGGACACGCCAAAATCACCTGCCCGCTACACCAGCACCACTTCGGGGACAAGCCGGAATCACGTGAGGGGCATGCCGGCACAGCCTCTCAGACTGAACCTCGTGCCGGACACCACAGAACCACCTGCCGGACAGACCGGAACCACCTGCCGGACATGCCAAAATCACCTGCCGACTATGCCAGAACCACTTGGCGAACACTCCGGAATCACTTGCCGGGCATGCAGGAACCACCTCTCAAACATGCCAGAACCCCGTGCCAATGACCCCGGAAGCACCAGCCGAGCACGCCGGAACCACCTGCTCCACTCGCCAGAACCACCTGCCGATCACGCAAAAATCACCTGCCGGCTACGCCACAACCAGTTGGTGAACACTTTGGAATCACCTGCCAGGCTTGCTGGAACCACCTGCCAGTCATGCCAAAATCACCTACCAACTACGCCAGAACCGCTTTGCGGACACTGTAGAAACACCTGTCGGGCCGGCAGGAACCACATCTCAGACGTGCCAGAACCATGTGCATGAGATGCTGGAACCACACCCCGAACAGACGGAAAACACCTGCCAGACCCGTCTGAAGAACCTGCCGAGCACGCCGGAGCCACCTGCTCGACTCGCTGGAACCACCTACCTGACATGCCAAAATCACCAGCCGGGTAAGCCAGAACCGCTTGGAGGACTCACTGGGATGACCTGCCGGGCATGCCGGAACCACCTCTCAGACGTGCCAGAACCACCTGCCGGAGAAGCTGGAAACACGTTCTGGACAGTCTGGAACCACCTTCCGGCCAAGCCTGAACCACCTGCCAAGCACAACGGAACAACCTGCCAGACACGCCAAAATCACCTGCGTGTTATGCCAGAACCACTTGGAGGACTCTCTGGGATGACCTGCCGGCCATGCCGGAACCACCTCTCAGACGTGCCAGAACCATGTGGCGGACAGTCCGGAATCACCTGTTGGGCATGCGCAACCACCTCTGAGACGTAAAAGAACCTCATGCCGTGCAGGCTGGAACCACCTACCGGACACACCGGAATCACCTTTCGGGCATGCCGGAACCACCTGTCAGATGTGCCAGAGACACGTGCCGGAGACCCCGGAAGCACCTGCCAAGCACGTTGGAACCACCTGCTCAACTCGCCTGAACCAACTGCCGGACATGCCAAAATCACCTGCCGACTATGCCAGAAACACTTGGCGAACACTCCGGAATCACTTGCCGGGCATGCAGGAACCACCTCTCAGACATGCCAGAACCCCGTGCCAATGACCCCGGAAGCACCAGCCGAGCACGCCGGAACCACCTGCTCGACTCGCCAGAACCACCTGCCGATCACGCAAAAATCACCTGCCGGCTACGCCACAACCAGTTGGTGAACACTTTGGAATCACCTGCCAGGCTTGCTGGAACCACCTGCCAGTCATGCCAAAATCACCTGCCAACTACGCCAGAACCGCTTGGCGGACACTGCGGAAACACCTGTCGGGCCGGCTGGAACCACATCTCAGACGTGCCAGAAACGTGTTCATGAGATGCCGGAACCACTTCCCAAACAGACGGATACCACCTGCCAGAACCGCCTGAACCACCTGCTGAGCACGCCGGAACCACCTGCTCGACTCACAGGTTCCACATCCCTGACACGCCAAAATCACCTGCTGGGTATGCCAGAACCACTTGGGGGACACTCCGGAATCATCTGCCAGACATGCCGGAACCAGCTCTCAGACACACCAGAACCAAGTGCCAGAGACGCCGGAAGCACCTGCCGAGCATGCCGGAGCCACCTGCTCGACTCGCCAGAAACACCTGCCGGACACGCCAAAATCACCTGCCGGGTATGCCAGAACCACCTGGCGGACACTACGGAATCACCTGCCGCACATGCCGGAACCACCTCTCAGAGGTGCCGGAAGCACGTGCCAGACACGCCGGAAACACCTACCGGACAGACCGGAACCACCTGCCGAGCACGCCGGAGCCACCTGTTCGACTCGCTGGAACCACCTGCCGGACAGGCCAATATCAACTGCTGGCTATGCCAGAACCACCTGGGGGACAGTCCGGGATCACCTGCCAGCCATGGCGGAACCACCTCTCAGACGTACCAGAACCACCTGCCGGAGAAGCTGGAAACACGTCCTGGACAGACTGGAACCACGTGACGGCCATGCCTGAACCACCTGCCGAGCACGGCGGAACCACCTGCCGGAGACGCCAAAATCACCTGCGGGCTACGCCAGAACCACTTGGACGACTCTCCGAAATGACCTGCCGGGCATGTTGGAACCACCTCTGACACGTACCAGAACCACGTGCCGTGCACGGCGGAACCACCTGCCGGACGCGCCAAAATCACCTGCCGGGTACGCCAGAACCACTTGGACGACTCTCCGAAATGACCTGCCGGGCCTGTTGGAACCACCTCTCAGACGTGCCAGAAGCACGTGGCGGACAGTCCGGAATCACCTGTTGGGCATATGCAACCACCTCTGACACGTACCAGAACCACGTGCCGTGCACGCCGGAACCACCTACCGAACAGACCGGAATCAACTTTTGGGCATGCCGGAACCACCAGTCAGATGTGCCAGAAACACGTGCCGGAGACGCCGGAAGCACCTGCCGAGCACGTCGCAACCACCTGCTCAACTCGCCTGAACCACCTGCCGGACACGCCAAAATCACCTGCCCGCTACACCAGCACCACTTCGGGGACAAGCCGGAATCACGTGAGGGGCATACCGGCACAGCCTCTCAGACTGAACCTCGTGCCGGACACCACAGAACCACCCGCCGGACAGACCGGAACCACCTGCCGGACACGCCGGAACCACCGGCTCGACCCGCAGGAACGACCGCTGGACATGCAAAATCACCTGCCGGCCACGCCGGAAACACTTGGCGAACACTCCGGAATCACCTGCCGGGCATGCCGGAACCACCTCTCAGATATGCCAGAACCACGTGCCAATGACCCCGGAAGCACCTGCCGAGCACGCCGGAACCACCTGCTCGACTCGCCAGAACCACCTGCCGGACACGCAGAAATCACCTGCCGGCTACGCCACAACCAGTTGGGGAACACTTCGGAATCACCTGCCGGGCTTGCTGGAACCACCTGCCGGTCATGCCAAAATCACCTGCCAACTACGCCAGTACCACTTGGCGGACACTGTGGAAACACCTGTCGGGCCAGCCGGAACCACATCTCAGACGAGCCAGAACCATGTGCATGAGATGCTGGAACCACACCCCGAACAGACGGAAAACACCTGCCAGACCCGTCTGAACAACCTGCCGAGCACGCCGGAGCCACCTGATCGACTCGCCGGAACCACCTACCTGACATGCCCAAATCACCAGCCGGGTATGCCAGAACCACTTGGCGGACACTCCGGAATCATCTGCCGGACATGCCGGAACCAGCTCTCAGACACACCAGAACCACGTGCCGGAGACGCCGGAAGCACCTGCCGAGCATGCCGGAGCCACCTGCTCGACTCGCCAGAAACACCTGCCGGACACGCCAAAATCACCTGCCGGGTACACCAGAACCACCTGGCGGACACTCCGAAATCACCTGTCGCGCATGCCGGAACCACCTCTCAGACGTGCCGGAAGCACGTGCCGGACACGCCGGAATCACCTACCGGACAGACCGGAACCACCTGCCGAGCACGCCGGAGCCACCTGTTCGACTCGCTGGAACCACCTGCCGGACAGGCCCATATCAACTGCTGGCTATGCCAGAACCACCTGGGGGACAGTCCGGGATCACCTGCCAGCCATGGCGGAACCACCTCTCAGACGTACCAGAACCACCTGCCGGAGAAGCTGGAAACACGTCCTGGACAGACTGGAACCACGTGACGGCCATGCCTGAACCACCTGCCGAGCACGGCGGAACCACCTGCCGGACACGCCAAAATCACCTGCGTCTTATGCCAGAACCACTTGGAGGACTCTCTGGGATGACCTGCCGGGCATGCCGGAACCACCTCTCAGACGTGCCAGAACCATGTGGCGGACAGTCCAGAATCACCTGTTGGGCATGCGCAACCACCTCTGAGACGTAAAAGAACCACATGCCGTGCAGACTGGAACCACCTACTGGACAGACCGGAATCACCTTTCGGTCATGCCGGAACCACCAGTCAGATGTGCCAGAGACATGTGCCGGAGACGCCGGAAGCACCTGCCAAGCACGTTGGAACCACCTGCTCAACTCGCCTGAACCACCTGCCGGACACGCCAAAATCACCTGCCCGCTACACCAGCACCACTTCGGGGACAAGCCGGAATCACGTGAGGGGCATGCCGGCACAGCCTCTCAGACTGAACCTCGTGCCGGACACCACAGAACCACCTGCCGGACAGACCGGAACCACCTGCCGGACATGCCAAAATCACCTGCCGACTATGCCAGAACCACTTGGCGAACACTCCGGAATCACTTGCCGGGCATGCAGGAACCACCTCTCAAACATGCCAGAACCCCGTGCCAATGACCCCGGAAGCACCAGCCGAGCACGCCGGAACCACCTGCTCCACTCGCCAGAACCACCTGCCGATCACGCAAAAATCACCTGCCGGCTACGCCACAACCAGTTGGTGAACACTTTGGAATCACCTGCCAGGCTTGCTGGAACCACCTGCCAGTCATGCCAAAATCACCTACCAACTACGCCAGAACCGCTTGGCGGACACTGTAGAAACACCTGTCGGGCCGGCAGGAACCACATCTCAGACGTGCCAGAACCATGTGCATGAGATGCTGGAAAGACACCCCGAACAGACGGAAAACACCTGCCAGACCCGTCTGAAGAACCTGCCGAGCACGCCGGAGCCACCTGCTCGACTCGCTGGAACCACCTACCTGACATGCCAAAATCACCAGCCGGGTAAGCCAGAACCGCTTGGAGGACTCTCTGGGATGACCTGCCGGGCATGCCGGAACCACCTCTCAGACGTGCCAGAACCACCTGCCGGAGAAGCTGGAAACACGTCCTGGACAGTCTGGAACCACCTTCCGGCCAAGCCTGAACCACCTGCCAAGCACAACGGAACAACCTGCCAGACACGCCAAAATCACCTGCGTGTTATGCCAGAACCACTTGGAGGACTCTCTGGGATGACCTGCCGGGCATGCCGGAACCACCTCTCAGACGTGCCAGAACCATGTGGCGGACAGTCCGGAATCACCTGTTGGGCATGCGCAACCACCTCTGAGACGTAAAAGAACCTCATGCCGTACAGGCTGGAACCACCTACCGGACAGACCGGAATCACCTTTCGGGCATGCCGGAACCACCTGTCAGATGTGCCAGAGACACGTGCCGGAGACCCCGGAAGCACCTGCCAAGCACGTTGGAACCACCTGCTCAACTCGCCTGAACCACCTGCCGGACATGCCAAAATCACCTGCCGACTATGCCAGAAACACTTGGCGAACACTCCGGAATCACTTGCCGGGCATGCAGGAACCACCTCTCAGACATGCCAGAACCCCGTGCCAATGACCCCGGAAGCACCAGCCGAGCACGCCGGAACCACCTGCTCGACTCGCCAGAACCACCTGCCGATCACGCAAAAATCACCTGCCGGCTACGCCACAACCAGTTGGGGAACACTTTGGAATCACCTGCCAGGCTTGCTGGAACCACCTGCCAGTCATGCCAAAATCACCTGCCAACTACGCCAGAACCGCTTGGCGGACACTGCGGAAACACCTGTCGGGCCGGCTGGAACCACATCTCAGACGTGCCAGAAACGTGTTCATGAGATGCCGGAACCACTTCCCAAACAGACGGATACCACCTGCCAGAACCGCCTGAACCACCTGCTGAGCACGCCGGAACCACCTGCTCGACTCACAGGTTCCACATCCCTGACACGCCAAAATCACCTGCTGGGTATGCCAGAACCACTTGGGGGACACTCCGGAATCATCTGCCAGACATGCCGGAACCAGCTCTCAGAGACACCAGAACCAAGTGCCAGAGACGCCGGAAGCACCTGCCGAGCATGCCGGAGCCACCTGCTCGACTCGCCAGAAACACCTGCCGGACACGCCAAAATCACCTGCCGGGTATGCCAGAACCACCTGACGGACACTACGGAATCACCTGCCGCACATGCCGGAACCACCTCTCAGAGGTGCCGGAAGCACGTGCCAGACACGCCGGAAACACCTACCGGACAGACCGGAACCACCTGCCAAGAACGCCGGAGCCACCTGTTCGACTCGCTGGAACCACCTGCCGGACAGGCCAATATCAACTGCTGGCTATGCCAGAACCACCTGGGGGACGGTCCGGGATCACCTGCCAGCCATGGCGGAACCACCTCTCAGACGTACCAGAACAACCTGCCGGAGAAGCTGGAAACACGTCCTGGACAGACTGGGACCACGTGACGGCCATGCCTGAACCACCTGCCGAGCACGGCGGAACCACCTGCCAGACACGCCAAAATCACCTGCGGGCTACGCCAGAACCACTTGGACGACTCTCCGAAATGACCTGCCGGGCATGTTGGAACCACCTCTCAGACGTGCCAGAAGCACGTAGCGGACAGTCCGGAATCACCTGTTGGGCATACGCAACCACCTCTGACACGTACCAGAACCACGTGCCGTGCACGCCGGAACTACCTACCGGACAGACCGGAATCAACTTTTGGGCATGCCGGAACCACCAGTCAGATGTGCCAGAAACACGTGCCGGAGACGCCGGAAGCCCCTGCCGAGCACGTCGCAACCACCTGCTCAACTCGCCTGAACCACCTGCCGGACACGCCAAAATCACCTGCCCGCTACACCAGCACCACTTCGGGGACAAGCCGGAATCACGTGAGGGGCATGCCGGCACAGCCTCTCAGACTGAACCTCGTGCCGGACACCACAGAACCACCTGCCGGACAGACCGGAACCACCTGCCGGACACGCCGGAACCACCAGCTCGACCCGCCAGAACGACCGCTGGACATGCAAAATCACCTGCCGGCCACGCTGGAAACACTTGGCGAACACTCCGGAATCACCTGCCGGGCATGCCGGAACCACCTCTCAGATATGCCAGAACCACGTGCCAATGACCCCGGAAGCACCAGCCGAGCACGCCGGAACCACTTGCTCGACTCGCAAGAACCACCTGCCGGACACGCAAAAATCACCTGCCGGCTACGCCACAACCAGTTGGGGAACACTTCGGAATCACCTGCCGGGCTTGCTGGAACCACCTGCCGGTCATGCCAAAATCACCTGCCAACTACGCCACTACCACTTGGCGGACACTGTGGAAACACCTGTCGGGCCGGCCGGAACCACATCTCAGACGTGCCAGAACCATGTGCATGAGATGCTGGAACCACACCCCGAACAGACGGAAAACACCGGCCAGACCCGTCTGAACAACCTGCCGAGCACGCCGGAGCCACCTGCTCGACTCGCCGGAACCACCTACCTGACATGCCAAAATCACAAGCCGGGTATGCCAGAATCACTTGGCAGACACTCCGGAATCATCTGCTGGACATGCCGGAACCAGCTCTCAGACACACCAGAACCACGTGCCGGAGACGCCGGAAGCACCTGCCGAGCATGCCGGAGCCACCTGCTCGACTCGCCAGAAACACCTGCCGGACACGCCAAAATCACCTGCCGGGTACGCCAGAACCACCTGGCGGACACTCCGAAATCACCTGTCGCGCATGCCGGAACCACCTCTCAGACGTGCCGGAATCACGTGCCGGACACGCCGGAATCACCTACCGGACAGACCGGAACCACCTGCCGAGCACGCCGGAGCCACCTGTTCGACTCGCTGGAACCACCTGCCGGACAGGCCAATATCAACTGCTGGCTATGCCAGAACCACCTGGGGGACGGTCCGGAATCGCCTGCCAGCCATGGCGGAACCACCTCTCAGACGTACCACAACCACCTGCCGGAGAAGCTGGAAACACGTCCTGGACAGTCTGGAACCACCTGCCGGCCAAGCCTGAACCACCTGCCAAGCACAACGGAACAACCTGCCAGACACGCCAAAATCACCTGCGTGTTATGCCAGAACCACTTGGAGGACTCTCTGGGATGACCTGCCGGGCATGCCGGAACCACCTCTCAGACGTGCCAGAACCATGTGGCGGACAGTCCGGAATCACCTGTTGGGCATGCGCAACCACCTCTGAGACGTACCAGAACCACATGCCGTGCTGGCTGGAACCACCTACCGGACAGACCGGAATCACCTTTCGGGCATGCCGGAACCACCTGTCAGATGTGCCAGAAACACGTGCCGGAGACGCCGGAAGCACCTGCCAAGCACGTTGGAACCACCTGCTCAACTCGCCTGAACCACCTGCCGGACATGCCAAAATCACCTGCCGACTATGCCAGAACCACTTGGCGAACACTCCGGAATCACTTGCCGGGCATGCAGGAACCACCTCTCAGACATGCCAGAACCCCGTGCCAATGACCCCGGAAGCACCAGCTGAGCACGCCGGAACCACCTGCTCGACTCGCCAGAACCACCTGCCGATCACGCAAAAGTTACCTGCCGGCTACGCCACAACCAGTTGGTGAACACTTTGGAATCACCTGCCAGGCTTGCTGGAACCACCTGCCAGTCATGCCAAAATCACCTGCCAACTACGCCAGAACCGCTTGGCGGACACTGCGGAAACACCTGTCGGGCCGGCTGGAACCACATCTCAGACGTGCCAGAAACGTGTTCATGAGATGCTGGAACCACACCGCGAACAGACGGATACCACCTGCCAGAACCGCCTGAACCACCTGCTGAGCACGCCGGAACCACCTGCTCGACTCACCTGTACCACCTCCCTGACACACCAAAATCACCTGCTGGGTATGCCAGAACCACTTGGCGGACACTCCGGAATCATCTGCCGGACATGCCGGAACCAGCTCTCAGACACACCAGAACCAAGTGCCGGAGACGCCGGAAGCACCTGCCGAGCATGCCGGAGCCACCTGCTCGACTCGCCAGAAACACCTGCCGGACACGCCAAAATCACCTGCCGGGTATGCCAGAACCACCTGGCGGACACTAC
Source organism: Equus przewalskii (assembly GCF_037783145.1). Taxonomy (NCBI): domain Eukaryota; kingdom Metazoa; phylum Chordata; class Mammalia; order Perissodactyla; family Equidae; genus Equus; species Equus przewalskii. Next base: position 99,239 of record NW_027227397.1, on the reverse strand, counting down.
GGAATCACCTGCCATGCATGCCGGAACCACCTCTCAGACGTGCCGGAAGCACGTGCCAGACATGCCGGAAACACCTACCGGACAGACCGGAACCAACTGCCGAGCACGCCGGAGCCACCTGTTCGACTCGCTGGAACCACCTGCCGGACAGGCCAATATCAACTGCTGGCTATGCCAGAACCACCTGGGGGACGGTCCTGAATCGCCGGCCAGCCACGGCGGAACCACCTCTCAGACGTACCACAACCACCTGCCGGAGAAGCTGGAAACACGTCCTGGACAGTCTGGAACCACCTGCCGGCCAAGCCTGAACCACCTGCCAAGCACGACGGAACAATCTGCCAGACACACCAAAATCACCTGCGTGTTGTGCCAGGACCACTTGGAGGACTCTCTGGGATGACCTGCCGGGCATGCCGGAACCACCTCTCAGACGTGCCAGAACCATGTGGCGGACAGTCCGGAATCACCTGTTGGGCATGCGCAACCACCTCTGAGACGTACCAGAACCACATGCCGTGCAGGCTGGAACCACCTACCGGACAGACCGGAATCACCTTTCGGGCATGCCGGAACCACCTGTCAGATGTGCCAGAAACACGTGCCGGAGACGCCGGAAGCACCTGCCAAGCACGTTGGAACCACCTGCTCAATTCGCCTGAACCACCTGCCGGACATGCCAAAATCACCTGCCGACTATGCCAGAACCACTTGGCGAACACTCCGGAATCACTTGCCGGGCATGCAGGAACCACCTCTCAGACATGCCAGAACCCAGTGCCAATGACCCCGGAAGCACCAGCCGAGCACGCCGGAACCACCTGCTCGACTCGCCAGAACCACCTGCCGATCACGCAAAAATCACCTGCCGGCTACGCCACAACCAGTTGGTGAACACTTTGGAATCACCTGCCAGGCTTGCTGGAACCACCTGCCAGTCATGCCAAAATCACCTGCCAACTACGCCAGAACCGCTTGGCGGACACTGCGGAAACACCTGTCGGGCCGGCTGGAAACACATCTCAGACGTGCCAGAAACGTGTTCATGAGATGCCGGAACCACACCCCAAACAGACGGATACCACCTGCCAGAACCGCCTGAACCACCTGCTGAGCACGCCGGAACCACCTGCTCGACTCACCGGTACCACCTCCCTGACACGCCAAAATCACCTGCTGGGTATGCCAGAACCACTTGGCGGACACTCCGGAATCATCTGCCGGACATGCCGGAACCAGCTCTCAGACACACCAGAACCAAGTGCCGGAGACGCCGGAAGCACCTGCCGAGCATGCCGGAGCCACCTGCTCGACTCGCCAGAAACACCTGCCGGACACGCCAAAATCACCTGCCGGGTATGCCAGAACCACCTGGTGGACACTACGGAATCACCTGCCGCGCTTGCCGGAACCACCTCTCAGACGTTCCGGAAGCACGTGCCAGAAACGCCGGAAACACCTACCAGACAGACCGGAACCACCTGCCAAGAACGCCGGAGCCACCTGTTCGACTCCCTGGAACCACCTGCCGGACAGGCCAATATCAACTGCTGGCTATGCCAGAACCACCTGGGGGACAGTCCGGGATCACCTGCCAGCCATGGCGGAACCACCTCTCAGACGTACCAGAACCACCTGCCGGAGAAGCTGGAAACAAGTCCTGGACAGACTGGAACCACGTGACGGCCATGCCTGAACCACCTGCCGAGCACGGCGGAACCACCTGCCGGACACGCCAAAATCACCTGCGGGCTACGCCAGAACCACTTGGACGACTCTCCGAAATGACCTGCCGGGCATGTTGGAACCACCTCTCAGACGTGCCAGAAGCACGTGGCGGACAGTCCGGAATCACCTGTTGGGCATACGCAACCACCTCTGACACGTACCAGAACCACGTGCCGTGCACGCCGGAACCACCTACCGGACAGACCGGAATCAACTTTTGGGCATGCCGGAACCACCAGTCAGATGTGCCAGAAACACGTGCCGGAGACGCCGGAAGCACCTGCCGAGCACGTCGCAACCACCTGCTCAACTCGCCTGAACCACCTGCCGGACACGCCAAAATCACCTGCCCGCTACACCAGCACCACTTCGGGGACAAGCCGGAATCACGTGAGGGGCATGCCGGCACAGCCTCTCAGACTGAACCTCGTGCCGGACACCACAGAACCACCTGCCGGACAGACCGGAACCACCTGCCGGACACGCCGGAACCACCGGCTCGACCCGCCGGAACGACCGCTGGACATGCAAAATCACCTGCCGGCCACGCCGGAAACACTTGGCGAACACTCCGGAATCACCTGCCGGGCATGCCGGAACCACCTCTCAGATATGCCAGAACCACGTGCCAATGACCCCGGAAGCACCTGCCGAGCACGCCGGAACCACCAGCTCGACTCGCCAGAACCACCTGCCGGACACGCAAAAATCACCTGCCGGCTACCCCACAACCAGTTGGGGAACACTTCGGAATCACCTGCCGGGCTTGCTGGAACCAACTGCCGGTCATGCCAAAATCACCTGCCAACTACGCCAGTACCACTTGGCGGACACTGTGGAAACACCTGTCGGGCCGGCCGGAACCACATCTCAGACGTGCCAGAACCATGTGCATGAGATGCTGGAACCACACCCCGAAAAGACGGAAAACACCTGCCAGACCCGTCTGAACAACCTGCCGAGCACGCCGGAGCCACCTGCTCGACTCGCCGGAACCACCTACCTGACATGCCCAAATCACCAGCCGGGTATGCCAGAACCACTTGGCGGACACTCCGGAATCATCTGCCGGACATGCCGGAACCAGCTCTCAGACACACCAGAACCACGTGCCGGAGATGCCGGAAGCACCTGCCGAGCATGCCGGAGCCACCTGCTCGACTCGCCAGAAACTCCTGCCGGACACGCCACAACCAGTTGGGGAACACTTCGGAATCACCTGCCGGGCTTTCTGGAACCACCTGCCGGTCATGCCAAAATCACCTGCCAACTACGCCAGTACCACTTGGCGGACACTGTGGAAACACCTGTCGGGCCGGCCGGACCCACATCTCAGTTGTGCCAGAACCATGTGCATGAGATGCTGGATCCACACCCCGAAAAGACGGAAAACACCTGCCAGACCCGTCTGAACAACCTGCCGAGCACGCCGGAGCCACCTGCTCGACTCGCCGGAACCACCTACCTGACATGCCCAAATCACCAGCCGGGTATGCCAGAACCACTTGGCGGACACTCCGGAATCATCTGCCGGACATGCCGGAACCAGCTCTCAGACACACCAGAACCACGTGCCGGAGACGCCGGAAGCACCTGCCGAGCATGCCGGAGCCACCTGCTCGACTCGCCAGAAACACCTGCCGGACACGCCAAAATCACCTGCCGGGTACGCCAGAACCACCTGGCGGACACTCCGAAATCACCTGTCGCGCATGCCGGAACCACCTCTCAGACGTGCCGGAAGCACGTGCCGGACTCGCCGGAATCACCTACCGGACAGACCGGAACCACCTGCCGAGCACGCCGGAGCCACCTGTTCGACTCGCTGGAACCACCTGCCGGACAGGCCAATATCAACTGCTGGCTATGCCAGAACCACCTGGGGGACGGTCCGGAATCGCCGGCCAGCCACGGCGGAACCACCTCTCAGACGTACCACAACCACCTGCCGGAGAAGCTGGAAACACGTCCTGGACAGTCTGGAACCACCTGCCGGCCAAGCCTGAACCACCTGCCAAGCACAACGGAACAATCTGCCAGACACGCCAAAATCACCTGCGTGTTGTGCCAGGACCACTTGGAGGACTCTCTGGGATGACCTGCCGGGCATGCCGGAACCACCTCTCAGACGTGCCAGAACCATGTGGCGGACAGTCCGGAATCACCTGTTGGGCATGCGCAACCACCTCTGAGACGTACCAGAACCACATGCCGTGCAGGCTGGAACCACCTACCGGACAGACCGGAATCACCTTTTGGGCATGCCGGAACCACCTGTCAGATGTGCCAGAAACACGTGCCGGAGACGCCGGAAGCACCTGCCAAGCACGTTGGAACCACCTGCTGAATTCGCCTGAACCACCTGCCGGACATGCCAAAATCACCTGCCGACTATGCCAGAACCACTTGGCGAACACTCCGGAATCACTTGCCGGGCATGCAGGAACCACCTCTCAGACATGCCAGAACCCCGTGCCAATGACCCCGGAAGCACCAGCCGAGCACGCCGGAACCACCTGCTCGACTCGCCAGAACCACCTGCCGATCACGCAAAAATCACCTGCCGGCTACGCCACAACCAGTTGGTGAACACTTTGGAATCACCTGCCAGGCTTGCTGGAACCACCTGCCAGTCATGCCAAAATCACCTGACAACTACGCCAGAACCGCTTGGCGGACACTGCGGAAACACCTGTCGGGCCGGCTGGAACCACATCTCAGACGTGCCAGAAACGTGTTCATGAGATGCTGGAACCACACCCCGAACAGACGGATACCACCTGCCAGAACCGCCTGAACCACCTGCTGAGCACGCCGGAACCACCTGCTCGACTCACCGGTACCACCTCCCTGACACGTCAAAATCACCTTCTTGGTATGTCAGAACCACTTGGCGGACAGTCTGGAATCATCTGACGGACATGCCGGAACCAGCTCTCAGACACACCAGAACCAAGTGCCGGAGACGCCGGAAGCACCTGCCGAGCATGCCGGAGCCACCTGCTCGACTCGCCAGAAACACCTGCCGGACACGCCAAAATCACCTGCCGGGTACGCCAGAACCACCTGGCGGACACTACGGAATCATCTGCCGCGCATGCCGGAACCACCTCTCAGACGTGCCGGAAGCATGTGCCAGACACGCCGGAAACACCTACCGGACAGACCGGAACCACCTGCCAAGAACGCCGGAGCCACCTGCTTGACTCGCTGGAACCACCTGCCGGACAGGCCAATATCAACTGCTGGCTATGCCAGAACCACCTGGGGGACAGTCCGGGATCACCTGCCAGCCATGGCGGAACCACCTCTCAGACGTACCAGAACCACCTGCCGGAGAAGCTGGAAACACGTCCTGGACAGACTGGAGCCACGTGACGGCCATGCCTGAACCACCTGCCGAGCACGGCGGAACCACCTGCCGGACACGCCAAAATCACCTGCGGGCTACGCCAGAACCACTTGGACGACTCTCCGAAATGACCTGCCGGGCATGTTGCAACACCTCTCAGACGTGCCAGAAGCACGTGGCGGACAGTCCGGAATCACCTGTTGGGCATACGCAACCACCTCTGACACGTGCGAGAACCACGTGCCGTGCACCCTGGAACCACCTACCGGACAGACCGGAATCAACTTTTGGGCATGCCGGAACCACCAGTCAGATGTGCCAGAAACACGTGCCGGAGACGCCGGAAGCACCTGCCGAGCACGTCGCAAACACCTGCTCAACTCGCCTGAACCACCTGCCGGACACGCCAAAATCACCTGCCCGCTACACCAGCACCACTTCGGGGACAAGCCAGAATCACGTGAGGGGCATGCCGGCACAGCCTCTCAGACTGAACCTCGTGCCGGACACCACATAACCACCTGCCGGACAGACCGGAACCACCTGCCGGACACGCAGAAATCACCTGCCGGCTACGCCACAACCAGTTGGGGAACACTTCGGAATCACCTGCCGGGCTTGCTGGAACCACCTGCCGGTCATGCCAAAATCACCTGCCAACTACGCCAGTACCACTTGGCGGACACTGTGGAAACACCTGTCGGGCCGGCCGGAACCACATCTCAGACGTGCCAGAACCATGTGCATGAGATGATGGAACCACACCCCGAACAGACGGAAAACACCTGCCAGACCCGTCTGAACAACCTGCGGAGCACGCCGGAGCCACCTGCTCGACTCGCCGGAACCACCTACCTGACATGCCCAAATCACCAGCCGGGTATGCCAGAACCACTTGGCGGACACTCCGGAATCATCTGCCGGACATGCCGGAACCAGCTCTCAGACACACCAGAACCACGTGCCGGAGATGCCGGAAGCACCTGCCGAGCATGCCGGAGCCACCTGCTCGACTCGCCAGAAACTCCTGCCGGACACGCCACAACCAGTTGGGGAACACTTCGGAATCACCTGCCGGGCTTGCTGGAACCACCTGCCGGTCATGCCAAAATCACCTGCCAACTACGCCAGTACCACTTGGCGGACACTGTAGAAACACCTGTCGGGCCGGCCGGAACCACATCTCAGACGTGCCAGAACCATGTGCATGAGATGCTGCAACCACACCCCGAAAAGACGGAAAACACCTGCCAGACCCGTCTGAACAACCTGCCGAGCACGCCAGAGCCACCTGCTCGACTCGCCGGAACCACCTACCTGACATGCCCAAATCACCAGCCGGGTATGCCAGAACCACTTGGCGGACACTCCGGAATCATCTGCCGGACATGCCGGAACCAGCTCTCAGACACACCAGAACCACGTGCCGGAGACGCCGGAAGCACCTGCCGAGCATGCCGGAGCCACCTGCTCGACTCGCCAGAAACACCTGCCGGACACGCCAAAATCACCTGCCGGGTACGCCAGAACCACCTGGCGGACACTCCGAAATCACCTGTCGCGCATGCCGGAACCACCTCTCAGACGTGCCGGAAGCACGTGCCGGACACGCCGGAATCACCTACCGGACAGACCGGAACCACCTGCCGAGCACGCCGGAGCCACCTGTTCGACTCGCTGGAACCACCTGCCGGACAGGCCAATATCAACTGCTGGCTATGCCAGAACCACCTGGGGGACGGTCCGGAATCGCCTGCCAGCCATGGCGGAACCACCTCTCAGACGTACCAGAACCACCTGCCGGAGAAGCTGGAAACCCGTCCTGGACAGTCTGGAACCACCTGCCGGCCAAGCCTGAACCACCTGCCAAGCACAACGGAACAACCTGCCAGACACGCCAAAATCACCTGCGTGTTATGCCAGAACCACTTGGAGGACTCTCTGGGATGACCTGCCGGGCATGCCGGAACCACCTCTCAGACGTGCCAGAACCATGTGGCGGACAGTCCGGAATCACCTGTTGGGCGTGCGCAACCACCTCCGAGACGTAAAAGAACCACATGCCGTGCAGGCTGGAACCACCTACCGGACAGACCGGAATCACCTTTCGGGCATGCCGGAACCACCTGTCAGATGTGCCAGAGACACGTGCCGGAGACGCCGGAAGCACCTGCCAAGCACGTTGGAACCACCTGCTCAACTCGCCTGAACCACCTGCCGGACATGCCAAAATCACCTGCCGACTATGCCAGAACCACTTGGCGAACACTCCGGAATCACTTGCCGGGCATGCAGGAACCACCTCTCAGACATGCCAGAACCCCGTGCCAATGAGCCCGGAAGCACCAGCCGAGCACGCCGGAACCACCTGCTCGACTCGCCAGAACCACCTGCCGATCACGCAAAAATCACCTGCCGGCTACGCCACAACCAGTTGGTGAACACTTTGGAATCACCTGCCAGGCTTGCTGGAACCACCTGCCAGTCATGCCAAAATCACCTGACAACTACGCCAGAACCGCTTGGCGGACACTGCGGAAACACCTGTCAGCCCAGCTGGAACCACATCTCAGACGTGCCAGAAACGTGTTCATGAGATGCCGGAACCACACCCCAAACAGACAGATACCACCTGCCAGAACCGCCTGAACCACCTGCGGAGCACGCCGGAACCACCTGCTCGACTCACCGGTACCACCTCCCTGACACGCCAAAATCACCTGCTGGGTATGCCAGAACCACTTGGCGGACACTCCGGAATCATCTGCCGGACATGCCGGAACCAGCTCTCAGACACACCAGAACCACGTGCCGGAGACGCCGGAAGCACCTGCCGAGCATGCCGGAGCCACCTGCTCGACTCGCCAGAAACACCTGCCGGACACGCCAAAATCACCTGCCGGGTATGCCAGAACCACCTGGCGGACACTACGGAATCACCTACCGCGCATGCCGCAACCACCTCTCAGACGTGCCGGAAGCACGTGCCAGACACGCCAGAAACACCTACCGGACAGACCGGAACCACCTGCCAAGAACGCCGGAGCCACCTGTTCGACTCGCTGGAACCACCTGCCGGACAGGCCAATATCAACTGCTGGCTATGCCAGAACCACCTGGGGGACAGTCCGGGATCACCTGCCAGCCATGGCGGAACCACCTCTCAGACGTACCAGAACCACCTGCTGGAGAAGCTGGAAACACGTCCTGGACAGACTGGAACCATGTGACGGCCATGCCTGAACCACCTGCCGAGCACGGCGGAACCACCTGCTGGACACGCCAAAATCACCTGCGAGCTACGCCAGAACCACTTGGACGACTCTCCGAAATGACCTGCCGGGCATGTTGGAACCACCTCTCAGACGTGCCAGAAGCACGTGGCGGACAGTCCGGAATCACCTGTTGGGCATACGCAACCACCTCTGACACGTACCAGAACCACGTGCCGTGCTCGCCGGAACCACCTACCGGACAGACCGGAATCAACTTTTGGGCATGCCGGAACCACCAGTCAGATGTGCCAGAAACACGTGCCGGAGACGCCGGAAGCACCTGCCGAGCACGTCGCAACCACCTGCTCAACTCGCCTGAACCACCTGCCGGACACGCCAAAATCACCTGGCCGCTACACCAGCACCACTTCGGGGACAAGCCGGAATCACGTGAGGGGCATGCCGGCACAGCCTCTCAGACTGAACCTCGTGCCGGACACCACAGAACCACCTGCCGGACAGACCGGAACCACCTGCCGGACACGCCGGAACCACCGGCTCGACCCGCCGGAACGACCGCTGGACATGCAAAATCACCTGCCGGCCACGCCGGAAACACTTGGCGAACACTCCGGAATCACTTGCCGGGCATGCCGGAACCACCTCTCAGATATGCCAGAACCACGTGCCAATGACCCCGGAAGCACCTGCCGAGCACGCCGGAAACACCTGCTCGACTCGCCAGAACCACCTGCCGGACACGCAAAAATCACCTGCCGGCTACTCCACAACCAGTTGGGGAACACTTCGGAATCACCTGCCGGGCTTGCTGGAACCACCTGCCGGTCATGCCAAAATCACCTGCCAACTACGCCAGTACCACTTGGCGGACACTGTGGAAACACCTGTCGGGCCGGCCGGAACCACATCTCAGACGTGCCAGAACCATGTGCATGAGATGCTGGAACCACACCCCGAACAGACGGAAAACACCTGCCAGACCCGTCTGAACAACCTGCCGAGCACGCCGGAGCCACCTGCTCGACTCGCCGGAACCACCTACCTGACATGCCAAAATCACCAGCCGGGTATTCCAGAACCTCTTGGCGGACACTCCGGAATCATCTGCCGGACATGCCGGAACCAGCTCTCAGACACACCAGAACCACGTGCCGGAGACGCCGGAAGCACCTGCCGAGCATGCCGGAGCCACCTGCTCGACTCGCCAGAAACACCTGCCGGACACGCCAAAATCACCTGCCGGGTACGCCAGAACCACCTGGCGGACACTCCGAAATCACCTGTCGCGCATGCCGGAACCACATCTCAGACGTGCCGGAAGCACGTGCCGGACACGCCGGAATCACCTACCGGACAGACCGGAACCACCTGCCGAGCACGCCGGAGCCACCTGTTCGACTCGCTGGAACCACCTGCCGGACAGGCCAATATCAACTGCTGGCTATGCCAGAACCACCTGGGGGACAGTCCGGGATCACCTGCCAGCCATGGCGGAACCACCTCTCAGACGTACCAGAACCACCTGCCGGAGAAGCTGGAAACACGTCCTGGACAGACTGGAACCACGTGACGGCCATGCCTGAACCACCTGCCGAGCACGGCGGAACCACCTGCCGGACACGCCAAAATCACCTGCGGGCTACGCCAGAACCACTTGGACGACTCTCCGAAATGACCTGCCGGGCATGTTGGAACCACCTCTCAGACGTGCCAGAAGCACGTGGCGGACAGTCCGGAATCACCTGTTGGGCATACGCAACCACCTCTGACACGTACCAGAACCACGTGCCGTGCACGCCGGAACCACCTACCGGACAGACCGGAATCAGCTTTTGGGCATGCCGGAACCACCAGTCAGATGTGCCAGAAACACGTGCCGGAGACGCCGGAAGCACCTGCCGAGCACGTCGCAACCACCTGCTCAACTCGCCTGAACCACCTGCCGGACACGCCAAAATCACCTGCCCGCTACACCAGCACCACTTCGGGGACAAGCCGGAATCACGTGAGGGGCATGCCGGCACAGCCTCTCAGACTGAACCTCGTGCCGGACACCACAGAACAACCTGCCGGACAGACCGGAACCACCTGCCGGACATGCCAAAATCATCTGCCGACTATGCCAGAACCACTTGGCGAACACTCCGGAATCACTTGCCGGGCATGCAGGAACCACCTCTCAGACATGCCAGAACCCCGTGCCAATGACCCCGGAAGCACCTGCCGAGCACGCCGGAACCACCTGCTCGACTCGCCAGAACCACCTGCCGATCACGCAAAAATCACCTGCCGGCTACGCCACAACCAGTTGGTGAACACTTTGGAATCACCTGCCAGGCTTGCTGGAACCACCTGCCAGTCATGCCAAAATCACCTGCCAACTACGCCAGAACCGCTTGGCGGACACTGTGGAAACACCTGTCGGGCCGGCTGGAACCACATCTCAGACGTGCCAGAAACGTGTTCATGAGATGCTGGAACCACACCCCGAACAGACGGATACCACCTGCCAGAACCGCCTGAACCACCTGCTGAGCACGCCGGAACCACCTGCTCGACTCAACGGTACCACCTCCCTGACACGCCAAAATCACCTGCTGGGTATGCCAGAACCACTTGGCGGACACTCCGGAATCATCTGCCGGACATGCCGGAACCAGCTCTCAGACACACCAGAACCAAGTGCCGGAGACGCCGGAAGCACCTGCCGAGCATGCCGGAGCCACCTGCTCGACTCGCCAGAAACACCTGCCGGACACGCCAAAATCACCTGCCGGGTATGCCAGAACCACCTGGCGGACACTATGGAATCACCTGCCGCGCATGCCGGAACCACCTCTCAGACGTGCCGGAAGCACGTGCCAGACACGCCGGAAACACCTACCGGACAGACCGGAACCACCTGCCAAGAACGCCGGAGCCACCTGCTCGTCTCGCTGGAACCACCTCCCGGAAAGGCCAATATCAACTGCTGGCTATGCCAGAACCACCTGGGGGACAGTCCGGGATAACCTGCCAGCCATGGCGGAACCACCTCTCAGACATACCAGAACCACCTGCCGGAGAAGCTGGAAACACGTCCTGGACAGACTGGAACCACGTGACGGCCATGCCTGAACCACCTGCCGAGCTCGGCGGAACCACCTGCCGGACACGCCAAAATCACCTGCGGGCTACGCCAGAACCACTTGGACGACACTCCGAAATGACCTGCCGGGCATGTTGCAACACCTCTCAGACGTGCCAGAAGCACGTGGCGGACAGTCCGGAATCACCTGTTGGGCATACGCAACCACCTCTGACACGTGCGAGAACCACGTGCCGTGCACGCCGGAACCACCTACCGGACAGACCGGAATCAACTTTTGGGCATGCCGGAACCACCAGTCAGATGTGCCAGAAACACGTGCCGGAGACGCCGGAAGCACCTGCCAAGCACGTCGCAACCACCTGCTCAACTCGCCTGAACCACCTGCCGGACACGCCAAAATCACCTGCCCGCTACACCAGCACCACTTCGGGGACAAGCCGGAATCACGTGAGGGGCATGCCGGCACAGCCTCTCAGACTGAACCTCGTGCCGGACACCACGGAACCACCTGCCGGACAGACCGGAACCACCTGCCGGACACGCCAGAACCACCGGCTCGACCCGCCGGAACGACCGCTGGACATGCAAAATCACCTGCCGGCTACGCCGGAAACACTTGGCGAACACTCCGGAATCACCTGCCGGGCATGCCGGTACCACCTCTCAGATATGCCAGAACCACGTGCCAATGACCCCGGAAGCACCTGCTGAGCACGCCGGAACCACCTGCTCGACTCGCCAGAACCACCTGCCGGACACGCAGAAATCACCTGCCGGCTACGCCACAACCAGTTGGGGAACACTTCGGAATCACCTGCCGGGCTTGCTGGAACCACCTGCCGGTCATGCCAAAATCACCTGCCAACTACGCCAGTACCACTTGGCGGACACTGTGGAAACACCTGTCGGGCCGGCCGGAACCACATCTCAGACGTGCCAGAACCATGTGCATGAGATGATGGAACCACACCCCGAACAGACGGAAAACACCTGCCAGACCCGTCTGAACAACCTGCGGAGCACGCCGGAGCCACCTGCTCGACTCGCCGGAACCACCTACCTGACATGCCCAAATCACCAGCCGGGTATGCCAGAACCACTTGGCGGACACTCCGGAATCATCTGCCGGACATGCCGGAACCAGCTCTCAGACACACCAGAACCACGTGCCGGAGACGCCGGAAGCACCTGCCGAGCATGCCGGAGCCACCTGCTCGACTCGCCAGAAACTCCTGCCGGACACGCCACAACCAGTTGGGGTACACTTCGGAATCACCTGCCGGGCTTTCTGGAACCACCTGCCGGTCATGCCAAAATCACCTGCCAACTACGCCAGTACTACTTGGCGGACACTGTGGAAACACCTGTCGGGCCGGCCGGACCCACATCTCAGTTGTGCCAGAACCATGTGCATGAGATGCTGGATCCACACCCCGAACAGACGGAAAACACCTGCCAGACCCGTCTGAACAACCTGCCGAGCACGCCGGAGCCACCTGCTCGACTCGCCGGAACCACCTACCTGACATGACCAAATCACCAGCCGGGTATGCCAGAACCACTTGGCGGACACTATGGAATCATCTGCCGGACATGCCGGAACCAGCTCTCAGACACACCAGAACCACGTGCCGGAGACGCCGGAAGCACCTACCGAACATACCGGAGCCACCTGCTCGACTCGCCAGAAACACCTGCCGGACACGCCAAAATCACCTGCCAGGTACGCCAGAACCACCTGGAGGACACTCCAAAATCACCTGTCGCGCATGCCGGAACCACCTCTCAGACGTGCCGGAAGCACGTGCCGGACACGCCGGAATCACCTACCGGACAGACCGGAACCACCTGCCGAGCACGCCGGAGCCACCTGTTCGACTCGCTGGAACCACCTGCCGGACAGGCCAATATCAACTGCTGGCTATGCCAGAACCACCTGAGGGACGGTCCGGAATCACCTGCCAGCCATGGCGGAACCACCTCTCAGACGTACCAGAACCACCTGCCGGAGAAGCTGGAAACACGTCCTGGACAGACTGGAACCACGTGACGGCCATGCCTGAACCACCGGCCGAGCACAGCGGAACCACCTGCCGGACACGCCAAAATCACCTGCCAGGTACGCCAGAACCACCTGGAGGACACTCCAAAATCACCTGTCGCGCATGCCGGAACCACCTCTCAGACGTGCCAGAACCATGTGGCGGACAGTCCGGAATCACCTGTTGGGCATGCGCAACCACCTCTGAGACGTACCAGAACCACATGCCGTGCAGGCTGGAACCACCTACCGGACAGACCGGAATCACCTTTCGGGCATGCCGGAACCACCTGTCAGATGTGCCAGAAACACGTGCCGGAGACGCCGGAAGCACCTGCCAAGCACGTTGGAACCACCTGCTCAACTCGCCTGAACCACCTGCCGGACATGCCAAAATCACCTGCCGACTATGCCAGAACCACTTGGCGAACACTCCGGAATCACTTGCCGGGCATGCAGGAACCACCTCTCAGACATGCCAGAACCCCGTGCCAATGACCCCGGAAGCACCAGCCGAGCACGCCGGAACCACCTGCTCGACTCGCCAGAACCACCTGCCGATCACGCAAAAATCACCTGCCGGCTACGCCACAACCAGTTGGTGAACACTTCGGAATCACCTGCCAGGCATGCTGGAACCACCTGCCAGTCATGCCAAAATCACCTGCCAACTACGCCAGAACCGCTTGGCGGACACTGCGGAAACACCTGTCGGGCCGGCTGGAACCACATCTCAGACGTGCCAGAATCGTGTTCATGAGATGTTGGAACCACACCGCGAACAGACGGATACCACCTGCCAGAACCGCCTGAACCACCTGCTGAGCACGCCGGAACCACCTGCTCGACTCACCGGTACCACCTCCCTGACACGCCAAAATCACCTGCTGGGTATGCCAGAACCACTTGGCGGACACTCCGGAATCATCTGCCGGACATGCCGGAACCAGCTCTCATACACACCAGAACCAAGTGCCGGAGACGCCGGAAGCAACTGCCGAGCATGCCGGAGCCACCTGCTCGACTCGCCAGAAACACCTGCCGGACACGCCAAAATCACCTGCCGGGTATGCCAGAACCACCTGGCGGACACTACGGAATCACCTGCCGCGCATGCCGCAACCACCTCTCAGACGTGCCGGAAGCACGTGCCAGACACGCCGGAAACACCTACCGGACAGACCGGAACCACCTGCCAAGAACGCCGGAGCCACCTGTTCGACTCGCTGGAACCACCTGCCGGACAGGCCAATATCAACTGCTGGCTATGCCAGAACCACCTGGGGGACAGTCAGGGATCACCTGCCAGCCATGGCGGAACCACCTCTCAGACGTACCAGAACCACCTGCCGGAGAAGCTGGAAACACGTCCTGGACAGTCTGGAACCACCTGCCGGCCAAGCCTGAACCACCTGCCAAGCACAACGGAACAACCTGCCAGACACGCCAAAATCACCTGCGGGCTACACCAGAACCACTTGGACGACTCTCCGAAATGACCTGCCGGGCATGTTGGAACACCTCTCAGACGTGCCAGAAGCACGTGGCAGACAGTCCGGAATCACCTGTTGGGCATACGCAACCACCTCTGACACGTGCCAGAACCACGTGCCGTGCACGCCGGAACCACCTGCCGGACAGACCGGAATCAACTTTTGGGCATGCCGGAACCACCAGTCAGATGTGCCAGAAACACGTGCCGGAGACGCCGGAAGCACCTGCCGAGCACGCCGGAACCCCCTGCTCGACTCGCCAGAACCACCTGCCGATCATGCAAAAATCACCTGCCGGCTACGCCACAACCAGTTGGTGAACACTTTGGAATCACCTGCCAGGCTTGCTGGAACCACCTGCCAGTCATGCCAAAATCACCTGCCAACTAGGCCAGAACCGCTTGGCGGACACTGTGGAAACACCTGTCGGGCCTGCTGGAACCACATCTCAGACGTGCCAGAAACGTGTTCATGAGATGCTGGAACCACACCCCGAACAGACGGATACCACCTGCCAGAACCGCCTGAACCACCTGCTGAGCACGCCGGAACCACCTGCTCGACTCACCGGTACCACCTCCCTGACACGCCAAAATCACCTGCTGGGTATGCCAGAACCACTTGGCGGACACTCCGGAATCATCTGCCGGACATGCCGCAACCAGCTCTCAGACACACCAGAACCAAGTGCCGGAGACGCCGGAAGCACCTGCCGAGCATGCCGGAGCCACCTGCTCGACTCGCCAGAAACACCTGCCGGACACGCCAAAATCACCTGCCGGGTATGCCAGAACCACCTGGCGGACACTACGGAATCACCTGCCGCGCATGCCGCAACCACCTCTCAGACGTGCCGGAAGCACGTGCCAGACACGCCGGAAACACCTACCGGACAGACCGGAACCACCTGCCAAGAACGCCGGAGCCACCTGTTCGACTCGCTGGAACCACCTGCCGGACAGGCCAATATCAACTGCTGGCTATGCCAGAACCACCTGGGGGACGGTCCGGAATCGCCTGCCAGCCATGGCGGAACCACCTCTCAGACGTACCAGAACCACCTGCCGGAGAAGCTGGAAACACGTCCTGGACAGTCTGGAACCACCTGCCGGCCAAGCCTGAACCACCTGCCAAGCACAACGGAACAACCTGACAGACACGCCAAGATCACCTGCGTGTTATGCCAGAACCACTTGGAGGACTCTCTGTGATGACCTGCCGGGCATGCCGGAACCACCTCTCAGACGTGCCAGAACCGTGTGGCGGACAGTCCGGAATCACCTGTTGGGCATGCGCAACCACCTCTGAGACGTACGAGAACCACATGCCGTGCAGGCTGGAACCACCTACCGGACAGAACGGAATCACCTTTCGGGCATGTCGGAACCACCTGTCAGATGTGCCAGAAACACGTGCCGGAGACGCCGGAAGCACCTGCCAAGCACGTTGGAACCACCTGCTCAACTCGCCTGAACCACCTGCCGGACATGCCAAAATCACCTGCCAACTACGCCAGAACCGCTTGGAGTACACTGCGGAAACACCCGTCGGGCCGGCTGGAACCACATCTCAGACGTGCCAGAAACGTGTTCATGAGATGCTGGAACCACACCGCGAACAGACGGATACCACCTGCCAGAACCGCCTGAACCACCTGCTGAGCACGCCGGAACCACCTGCTCGACTCGCCAGAAACACCTGCCGGACACGCCAAAATCACCTGCCGGGTACGCCAGAACCACCTGGCGGACACTCCGAAATCACCTGTCGCGCATGCCGGAACCACCTCTCAGACGTGCCGGAAGCACGTGCCGGACACGCCGGAATCACCTACCGGACAGACCGGAACCACCTGCCGAGCACGCCGGAGCCACCTGTTCGACTCGCTGGAACCACCTGCCGGACAGGCCAATATCAACTGCTGGCTATGCCAGAACCACCTGGGGGACAGTCCAGGATCACCTGCCAGCCATGGCGGAACCACCTCTCAGACGTACCAGAACCACCTGCCGGAGAAGCTGGAAACACGTCCTGGACAGACTGGAACCACGTGACGGCCATGCCTGAACCACCTGCCGAGCACGGCGGAACCACCTGCCGGACACGCCAAAATCACCTGCGGGCTAAGCCAGAACCACTTGGACGACTCTCCAAAATGACCTGCCGGGCATGTTGGAACCACCTCTCAGACGTGCCAGAAGCACGTGGCGGACAGTCCGGAATCACCTGTTGGGCATACGCACCAACCTCTGACACGTACCAGAACCACGTGCCGTGCACGACGGAACCACCTTCCGGACAGACCGGAATCAACTTTTGGGCATGCCGGAACCACCAGTCAGATGTGCCAGAAACACGTGCCGGAGACGCCGGAAGCACCTGCCGAGCACGTCGCAACCACCTGCTCAACTCGCCTGAACCACCTGCCGGACACGCCAAAATCACCTGTCCGCTACACCAGCACCACTTCGGGGACAAGCCGGAATCACGTGAGGGGCATGCCGGCACAGCCTCTCAGACTGAACCTCGTGCCGGACACCACAGAACCACCTGCCGGACAGACCGGAACCACCTGCCGGACACGCCGGAACCACCGGCTCGACCCGCCGGAACGACCGCTGGACATGCAAAATCACCTGCCGGCCACGCCGGAAACACTTGGCGAACACTCCGGAATCACCTGCCGGGCATGCCGGAACCACCTCTCAGATATGCCAGAACCACGTGCCAATGACCCCGGAAGCAGCTGCCGAGCACGCCGGAACCACCTGCTCGACTCGCCAGAACCACCTGCCGGAAACGCAAAAATCACTTGCCGGCTACGCCGCAACCAGTTGGGGAACACTTCTGAATCACCTGCCGGGCTTGCTGGAACCACCTGACGGTCATGCCAAAATCACCTGCCAACTACGCCAGTACCACTTGGCGGACACTGTGGAAACACCTGTCGGGCCGGCCGGAACCACATCTCAGACGTGCCAGAACCTTGTGCATGAGATGCTGGAACCACACCCAAACAGACGGAAAACACCTGCCAGACCCGTCTGAACAACCTGCCGAGCACGCCGGAGCCACCTGCTCGACTCGCCGGAACCACCTACCTGACATGCCCAAATGACCAGCCGGGTATGCCAGAACGACTTGGCGGACACTCCGGAATCATCTGCCGGACATGCCGCAACCAGCTCTCAGACACACCAGAACCACGTGCCGGAGACGCCGGAAGCACCTGCCGAGCATGCCGGAGCCACCTGCTCGACTCGTCAGAAACACCTGCCGGACACGCCAAAATCACCTGCCGGGTACGCCAGAACCACCTGGCGGACACTCCGAAATCACCTGTCGCGCATGCCGGAACCACCTCTCAGACGTGCCGGAAGCACGTGCCGGACACGCCGGAATCACCTACCGGACAGACCGGAACCACCTGCCGAGCACGCCGGAGCCACCTGTTCGACTCGCTGGAACCACCTGCCGGACAGGCCAATATCAACTGCTGGCTATGCCAGAACCACCTGGGGGACGGTCCGGGATCGCCTGACAGCCAGGGCGGAACCACTTCTCAGACGTACCAGAACCACCTGCCGGAGAAGCTGGACACACGTCCTGGACAGTCTGCAACCACCTGCCGGCCAAGCCTGAACCACCTGCCAAGCACAACGGAACAACCTGCCAGACACGCCAAAATCACCTGCGTGTTATGCCAGAACCACTTGGAGGACTCTCTGGGATGACCTGCCGGGCATGCCGGAACCACCTCTCAGACGTGCCAGAACCATGTGGCGGACAGTCCGGAATCACCTGTTGGGCATGCGCAACCACCTCTGAGACGTACCAGAACCACATGCCGTGCAGGCTGGAACCACCTACCGGACAGACCGGAA
The DNA here is from genome assembly GCF_037783145.1 of Equus przewalskii. Classification (NCBI taxonomy): domain Eukaryota; kingdom Metazoa; phylum Chordata; class Mammalia; order Perissodactyla; family Equidae; genus Equus; species Equus przewalskii. Next base: position 80,414 of record NW_027227397.1, on the reverse strand, counting down.
TCACCTTTCGGGCATGCCGGAACCACCTGTCAGATGTGCCAGAAACACGTGCCGGAGACGCCGGAAGCACCTGCCGAGCACGTTGGAACCACCTGCTCAACTCGCCTGAACCACCTGCCGGACATGCCAAAATAACCTGCCGACTATGCCAGAACCACTTGGCGAACACTCCGGAATCACTTGCCGGGCGTGCAGGAACCACCTCTCAGACATGCCAGAACCCTGAGCCAATGACCCCGGAAGCACCTGACGATCACGCAAAAATCACCTGCCGGCTACGCCACAACCAGTTGGGGAACACTTCGGAATCACCTGCCGGGCTTGCTGGAACCACCTGCCGGTCATGCCAAAATCACCTGCCAACTACGCCAGTACCACTTGGCGGACACTGTGGAAACACCTGTCGGGCCGGCCGGAACCACATCTCAGATGTGCCAGGACCATGTGCATGAGATGCTGGAACCACACCCCGTACAGACGGAAAACACCTGCAAGACCCGTCTGAACAACCTGCCGAGCACGCCGGAGCCACCTGCTCGACTCGCCGGAACCACCTACCTGACATGACCAAATCACCAGCCGGGTATTCCAGAACCAATTGGCGGACACTCCGGAATCATCTGCCGGACATGCCTGAACCAGCTCTCAGACACACCAGAACCACGTGCCGGAGACGCCGGAAGCACCTGCCGAGCATGCCGGAGCCACCTTCTCGACTCGCCAGAAACACCTGCCGGACACGCCAATATCACCTGCCGGGTACGCCAGAACCACCTGGCGGACACTCCGAAATCACCTGTCACGCATGCCGGAACCACCTCTCAGACGTGCCGGAAGCACGTCCCGGACACGCCGGAATCACCTACCGGACAGACCGGAAGAACCTGCCGAGCATGCCGGAGCCACCTGTTCGACTCGCTGGAACCACCTGCCGGACAGGCCAATATCAACTGCTGGCTATGCCAGAACCACCTGGGGGACGGTCCGGAATCGCCTGCCAGCCATGACGGAACCACCTCTCAGACGTACCAGAACCACCTGCCGGAGAAGCTGGAAACACGTCCTGGACAGTCTGGAACCACCTGCCGGCCAAGCCTGAACCACCTGCCAAGCACAACGGAACAACCTGCCAGACACGCCAAAATCACCTGCGTGTTATGCCAGAACCACTTGGAGGACTCTGTGGGATGACCTGCCGGGCATGCCGGAACCACCTCTCAGACGTGCCAGAACCATGTGGCGGACAGTCCAGAATCACCTGTTGGGCATGCGCAACCACCTCGGAGACGTACCAGAACCACATGCCGTGCAGGCTGGAACCACCTACCGGACAGACCGGAATCACCTTTCGGGCATGCCGGAACCACCTGTCAGATGTGCCAGAAACACGTGCCGGAGACGCCGGAAGCACCTGCCAGGCACGTTGGAACCACCTGCTCAACTCGCCTGAACCACCTGCCGGACATGCCAAAATCACCTGCCGACTATGCCAGAACCACTTGGCGAACACTCCGGAATCACTTGCCGGGCATGCAGGAACCACCTCTCAGACATGCCAGAACCCCGTGCCAATGACCCCGGAAGCACCAGCCGAGCACGCTGGAACCACCTGCTCGACTCGCCAGAACCACCTGCCGATCACGCAAAAGTCACCTGCCGGCTACGCCAAAACCAGTTGGTGAACACTTTGGAATCACCTGCCAGGCTTGCTGGAACCACCTGCCAGTCGTGCCAAAATCACCTGCCAACTACGCCAGAACCGCTTGGCGGACACTGCGGAAACACCCGTCGGGCCGGCTGGAACCACATCTCAGAAGTGCCAGAAACTTGTTCATGAGACGCTGGAACCACACCGCGAACAGACGGATACCACCTGCCAGAACCGCCTGAACCACCTGCTGAGCACGCCGGAACCTCCTGCTCGACTCACCGGTACAACCTCCCTGACACGCCAAAATCACCAGCTGGGTATGCCAGAACCACTTGGCGGACACTCCGGAATCATCTGCCGGACATGCCGGAACCAGCTCTCAGACACACCAGAACCAAGTGCCGGAGACGCCGGAAGCACCTGCCGAGCATGCCGGAGCCACCTGCTCGACTCGCCAGAAACACCTGCCGGACACGCCAAAATCACCTGCCGGGTATGCCAGAACCACCTGGCGGACACTACCGAATCACCTCCCGCGCATGCCGCAACCACCTCTCAGACGTGCCGGAAGCACGTGCCAGACACGCCGGAAACACCTACCGGACAGACCGGAACCACCTGCCAAGAACGCCGGAGCCACCTGTTCGACTCGCTGGAACCACCTGCCGGACAGGCCAATATCAACTGCTGGCTATGCCAGAACCACCTGGGGGACAGTCCGGGATCACCTGCCAGCCATGGCGGAACCACCTCTCAGACGTACCAGAACCACCTGCCAGAGAAGCTGGAAACACGTCCTGGACAGACTGGAACCACGTGACGGCCATGCCTGAACCACCTGCCGAGCACGGCGGAACCACCTGCCGGACACGCCAAAATCACCTGCGGGCTACGCCAGAACCACTTGGACGACTCTCCGAAATGACCTGCCGGGCATGTTGGAACCACCTCTCAGACGTGCCAGAAGCACGTGGCGGACAGTCCGGAATCACCTGTTGGGCATACGCACCAACCTCTGACACGTACCAGAACCACGTGCCGTGCACGCCGGAACCACCTACCGGACAGACCGGAATCAACTTTTGGGCATGCCGGAACCACCAGTCAGATGTGCCAGAAACACGTGCCGGAGACGCCGGAAGCACCTGCCGAGCACGTCGCAACCACCTGCTCAACTCGCCTGAACCACCTGCCGGACACGCCAAAATCTCCTGCCCGCTACACCAGCACCACTTCGGGGACAAGCCGGAATCACGTGAGGTGCATGCCGGCACAGCCTCTCAGACTGAACCTCGTGCCGGACACCACAGAACCACCTGCCGGACAGACCGGAACCACCTGCCGGACACGCCGGAACCACCGGCTCGACCCGCCGGAACGACCGCTGGTCATGCAAAATCACCTGCCGGCCACGCCGGAAACACTTGGCGAACACTCCGGAATCACCTGCCGGGCATGCCGGAACCACCTCTCAGATATGCCAGAACCACGTGCCAATGACCCCGGAAGCACCTGCCGAGCACGCCGGAACCACCTGCTCGACTCGCCAGAACCACCTGCCAGACACGCAAAAATCACCTGCCGGCTACTCCACAACCAGTTGGGGAACACTTCGGAATCACCTGCCGGGCTTGCTGGAACCACCTGCCGGTCATGCCAAAATCACCTGCCAACTACGCCAGTACCACTTGGCGGACACTGTGGAAACACCTGTCGGGCCGGCCGGAACCACATCTCAGACGTGCCAGAACCATGTGCATGAGATGCTGGAACCACACCCCGAACAGACGGAAAACACCTGCCAGACCCGTCTGAACAACCTGCCGAGCACGCCGGAGCCACCTGCTCGACTCGCCGGAACCACCTACCTGACATGCCAAAATCACCAGCCGGGTATGCCAGAACCACTTGGCGGACACTCCGGAATCATCTGCCGGACATGCCGGAACCAGCTCTCAGACACACCAGAACCACGTGCCGGAGACGCCGGAAGCACCTGCCGAGCATGCCGGAGACACCTGCTCGACTCGCCAGAAACACCTGCCGGACACGCCAAAATCACCTTCCAGGTACGCGAGAACCACCTGGCGGACACTCCGAAATCACCTGTCGCGCATGCCGGAACCACCTCTCAGACGTGCCGGAAGCACGTGCCGGACACGCCGGAATCACCTACCGGACAGACCGGAACCACCTGCCGAGCACGCCGGAGCCACCTGTTCGACTTGCTGGAACCACCTGACGGACAGGCCAATATCAACTGCTGGCTATGCCAGAACCACCTGGGGGACGGTCCGGAATCGCCTTCCAGCCATGGCGGGACCACCTCTCAGACGTACCAGAACCACCTGCCGGAGAAGCTGGAAACACGTCCTGGACAGTCTGGAACCACCTGCCGGCCAAGCCTGAACCACCTGCCAAGCACAACGGAACAACCTGCCAGACACGCCGAAATCACCTGCGTGTTATGCCAGAACCACTTGGATGACTCTCTGGGATGACCTGCCGGGCATGCCGGAACCACCTCTCAGACGTGCCAGAACCATGTGGCGGACAGTCCGGAATCACCTGTTGGGCATGCGCAACCACCTCTGAGACGTACCAGAACCACATGCCGTGCAGGCTGGAACCACCTACCGGACAGATCGGAATCACCTTTCGGGCATGCCGGAACCACCTGTCAGATGTGCCAGAAACACGTGCCGGAGACGCCGGAAGCACCTGCCAAGCACGTTGGAACCACCTGCTCAACTCACCTGAACCACCTGCCGGACATGCCAAAATCACCTGCCGACTATGCCAGAACCACTAGGTGAACACTCCGGAATCAATTGCCGGGCATGCAGGAACCACCTCTCAGACATGCCAGAACCCCGTGCCAATGACCCCGGAAGCACCAGCCGAGCACGCCGGAACCACCTGCTCGACTCGCCAGAACCACCTGCCGATCAGGCAAAAATCACCTGCCGGCTACGCCACAACCAGTTGGTGAACACTTTGGAATCACCTGCCAGGCTTGCTGGAACCACCTGCCAGTCATGCTAAAATCACCTGCCAACTACGCCTGAACCGCTTGGCGGACACTGCGGAAACACCTGTCGGGCCGGCTGGAACCATGTATCAGACGTGCCAGAAACGTGTTCATGAGATGCTGGAACCACACCCCGAACAGACGGATACCACCTGCCAGAACCGCCTGAACCACCTTCTGAGCACGCCGGAACCACCTGCTCGACTCACTGGTACCACCTCCCTGACACGCCAGAATCACCTGCTGGATATGCCAGAACCACTTGGCGGACACTCCGGAATCATCTGCCAGACATGCCGGAACCAGCTCTCAGACAGACCAGAACCACGTGCCGGAGACGCCGGAAGCACCTGCCGAGCATGCCGGAGCCACCTGCTCGACTCGCCAGAAACACCTGCCGGACACGCCAAAATCACCTGCCGGGTACGCCAGAACCACCTGGCGGACACTCCGAAATCACCTGACGCGCATGCCGGAACCACCTCTCAGACTTGCCGGAAGCACGTGCCGGACACGCCGGAATCACCTACCGGACAGACCGGAACCACCTGCCGAGCACGCCGGAGCCACCTGTTCGACTGGCTGGAACCACCTGCCGGACAGGCCAATATCAACTGCTGGCTATGCCAGAACCACCTGGGGGACGGTCCGGAATCACCTGCCAGCCATGGCGGAACCACCTCTCAGACGTACCAGAACCACCTGCCGGAGAAGCTGGAAACACGTCCTGGACAGTCTGGAACCACCTGCCGGCCAAGCCTGAACCACCTGCCAAGCACAACGGAACAACCTGCCAGACACGCCAAAATCACCTGCGTGTTATGCCAGAACCACTTGGATGACTCTCTGGGATGACCTGCCGGGCATGCCGGAACCACCTCTCAGACGTGCCAGAACCATGTGGCGGACAGTCCGGAATCACCTGTTGGGCATGCGCAACCACCTCTGAGACGTACCAGAACCACATGCCGTGCAGGCTGGAACCACCTACCGGACAGACCGGAATCACCTTTCGGGCATGCCGGAACCACCTGTCAGATGTGCCAGAAACACGTGCCGGAGACGCCGGAAGCACCTGCCAGGCACGTTGGAACCACCTGCTCAACTCGCCTGAACCACCTGCCGGACATGCCAAAATCACCTGCCGACTATGCCAGAACCACTTGGCGAACACTCCGGAATCACTTGCCGGGCATGCAGGAACCACCTCTCAGACGTGCCGGAAGCACGTGCCAGACACGCCGGAAACACCTACCGGACAGACCGGAACCACCTGCCAAGAACGCCGGAGCCACCTGTTCGACTCGCTGGAACCACCTGCCGGACAGGCCAATATCAACTGCTGGCTATGCCAGAACCACCTGGGGGACGGTCCGGGATCACCTGCCAGCCATGGCGGAACCACCTCTCAGACGTACCAGAACCACCTGCCGGAGAAGCTGGAAACACGTCCTGGACAGACTGGAACCACGTGACGGCCATGCCTGAACCACCGGCCGAGCACGGCGGAACCACCTGCCGGACACGCCAAAATCACCTGCGGGCTACGCCAGAACCACTTGGACGACTCTCCAAAATGACCTGCCGGGCATGTTGGAACCACCTCTCAGACGTGCCAGAAGCACGTGGCGGACAGTCCCGAATCACCTGTTGGGCATACGCAACCACCTCTGACACGTACCAGAACCACGTGCCGTGCACGACGGAACCACCTACCGGACAGACCGGAATCAACTTTTGGGCATGCCGGAACCACCAGGCAGATGTGCCAGAAACACGTGCCGGAGACGCCGGAAGCACCTGCCGAGCACGTCGCAACCACCTGCTCAACTCGCCTGAACCACCTGCCGGACACGCCAAAATCACCTGCCAACTACGCCAGAACCGCTTGGCGGACACTGCGGAAACACCTGTCGGGCCGGCTGGAACCACATCTCAGACGTGCCAGAAACGTGTTCATGAAATGCTGGAATCAGACCGCGAACAGACGGATACCAAATGCCAGAACCGCCTGAACCACCTGCTGAGCACGCCGGAACCACCTGCTCGACTCACCGGTACCACCTCCCTGACACGCCAAAATCACCTGCTGGGTATGCCAGAACCACTTGGCGGACACTCCGGAATCATCTGCCGGACATGCCGGAACCAGCTCTCAGACACACCAGAACCAAGTGCCGGAGATGCCGGAAGCACCTGCCGAGCATGCCGGAGCCACCTGCTCGACTCGCCAGAAACACCTGCCGGACACGCCAAAATCACCTGCCGGGTATGCCAGAACCACCTGGCGGACACTACGGAATCACCTCCCGCGCATGCCGGAACCACCTCTCTGCCGTGCCAGAACCATGTGGCGGACAGTCCGGAATCACCTGTTGGGCATGCGCAACCACCTCTGAGACCCACCAGAACCACATGCCGTGCAGGCTGGAACCACCTACCGGACAGACCGGAATCACCTTTCGGGCATGCCGGAACCACCAGGCAGATGTGCCAGAAACACGTGCCGGAGACGCCGGAAGCACCTGCCGAGCACGTCGCAACCACCTGCTCAACTCGCCTGAACCACCTGCCGGACACGCCAAAATCAACTGCCCGCTACACCAGCACCACTTCGGGGACAAGCCGGAATCACGTGAGGGGCATGCCGGCACAGCCTCTCAGACTGAACCTCGTGCCGGACACCACAGAACCACCTGCCGGACAGACCGGAACCACCTGCCGGACACGCCGGAACCACCGGCTCGACCCGCCGGAACGACCGCTGGTCATGCAAAATCACCTGCCGGCCACGCCGGAAACACTTGGCGAACACTCCGGAATTACCTGCCGGGCATGCCGGAACCACCTCTCAGATATGCCAGAACCACGTGCCAATGACCCCGGAAGCACCTGCCGAGCACGCCGGAACCACCTGCTCGACTCGCCAGAACCACCTGCCGGACACGCAAAAATCACCTGCCGGCTACTCCACAACCAGTTGGGGAACACTTCGGAATCATCTGCCGGGCTTGCTGGAACCACCTGCCGGTCATGCCAAAATCACCTGCCAACTACGCCAGTACCACTTGGCGGACACTGTGGAAACACCTGTCGGGCCGGCCGGAACCACATCTCAGACGTGCCAGAACCATGTGCATGAGATGCTGGAACCACACAACGAACAGACGGAAAACACCTGCCAGACCTGTCTGAACAACCTGTCGAGCACGCCGGAGCCACCTGCTCGACTTGCCGGAACCACCTACCTGACATGCCAAAATCACCAGCCGGGTATTCCAGAACCACTTGGCGGACACTCCGGAATCATCTGCTGGACATGCCTGAACAAGCTCTCAGACACACCAGAACCACGTGCCGGAGACGCCAGAAGCACCTGCTGAGCATGCCGGAGCCACCTGCTCGACTCGCCAGAAACACCTGCCGGACACGCCAAAATCACCTGCCGGGTACGCCAGAACCACCTGGCCGACACTCCTAAATCACCTGTCGCGCATGCCGGAACCACCTCTCAGACGTGCCGGAAGCACGTGCCGGACACGCCGGAATCACCTACCGGACAGACCGGAACAACCTGCCGAGCACGCCGGAGCCACCTGTTCGACTTGCTGGAACCACCTGCCGGACAGGCCAATATCAACTGCTGGCTATGCCAGAACCACCTGGGGGACGGTCCGGAATCGCCTGCCAGCCATGGCGGAACCACCTCTCAGACGTACCACAACCACCTACCGGAGAAGCTGGAAACACGTCCTGTACAGTCTGGAACCACTTGCCGGCCAAGCCTGAACCACCTGCCAAGCACAACGGAACAACCTGCCAGACACGCCAAAATCACCTGCGTGTTATGCCAGAACCACTTGGAGGACTCTCTGGGATGACCTGCCGGGCATGCCGGAACCACCTCTCAGACGTGCCAGAACCATGTGGCGGACAGTCCGGAATCACCTGTTGGGCATGCGCAACCACCTCTGAGACGTACCAGAACCACATGCCGTGCAGGCTGGAACCACCTACCGGACAGACCGGAATCACCTTTCGGGCATGCCGGAACCACCTGTCAGATGTGCCAGAAACACGTGCCGGAGACGCCGGAAGCACCTGCCAGGCACGTTGGAACCACCTGCTCAACTCGCCTGAACCACCTGCCGGACATGCCAAAATCACCTGCCGACTATGCCAGAACCACTTGGCGAACACTCCGGAATCACTTGCCGGGCATGCAGGAACCACCTCTCAGACATGCCAGAACCCCGTGCCAATGACCCCGGAAGCACCAGCCGAGCACCCCGGAACCACATGCTCGACTAGCCAAAACCACCTGCCGATCACGCATAAGTCACCTGCCGGCTACACCACAACCAGTTGGTGAACACTTTGGAATCACCTGCCAGGCTTGCTGGAACCACCTGCCAGTCATGCCAAAATCACCTGCCAACTACGCCAGAACCGCTTGGCGGACACTGCGGAAACAGCTGTCGGGCCGGCTGGAACCACATCTCAGACGTGCCAGAAACGTGTTCATGAAATGCTGGAACCAGACCGCGAACAGACTGATACCACCTGCCAGAACCGCCTGAACCACCTGCTGAGCACGCCGGAACCACCTGCTCGACTCACCGGTACCACCTCCCTGACACGCCAAAATCACCTGCTGGGTATGCCAGAACCACTTGGCGGACACTCCGGAATCATCTGCCGGACATGCCGGAACCAGCTCTCAGACACACCAGAACCAAGTGCCGGAGACGCCGGAAGCACCTGCCGAGCATGCTGGAGCCACCTGCTCGACTCGCCAGAAACACCTGCCGGACACGCCAAAATCACCTGCCGGGTATGCCAGAACCACCTGGCGGACACTACGGAATCACCTGCCGCGCATGCCGCAACCACCTCTCAGACGTGCCGGAAGCACGTGCCAGACACGCCGGAAACACCTACCGGACAGACCGGAACCACCTGCCAAGAACGCCGGAGCCACCTGTTCCACTCGCTGGAACCACCTGCCGGACAGGCCAATATCAACTGCTGGCTATGCCAGAACCACCTGGGGGACGGTCCGGGATCACCTGCCAGCCATGGCGGAACCACCTCTCAGACGTACCAGAACCACCTGCCGGAGAAGCTGGAAACACGTCCTGGACAGACTGGAACCACGTGACGGCCATGCCTGAACCACCTGCCGAGCACGGCGGAACCACCTGCCGGACACGCCAAAATCACCTGCGGGCTACGCCAGAACCACTTGGACGACTCTCCGAAATGACCTGCCGGGCATGTTGGAACCACCTCTCAGACTTGCCAGAAGCACGTGGCGGACAGTCCCGAATCACCTGTTGGGCATACGCAACCACCTCTGACACGTACCAGAACCACGTGCCGTGCACGCCGGAACCACCTACCGGACAGACCGGAATCAACTTTTGGGCATGCCGGAACCACCAGTCAGATGTGCCAGAAACACGTGCCGGAGACGCCGGAAGCACCTGCCGAGCACGTCGCAACCACCTGCTCAACTCGCCTGAACCACCTGCCGGACACGCCAAAATCACCTGCCCGCTACACCAGCACCACTTCGGGGACAAGCCGGAATCACGTGAGGGGCATGCCGGCACAGCATCTCAGACTGAACCTCGTGCCGGACACCACAGAACCACCTGCCGGACAGACCGGAACCACCTGCCGGACACGCCGGAACCACCGGCTCGACCCGCCGGAACGACCGCTGGACATGCAAAATCACCTGCCGGCCATGCCGGAAACACTTGGCGAACACTCCGGAATCACCTGCCGGGCATGCCGGAACCACCTCTCACATATGCCAGAACCACGTGCCAATGACCCCGGAAGCACCTGCCGAGCACGCCGGAACCACCTGCTCGACTCGCCAGAACCACCTGCCAGACACGCAAAAATCACCTGCCGGCTACGCCACAACCAGTTGGGGAACACTTCGGAATCACCTGCCGGGCTTGCTGGAACCACCTGCCAATCATGCCAAAATCACCTGCCAACTACGCCAGTACCACTTGGCGGACACTGTGGAAACACCTGTCGGGCCGGCCGGAACCACATCTCAGACGTGCCAGAACCATGTGCATGAGATGCTGGAACCACACCCCGAACAGACGGAAAACACCTTCCAGACCCGTCTGAACAACCTGCCGAGCACGCCGGAGCCACCTGCTCGACTCGCCGGAACCACCTACCTGACATGCCCAAATCACCAGCCGGGTATGCCAGAACCACTTGGCGGACACTCCGGAATCATCTGCCGGACATGCCGGAACCAGCTCTCAGACACACCAGAACCACGTGCCGGAGACGCCGGAAGCACCTGCCGAGCATGCCGGAGACACATGCTCGACTCGCCAGAAACTCCTGCCGGACACGCCAAAATCACCTTCCAGGTACGCCAGTACCACCTGGCGGACACTCCGAAATCACCTGTCGCGCATGCCGGAACCACCTCTCAGACGTGCCGGAAGCACGTGACGGACACGCCGGAATCACCTACCGGACAGACTGGAACCACCTGCCGAGCACCCCGGAGCCACCTGTTCGACTTGCTGGAACCACCTGACGGACAGGCCAATATCAACTGCTGGCTATGCCAGAACCACCTGGGGGACGGTCCGGAATGACCTGCCAGCCATGGCGGAACCACCTCTCAGACGTACCAGAACCACCTGCCGGAGAAGCTGGAAACACGTCCTGGACAGTCTGGAACCACCTGCCGGCCAAGCCTGAACCACCTGCCAAGCACAACGGAACAACCTGCCAGACACGCCAAAATCACCTGCGTGTTATGCCAGAACCACTTGGAGGACTCTCTGGGATGACCTGCCGGGCATGCCGGAACCACCTCTCAGACGTGCCAGAACCATGTGGCGGACAGTCCGGAATCACCTGTTGGGCATGCGCAACCACCTCTGAGACGTACCAGAACCACATGCCGTGCAGGCTGGAACCACCTACCGGACAGACCGGAATCACCTTTCGGGCATGCCGGAACCACCTGTCAGATGTGCCAGAAACACGTGCCGGAGACGCCGGAAGCACCTGCCAAGCACGTTGGAACCACCTGCTCGACTCGCCAGAACCACCTGCCAATAACGCAAAAATCACCTGCCGGCTACGCCACAACCAGTTGGGGAACACTTCGGAATCACCTGCCGGGCTTGCTGGAACCACCAGCCGGTCATGCCAAAATCAACTGCCAACTACGCCAGTACCACTTGGCGGACACTGTGGAAACACCTGTCGGGCCGGCCGGAACCACATCTCAGACGTGCCAGAACCATGTGCATGAGATGCTGGAACCACACCCCAAACAGACGGAAAACACCTGCCAGACCCGTCTGAACAACCTGCCGAGCACGCCGGAGCCACCTACCTGACATGCCCAAATCACCAGCCGGGTATGCCAGAACCACTTGGCGGACACTCCGGAATCATCTGCTGGACATGCCGGAATCAGCTCTCAGACACACCAGAACCACGTGCCGGAGACGCCGGAAGCACCTGCCGAGCATGCCGGAGCCACCTGCTCGACTCGCCAGAAACACCTGCCGGACACGCCAAAATCACCTGCCGACTATGCCAGAACCACTTGGCGAACACTCCGGAATCACTTGCCGGGCATGCAGGAACCACCTCTCAGACATGCCAGAAGCCCGTGCCAATGACCCCGGAAGCACCAGCCGAGCACGCCAGAACCACCTGCTCGACTCGCCAGAACCACCTGCCGATAACGCAAAAATCACCTGCCGGCTACGCCACAACCAGTTGGGGAACACTTCGGAATCACCTGCCGGGCTTGCTGGAACCACATGCCGGTCATGCCAAAATCACCTTCCAACTACGCCAGTACCACTTGGCGGACACTGTGGAAACACCTGTCGGGCCGGCCGGAACCACTTCTCAGACGTGCCAGAACCATGTGCATGAGATGCTGGAACCACACCCCGAACAGACGGAAAACACCTGCCAGACCCGTCTGAACAACCTGCCGAGCACGCCGGAGCCACCTACCTGACATGCCCAAATCATGTGCCGGACATGCCGGAACCAGCTCTCAGACACACCAGAACCACGTGCCGGAGACGCCGGAAGCACCTGCCGAGCATGCCGGAGCCACCTGCTCGACTCGCCAGAAACACCTGCCGGACGCGCCAAAATCACCTGCCGGGTATGCCAGAATCACCTGGCGGACACTCCGAAATCACCTGTCTCGCATGCCGGAACCACCTCTCAGACGTGCCGGAAGCACGTGCCGGACACGCCGGAATCACCTACCGGACAGACCGGAACCACCTGCCGAGCACGCCGGAGCCACCTGTTCGACTCGCTGGAACCACCTGCCGGACAGGCCAATATCAACTGCTGGCTATGCCAGAAGCACCTGGGGACGGTCCGGAATCACCTGCCAGCCATGGCGGAACCACCTCTCAGACGTACCAGAACCACCTGCCGGAGAAGCTGGAAACACGTCCTGGACAGTCTGGAACCACCTGCCGGCCAAGCCTGAACCACCTGCCAAGCACAATGGAACAACCTGCCAGACACGCCAAAATCACCTGCGTGTTATGCCAGAACCACTTGGAGGACTCTCTGGGATGACCTGCCGGGCATGCCGGAACCACCTCTCAGATATGCCAGAACCACGTGCCAATGACCCCGGAAGCACCTGCCGAGCACGCCGGAACCACCTGCTCGACTCGCCGGAACCACCTACCTGACATGCCCAAATCACCAGCTGGGTATGCCAGAACCACTTGGCGGACACTCCGGAATCATCTGCCGGACATGCCGGAACCAGCTCTCAGACACACCAGAACCACGTGCCGGAGACGCCGGAAGCACCTGCCGAGCATGCCGGAACCACCTGCTCGACTCGCCAGAACCACCTGCCGATAACGCAAAAATCACCTGCCGGCTACGCCACAACCAGTTGGGGAACACTTCGGAATCACCTGCCGGGCTTGCTGGAACCACCAGCCGGTCATGCCAAAATCAACTGCCAACTACGCCAGTACCACTTGGCGGACACTGTGGAAACACCTGTCGGGCCGGCCGGAACCACATCTCAGACGTGCCAGAACCATGTGCATGAGATGCTGGAACCACACCCCAAACACACGGAAAACACCTGCCAGACCCGTCTGAACAACCTGCCGAGCTCGCCGGAGCCACCTACCTGACATGCCCAAATCACCAGCCGGGTATGCCAGAACCACTTGGCGGACACTCCGGAATCATCTGCCGGACATGCCGGAATCAGCTCTCAGACACACCAGAATCACGTGCCGGAGACGCCGGAAGCACCTGCCGAGCATGCCGGAGCCACCTGCTCGACTCGCCAGAAACACCTGCCGGACACGCCAAAATCACCTGCCGGGTACGCCAGAACCACCTGGCGGACACTCCGAAATCACCTGTCGCGCATGTCGGAACCATCTCTCCGACGTGCCGGAAGCACGTGCCGGACACGCCGGAATCACCTACCGGACAGACCGGAACCACCTGCCGAGCATGCCGGAGCCACCTGTTCGACTCGCTGGAACCACCTGCCGGACAGGCCAATATCAACTGCTGGCTATGCCAGAACCACCTGGGGGACGGTCCGGAATCGCCTGCCAGCCATGGCGGAACCACCTCTCAGACGTACCAGAACCACCTGCCGGAGAAGCTGGAAACACGTCCTGGACAGACTGGAACCACGTGACGGCCATGCCTGAACCACCTGCCGAGCACGGCGGAACCACCTGCCGGACACACCAAAATCACCTGCGGTCTATGCCAGAACCACTTGGACGACTCTCCGAAATGACCTGCCGGGCATGTTGGAACCACCTCTCAGACGTGCCAGAAGCACGTGGCGGACAGTCCGGAATCACCTGTTGGGCATACGCAACCACCTCTGACACGTACCAGAACCACGTGCCGTGCACGCCGGAACCACCTACCGGACAGACCGGAATCAACTTTTGGGCATGCCGGAACCACCAGTCAGATGTGCCAGAAACACGTGCCGGAGACGCCGGAAGCACCTGCCGAGCACGTCGCAACCACCTGCTCAACTCGCCTGAACCACCTGCCGGACACGCCAAAATCACCTGCCGGCTACGCCACAACCAGTTGTGGAACACTTCGGAATCACCTGCCGGGCTTGCTGGAACCACCTGCCGGTCATGCCAAAATCACCTGCCAACTACGCCAGTACCACTTGGCGGACACTGTGGAAACACCTGTCGGGCCGCCCGGAACCACATCTCAGACGTGCCAGAACCATGTGCATGAGATGCTGGAACCACACCCCGAACAGACGGAAAACACCTGCCAGACCCGTCTTAACAACCTGCCGAGCACGAAAAAATCACCTGCCCGCTACACCAGCACCACTTCGGGGACAAGCCGGAATCACGTGAGGGGCATGCCGGCACAGCCTCTCAGACTGAACCTCGTGCCGGACACCACAGAACCACCTGCCGGACAGACCGGAACCACCTGCCGGACACGCCGGAACCACCGGCTTGACCCATCGGAACGACCGCTGGACATGCAAAATCACCTGCCGGCCACGCGGGAAACACTTGGCGAACACTCCGGAATCACTTGCCGGGCATGCAGGAACCACCTCTCAGACATGCCAGAACCCCGTGCCAATGACCCCGGAAGCAGCAGCCGAGCACGCCGGAACCACCTACTCAACTCGCCAGAACAACCTGCCGGACACGCAAAAATCACCTGCCGGCTACGCCACAACCAGTTGGGGAACACTTCGGAATCACCTGCCGGGCTTGCTGGAACCACATGCCGGTCATGCCAAAATCACCTTCCAACTACGCCAGTACCACTTGGCGGACACTGTGGAAACACCTGTCGGGCCGGCCGGAACCACCTCTCAGACGTGCCAGAAACGTGTTCATGAGATGCTGGAACCACACCCCGAACAGACGGAAAACACCTGCCAGACCCGTCTGAACAACCTGCCGAGCACGCCGGAGCCACCTGCTCGACTCGCTGGAACCACCTACCTGACATGCCAAAATCACCAGCCGGGTATGCCAGAACCACTTGGCGGACACTCCGGAATCAATTGCCGGGCATGCAGGAATCACCTCTCAGACATGCCAGAACCCCGTGCCAATGACCCCTGAAGTACCAGCCGAGCACGCCGGAACCACCTGCTCGGCTCACCAGAACCACCTGCCGATCAGGCAAAAATCACCTGCCGGCTACGCCATAACCAGTTGGTGAACACTTTGGAATCACCTGCCAGGCTTGCTGGAACCACCTGCCAGTCATGCCAAAATCACCTGCCAACTACGCCAGAACCGCTTGGCGGACACTGCGGAAACAGCTGTCGGGCCGGCTGGAACCACATCTCAGACGTGCCAGAAACGTGTTAATGAGATGCTGGAACCACACCCCGAACACACGGATACCACCTGCCAGAACCGCCTGAACCACCTGCTGAGCACGCCGGAACCACCTGCTCGACTCACCGGTACCACCTCACTGACACGCCAAAATCACGTGCTGGATATGCCAGAACCACTTGGCGGACACTCCGGAATCATCTGCCAGACATGCCGGAACCAGCTCTCAGACAGACCAGAACCACGTGCCGGAGACGCCGGAAGCACCTGCCGAGCATGCCGGAGCCACCTGCTCGACTCGCCAGAAACACCTGCCGGACACGCCAAAATCACCTGCCGGGTACGCCAGAACCACCTGGCGGACACTCCGTAATCACCTGACGCGCATGCCGGAACCACCTCTCAGACTTGCCGGAAGCACGTGCCGGACACGCCGGAATCACCTACCGGACAGACCGGAACCACCTGCCGAGCACGCCGGAGCCACCTGTTCGACTGGCTGGAACCACCTGCCGGACAGGCCAATATCAACTGCTGGCTATGCCAGAACCACCTGGGGGACGGTCCGGAATCACCTGCCAGCCATGGCGGAACCACCTCTCAGACGTACCAGAACCACCTGCCGGAGAAGCTGGAAAGACGTCCGGGACAGTGTGGAACCACCTGCCGGCCAAGCCTGAACCACCTGCCAAGCACAACGGAACAACCTGCCAGACACGCCAAAATCACCTGCGTGTTATGCCAGAACCACTTGGAGGACTCTCTGGGATGACCTGCCGGGCATGCCGGAACCACCTCTCAGACGTGCCAGAACCATGTGGCGGACAGTCCGGAATCACCTGTTGGGCATGCGCAACCACCTCTGAGACGTACCAGAACCACATGCCGTGCAGGCTGGAACCACCTACCGGACAGACCGGAATCACCTTTCGGGCATGCCGGAACCACCTGTCAGATGTGCCAGAAACACGTGCCGGAGACGCCGGAAGCACCTGCCAAGCACGTTGGAACCACCTGCTCAACTCGCCTGAACCACCTGCCGGACATGCCAAAATCACCTGCCGACTATGCCAGAACCACTTGGCGAACACTCCGGAATCACTTGCCGGGCATGCAGGAACCACCTCTCAGACATGCCAGAACCCCGTGCCAATGACCCCGGAAGCACCAGTCGAGCACGCCGGAACCACCTGCTCGACTCGCCAGAACCACCTGCCGATCAGGCAAAAATCACCTGCCGGCTACGCCACAACCAGTTGGTGAACACTTTGGAATCACCTGCCAGGCTTGCTGGAACCACCTGCCAGTCATGCCAAAATGACCTGCCAACTACGCCAGAACCGCTTGGCTGACACTGCGGAAACTCCTGTCGGGCCGGCTGGAACCACATCTCAGACGTGCCAGAAACGTGTTCATGAGATGCTGGAACCACACCCCGAACAGACGGATACCATCTGCCAGAACCGCTTGAACCACCTGCTGAGCACGCCGGAACCACCTGCTCGACTCACCGGTACCACCTCCCTGACACGCCAAAATCACCTGCTGGGTATGCCAGAACCACTTGGCGGACACTCCGGAATCATCTGCCGGACATGCCGGAACCAGCTCTCAGACACACCAGAACCAAGTGCTGGAGACGCCGGAAGCACCTGCCGAGCACGTCGCAACCACCTGCTCAACTCGCCTGAACCACCTGCCGGACACGCCAAAATCACCTGCCGGGTATGCCAGAACCACCTGGCGGACACTACGGAATCACCTGCCGCGCATGCCGGAACCACCTCTCAGACGTGCCAGAGCCATGTGGCGGACAGTCCGGAATCACCTGTTGGGCATGCGCAACCACCTCTGAGACGTACCAGAACCACATGCCGTGCAGGCTGGAACCACCTACCGGACAGACCGGAATCACCTTTCGGGCATGCTGGAACCACCTGTCAGATGTGCCAGAAACACGTGCCGGAGACGCCGGAAGCACCTGCCAAGCACGTTGGAACCACCTGCTCAACTCGCCTGAACCACCTGCCGGACATGCCAAAATCACCTGCCGATTATGCCAGAACCACTTGGCGAACACTCCGGAATCACCTGCCGGGCATGCCGGAACCACCTCTCAGATATGCCACAACCACGTGCCAATGACCCCGGAAGCACCTGCCGATCACGCCAGAATCACCTGCCGGCCAAGCCTGAACCACCTGCCAAGCACAACGGAACAACCTGCCAGACAAGCCAAAATCACCTGCATGTTATGCCAGAACCACTTGGAGGACTCTCTGGGATGACCTGCCGGGCATGCCGGAACCACCTCTCAGACGTGCCAGAACCATGTGGCGGACAGTCCGGAATCACCTGTTGGGCATGCGCAACCACCTCTGAGACGTACCAGAACCACATGCCGTGCAGGCTGGAACCACCTACCGGACAGACCGGAATCACCTTTCGGGCATGCCGGAACCACCTGTCAGATGTGCCAGAAACACGTGCCGGAGACGCCGGAAGCACCTGCCAAGCACGTTGGAACCACCTGCTCAACTCGCCTGAACCACCTGCCGGACATGCCAAAATCACCTGCCGACTATGCCAGAACCACTTGGCGAACACTCCGGAATCACTTGCCGGGCATGCAGGAACCACCTCTCAGACATGCCAGAAGCCCGTGCCAATGACCCCGGAAGCACCAGCCGAGCACGCCAGAACCACCTGCTCGACTCGCCAGAACCACCTGCCAATAACGCAAAAATCACCTGCCGGCTACGCCACAACCAGTTGGGGAACACTTCGGAATCACCTGCCGGGCTTGCTGGAACCACCAACCGGTCATGCCAAAATCAACTGCCAACTACGCCAGTACCACTTGGCGGACACTGTGGAAACACCTGTCGGGCCGGCCGGAACCAATTCTCAGACGTGCCAGAACCATGTGCATGAGATGCTGGAACCACACCCCAAACAGACGGAAAACACCTGCCAGACCCGTCTGAACAACCTGTCGAGCACGCCCGAGCCACCTACCTGACATGCCCAAATCACCAGCCGGGTATGCCAGAACCACTTGGCGGACACTCCGGAATCATCTGCCGGACATGCCGGAATCAGCTCTCAGACACACCAGAACCACGTGCCGGAGACGCCGGAAGCACCTGCCGAGCATGCCGGAGCCACCTGCTCGACTCGCCAGAAACACCTGCCGGACACGCCAAAATCACCTGCCGACTATGCCAGAACCACTTGGCGAACACTCCGGAATCACTTGCCGGGCATGCAGGAACCACCTCTCAGACATGCCAGAAGCCCGTGCCAATGACCCCGGAAGCACCAGCCGAGAACGCCAGAACCACCTGCTCGACTCGCCAGAACCACCTGCCGATCAGGCAAAAATCACCTGCCGGCTACGCCACAACCAGTTGGGGAACACTTCGGAATCACCTGCCGGGCTTGCTGGAACCACATGCCGGTCATGCCAAAATCACCTTCCAACTACGCCAGTACCACTTGGCGGACACTGTGGAAACACCTGTCGGGCCGGCCGGAACCACATCTCAGACGTGCCAGAACCATGTGCATGAGACGCTGGAACCACACCCCGAACAGACGGAAAACACCTGCCAGACCCGTCTGAACAACCTGCCGAGCACGCCGGAGCCACCTACCTGACATGCCCAAATCATGTGCCGGACATGCCGGAACCAGCTCTCAGACACACCAGAACCACGTGCCGGAGACGCCGGAAGCACCTGCCGAGCATGCCGGAGCCACCTGCTCGACTCGCCAGAAACACCTGCCGGACACGCCTAAATCACCTGCCGGGTATGCCAGAATCACCTGGCGGACACTCCGAAATCACCTGTCTCGCATGCCGGAACCACCTCTCCGACGTGCCGGAAGCACGTGCCGGACACGCCGGAATCACCTACCGGACAGACCGGAACCACCTGCCGAGCATGCCGGAGCCACCTGTTCGACTTGCTGGAACCACCTGCCGGACAGGCCAATATCAACTGCTGGCTATGCCAGAACCACCTGGGGGACGGTCCGGAATCGCCTGCCAGCCATGGCGGAACCACCTCTCAGACGTACCAGAACCACCTGCCGGAGAAGCTGGAAACACGTCCTGGACAGACTGGAACCACGTGACGGCCATGCCTGAACCACCTGCCGAGCACGGCGGAACCACCTGCCGGACACGCCAAAATCACCTGCGGGCTATGCCAGAACCACTTGGACGACTCTCCGAAATGACCTGCCGGGCATGTTGGAACCACCTCTCAGACGTGCCAGAAGCACGTGGCGGACAGTCCGGAATCACCTGTTGGGCATACGCAACCACCTCTGACACGTACCAGAACCACGTGCCGTGCACGCCGGAACCACCTACCGGACAGACCGGAATCAACTTTTGGGCATGCCGGAACCACCAGTCAGATGTGCCAGAAACACGTGCCGGAGTCGCCGGAAGCCCCTGCCGAGCACGTCGCAACCACCTGCTCAACTCGCCTGAACCACCTGCCGGACACGCCAAAATCACCTGCCGGCTACGCCACAACCAGTTGGCGAACACTTCGGAATCACCTGTGGGCTTGCTGGAATCACCTGCCGGTCATGACAAAATCACCTGCCAACTACGCCAGTACCACTTGGCGGACACTGTGGAAACACCTGTCGGGCCGGCCGGAACCACATCTCAGACGTGCCAGAACCATGTGCATGAGATGCTGGAACCACACCCCGAATAGACGGAAAACACCTGCCAGACCCGTCTGAACAGCCTGCCGAGCACGAAAAAATCACCTGCCCGCTACACCAGCACCACTTCGGGGACAAGCCGGAATCACGTGAGGGGCATGCCGGCACAGCCTCTCAGACTGAACCTCGTGCCGGACACCACAGAACCACCTGCCGGACAGACCGGAACCACCTGCCGGACACGCCGGAACCACCGGCTCGACCCGCCGCAACGACCGCTGGACATGCAAAATCACCTGCCGGCCACGCGGGAAACACTTGGCGAACACTCCGGAATCACTTGCCGGGCATGCAGGAACCACCTCTCAGACATGCCAGAACCCCGTGCCAATGACCACGGAAGCACCAGCCGAGCACGCCGGAACCACCTGCTCAACTCGCCAGAACCACCTGCCGGACACGCAAAAATCACCTGCCGGCTACGCCACAACCAGTTGGGGAACACTTCGGAATCACCTGCCGGGCTTGCTGGAACCACCTGCCGGTCATGCCAAAATCACCTGCCAACTACGCCAGTACCACTTGGCGGACACTGTGGAAACACCTGTCGGGCCGGCCGGAACCACCTCTCAGACGTGCCAGAAACGTGTTCATGAGATGCTGGAACCACACCCCGAACACACGGATACCACCTGCCAGAACCGCCTGAACCACCTGCTGAGCACGCCGGAACCACCTGCTCGACTCACCGGTACCACCTCCCTGACACGCCAAAATCACCTGCTGGATATGCCAGAACCACTTGGCGGACACTCCGGAATCATCTGCCAGACATGCCGGAACCAGCTCTCAGACAGACCAGAACCACGTGCCGGAGACGCCGGAAGCACCTGCCGAGCATGCCGGAGCCACCTGCTCGACTCGCCAGAAACACCTGCCGGACACGCCAAAATCACCTGCCGGGTACGCCAGAACCACCTGGCGGACACTCCGAAATCACCTGACGCGCATGCCGGAACCACCTCTCAGACTTGCCGGAAGCACGTGCCGGACACGCCGGAATCACCTACCGGACAGACCGGAACCACCTGCCGAGCACGCCGGAGCCACCTGTTCGACTGGCTGGAACCACCTGCCGGACAGGCCAATATCAACTGCTGGCTATGCCAGAACCACCTGGGGGACGGTCCGGAATCACCTGCCAGCCATGGCGGAACCACCTCTCAGACGTACCAGAACCACCTGCCGGAGAAGCTGGAAACACGTCCTGGACAGTGTGGAACCACCTGCCGGCCAAGCCTGAACCACCTGCCAAGCACAACGGAACAACCTGCCAGACACGCCAAAATCACCTGCGTGTTATGCCAGAACCACTTGGAGGACTCTCTGGGATGACCTGCCGGGCATGCCGGAACCACCTCTCAGACGTGCCAGAACCATGTGGCGGACAGTCCGGAATCACCTGTTGGGCATGCGCAACCACCTCTGAGACGTACCAGAACCACATGCCGTGCAGGCTGGAACCACCTACCGGACAGACCGGAATCACCTTTCGGGCATGCCGGAACCACCTGTCAGATGTGCCAGAAACACGTGCCGGAGACGCCGGAAGCACCTGCCAAGCACGTTGGAACCACCTGCTCAACTCGCCTGAACCACCTGCCGGACATGCCAAAATCACCTGCCGACTATGCCAGAACCACTTGGCGAACACTCCGGAATCACTTGCCGGGCATGCAGGAACCACCTCTCAGACATGCCAGAACCCCGTGCCAATGACCCCGGAAGCACCAGCCGAGCACGCCGGAACCACCTGCTCGACTCGCCAGAACCACCTGCCGATCAGGCAAAAATCACCTGCCGGCTACGCCACAACCAGTTGGTGAACACTTTGGAATCACCTGCCAGGCTTGCTGGAACCACCAGCCAGTCATGCCAAAATGACCTGCCAACTACGCCAGAACCGCTTGGCGGACACTGCGGAAACTCCTGTCGGGCCGGCTGGAACCACATCTCGGACGTGCCAGAAACGTGTTCATGAGATGCTGGAACCACACCCCGAACAGACGGATACCACCTGCCAGAACCGCCTGAACCACCTGCTGAGCACGCCGGAACCACCTGCTCGACTCACCGGTACCACCTCCCTGACACGCCAAAATCACCTGCTGGGTATGCCAGAACCACTTGGCGGACACTCCGGAATCATCTGCCGGACATGCCGGAACCAGCTCTCAGACACACCAGAACCAAGTGCTGGAGACGCCGGAAGCACCTGCCGAGCACGTCGCAACCACCTGCTCAACTCGCCTGAACCACCTGCCGGACACGCCAAAATCACCTGCCGGGTATGCCAGAACCACCTGGCGGACACTACGGAATCACCTGCCGCGCATGCCGGAACCACCTCTCAGACGTGCCGGAAGCACGTGCCAGACACGCCGGAAACACCTACCGGACAGACCGGAACCACGTGCCAAGAACGCCGGAGCCACCTGTTCGAGTCGCTGGAACCACCTGCCGGACAGGCCAATATCAACTGCTGCCTATGCCAGAACCACCTGGGGGACGGTCCGGGATCACCTGCCAGCCATGGCGGAACCACCTCTCAGACGTACCAGAACCACCTGCCGGAGAAGCTGGAAACACGTCCTGGACAGACTGGAACCACGTGACGGCCATGCCTGAACCACCGGCCGAGCACGGCGGAACCACCTGCCGGACACGCCAAAATCACCTGCGGGCTACGCCAGAACCACTTGGACGACTCTCCGAAATGACCTGCCGGGCATGTTGGAACCACCTCTCAGACGTGCCAGAAGCACGTGGCGGACAGTCCGGAATCACCTGTTGGGCATACGCAACCACCTCTGACACGTACCAGAACCACGTGCCGTGCACGCCGGAACCACCTACCGGACAGACCGGAATCAACTTTTGGGCATGCCGGAACCACCAGGCAGATGTGCCAGAAACACGTGCCGGAGACGCCGGAAGCACCTGCCGAGCACGTCGCAACCACCTGCTCAACTCGCCTGAACCACCTGCCGGACACGCCAAAATCACCTGCCGGGTATGCCAGAACCACCTGGCGGACACTACGGAATCACCTGCCGCGCATGCCGGAACCACCTCTCAGACGTGCCAGAACCATGTGGCGGACAGTCCGGAATCACCTGTTGGGCATGCGCAACCACCTCTGAGACGTACCAGAACCACATGCCGTGCAGGCTGGAACCACCTACCGGACAGACCGGAATCACCTTTCGGGCATGCTGGAACCACCTGTCAGATGTGCCAGAAACACGTGCCGGAGACGCCGGAAGCACCTGCCAAGCACGTTGGAACCACCTGCTCAACTCGCCTGAACCACCTGCCGGACATGCCAAAATCACCTGCCGATTATGCCAGAACCACTTGGCGAACACTCCGGAATCACCTGCCGAGCATGCCGGAACCACCTCTCAGATATGCCACAACCACGTGCCAATGACCCCGGAAGCACCTGCCGATCACGCCAGAATCACCTGCCGGCCAAGCCTGAACCACCTGCCAAGCACAACGGAACAACCTGCCAGACAAGCCAAAATCACCTGCATGTTATGCCAGAACCACTTGGAGGACTCTCTGGGATGACCTGCCGGGCATGCCGGAACCACCTCTCAGACGTGCCAGAACCATGTGGCGGACAGTCCGGAATCACCTGTTGGGCATGCGCAACCACCTCTGAGACGTCCCAGAACCACATGCCGTGCAGGCTGGAACCACCTACCGGACAGACCGGAATCACCTTTCGGGCATGCCGGAACCACCTGTCAGATGTGCCAGAAACACGTGCCGGAGACGCCGGAAGCACCTGCCAAGCACGTTGGAACCACCTGCTCAACTCGCCTGAACCACCTGCCGGACATGCCAAAATCACCTGCCGACTATGCCAGAACCACTTGGCGAACACTCCGGAATCACTTGCCGGGCATGCAGGAAGCACCTCTCAGACATGCCAGAAACCCGTGCCAATGACCCCGGAAGCACCAGCCGAGCACGCCAGAACCACCTGCTCGACTCGCCAGAACCACCTGCCGATAACGCAAAAATCACCTGCCGGCTACGCCACAACCAGTTGGGGAACACTTCGGAATCACCTGCCGGGCTTGCTGGAACCACCAGCCGGTCATGCCAAAATCAACTGCCAACTACGCCAGTACCACTTGGCGGACACTGTGGAAACACCTGTCGGGCCGGCCGGAACCACATCTCAGACGTGCCAGAACCATGTGCATGAGATGCTGGAACCACACCCCGAACAGACGGAAAACACCTGCCAGACCCGTCTGAACAACCTGCCGAGCACGCCGGAGCCACCTACCTGACATGCCCAAATCACCAGCCGGGTATGCCAGAACCACTTGGCGGACACTCCGGAATCATCTGCCGGACATGCCGGAATCAGCTCTCAGACACACCAGAACCACGTGCCGGAGACGCCGGAAGCACCTGCCGAGCATGCCGGAGCCACCTGCTCGACTCGCCAGAAACACCTGCCGGACACGCCAAAATCACCTGCCGACTATGCCAGAACCACTTGGCGAACACTCCGGAATCACTTGCCGGGCATGCAGGAACCACCTCTCAGACATGCCAGAAGCCCGTGCCAATGACCCCGGAAGCACCAGCCGAGAACGCCAGAACCACCTGCTCGACTCGCCAGAACCACCTGCCGATAACGCAAAAATCACCTGCCGGCTACGCCACAACCAGTTGGGGAACACTTCTTAATCACCTGCCGGGCTTGCTGGAACCACATGCCGGTCATGCCAAAATCACCTTCCAACTACGCCAGTACCACTTGGCGGACACTGTGGAAACACCTGTCGGGCCGGCCGGAACCACATCTCAGACGTGCCAGAACCATGTGCATGAGATGCTGGAACCACACCCCGAACAGACGGAAAACACCTGCCAGACCCGTCTGAACAACCTGCCGAGCACGCCGGAGCCACCTACCTGACATGCCCAAATCATGTGCCGGACATGCCGGAACCAGCTCTCAGACACACCAGAACCACGTGCCGGAGATGCCGGAAGCACCTGCCGAGCATGCCGGAGCCACCTGCTCGACTCGCCAGAAACACCTGCCGGACACGCCTAAATCACCTGCCGGGTATGCTAGAATCACCTGGCGGACACTCCGAAATCACCTGTCTCGCATGCCGGAACCACCTCTCCGACGTGCCGGAAGCACGTGCCGGACACGCCGGAATCACCTACCGGACAGACCGGAACCACCTGCCGAGCATGCCGGAGCCACCTGTTCGACTCGCTGGAACCACCTGCCGGACAGGCCAATATCAACTGCTGGCTATGCCAGAACCACCTGGGGGACGGTCCGGAATCGCCTGCCAGCCATGGCGGAACCACCTCTCAGACGTACCAGAACCACCTGCCGGAGAAGCTGGAAACACGTCCTGGACAGACTGGAACCACGTGACGGCCATGCCTGAACCACCTGCCGAGCACGGCGGAACCACCTGCCGGACACGCCAAAATCACCTGCGGGCTATGCCAGAACCACTTGGACGACTCTCCGAAATGACCTGCCGGGCATGTTGGAACCACCTCTCAGACGTGCCAGAAGCACGTGGCGGACAGTCCGGAATCACCTGTTGGGCATACGCAACCACCTCTGACACGTACCAGAACCACGTGCCGTGCACGCCGGAACCACCTACCGGACAGACCGGAATCAACTTTTGGGCATGCCGGAACCACCAGTCAGATGTGCCAGAAACACGTGCCGGAGTCGCCGGAAGCACCTTCCGAGCACGTCGCAACCACCTGCTCAACTCGCCTGAACCACCTGCCGGACACGCCAAAATCACCTGCCGGCTACGCCACAACCAGTTGGGGAACACTTCGGAATCACCTGTGGGCTTGCTGGAACCACCTGCCGGTCATGACAAAATCACCTGCCAACTACGCCAGTACCACTTGGCGGACACTGTGGAAACACCTGTCGGGCCGGCCGGAACCACATCTCAGACGTGCCAGAACCATGTGCATGAGATGCTGGAACCACACCCCGAACAGACGGAAAACACCTGCCAGACCCGTCTGAACAGCCTGCCGAGCACGAAAAAATCACCTGCCCGCTACACCAGCACCACTTCGGGGACAAGCCGGAATCACGTGAGGGGCATGCCGGCACAGCCTCTCAGACTGAACCTCGTGCCGGACACCACAGAACCACCTGCCGGACAGACCGGAACCACCTGCCGGACACGCCGGAACCACCGGCTCGACCCGCCGGAACGACCGCTGGACATGCAAAATCACCTGCCGGCCACGCGGGAAACACTTGGCGAACACTCCGGAATCACTTGCCGGGCATGCAGGAACCACCTCTCAGACATGCCAGAACCCCGTGCCAATGACCCCGGAAGCACCAGCCGAGCACGCCGGAACCACCTGCTCAACTCGCCAGAACCACCTGCCGGACACGCAAAAATCACCTGCCGGCTACGCCACAACCAGTTGGGGAACACTTCGGAATCACCTGCCGGGCTTGCTGGAACCACCTGCCGGTCATGCCAAAATCACCTGCCAACTACGCCAGTACCACTTGGCGGACACTGTGGAAACACCTGTCGGGCCGGCCGGAACCACCTCTCAGACGTGCCAGAAACGTGTTCATGAGACGCTGGAACCACACCCCGAACACACGGATACCACCTGCCAGAACAGCCTGAACCACCTGCTGAGCACGCCGGAACCACCTGCTCGACTCACCGGTACCACCTCCCTGACACGCCAAAATCACCTGCTGGATATGCCAGAACCACTTGGCGGACACTCCGGAATCATCTGCCAGACATGCCGGAACCAGCTCTCAGACAGACCAGAACCACGTGCCGGAGACGCCGGAAGCACCTGCCGAGCATGCCGGAGCCACCTGCTCGACTCGCCAGAAACACCTGCCGGACACGCCAAAATCACCTGCCGGGTACGCCAGAACCACCTGGCGGACACTCCGAAATCACCTGACGCGCATGCCGGAACCACCTCTCAGACTTGCCGGAAGCACGTGCCGGACACGCCGGAATCACCTACCGGACAGACCGGAACCACCTGCCGAGCACGCCGGAGCCACCTGTTCGACTGGCTGGAACCACCTGCCGGACAGGCCAATATCAACTGCTGGCTATGCCAGAACCACCTGGGGGACGGTCCGGAATCACCTGCCAGCCATGGCGGAACCACCTCTCAGACGTACCAGAACCACCTGCCGGAGAAGCTGGAAACACGTCCTGGACAGTGTGGAACCACCTGCCGGCCAAGCCTGAACCACCTGCCAAGCACAACGGAACAACCTGCCAGACACGCCAAAATCACCTGCGTGTTATGCCAGAACCACTTGGAGGACTCTCTGGGATGACCTGCCGGGCATGCCGGAACCACCTCTCAGACGTGCCAGAACCATGTGGCGGACAGTCCGGAATCACCTGTTGGGCATGCGCAACCACCTCTGAGACGTAACAGAACCACATGCCGTGCAGGCCGGAACCACCTACCGGACAGACCGGAATCACCTTTCGGGCATGCCGGAACCACCTGTCAGATGTGCCAGAAACACGTGCCGGAGACGCCGGAAGCACCTGCCAAGCACGTTGGAACCACCTGCTCAACTCGCCTGAACCACCTGCCGGACATGCCAAAATCACCTGCCGACTATGCCAGAAACACTTGGCGAACACTCCGGAATCACTTGCCGGGCATGCAGGAACCACCTCTCAGACATGCCAGAACCCCGTGCCAATGACCCCGGAAGCACCAGCCGAGCACGCCGGAACCACCTGCTCGACTCGCCAGAACCACCTGCCGATCAGGCAAAAATCACCTGCCGGCTACGCCACAACCGGTTGGTGAACACTTTGGAATCACCTGCCAGGCTTGCTGGAACCACCAGCCAGTCATGCCAAAATGACCTGCCAACTACGCCAGAACCGCTTGGCGGACACTGCGGAAACTCCTGTCGGGCCGGCTGGAACCACATCTCGGACGTGCCAGAAACGTGTTCATGAGATGCTGGAACCACACCCCGAACAGACGGATACCACCTGCCAGAACCGCCTGAACCACCTGCTGAGCACGCCGGAACCACCTGCTCGACTCACCGGTACCACCTCCCTGACACGCCAAAATCACCTGCTGGGTATGCCAGAACCACTTGGCGGACACTCCGGAATCATCTGCCGGACATGCCGGAACCAGCTCTCAGACACACCAGAACCAAGTGCTGGAGACGCCGGAAGCACCTGCCGAGCACGTCACAACCACCTGCTCGACTCGCCTGAACCACCTGCCGGACACGCCAAAATCACCTGCCGGGTATGCCAGAACCACCTGGCGGACACTACGGAATCACCTGCCGCGCATGCCGGAACCACCTCTCAGACGTGCCGGAAGCACGTGCCAGACACGCCGGAAACACCTACCGGACAGACCGGAACCACGTGCCAAGAACGCAGGAGCCACCTGTTCGACTCGCTGGAACCACCTGCCGGACAGGCCAATATCAACTGCTGCCTATGCCAGAACCACCTGGGGGACGGTCCGGGATCACCTGCCAGCCATGGCGGAACCACCTCTCAGACGTACCAGAACCACCTGCCGGAGAAGCTGGAAACACGTCCTGGACAGACTGGAACCACGTGACGGCCATGCCTGAACCACCTGCCGAGCACGGCGGAACCACCTGCCGGACACGCCAAAATCACCTGCGGGCTACGCCAGAACCACTTGGACGACTCTCCGAAATGACCTGCCGGGCATGTTGGAACCACCTCTCAGACGTGCCAGAAGCACGTGGCGGACAGTCCGGAATCACCTGTTGGGCATACGCAACCACCTCTGACACGTACCAGAACCACGTGCCGTGCACGCCGGAACCACCTACCGGACAGACCGGAATCAACTTTTGGGCATGCCGGAACCACCAGGCAGATGTGCCAGAAACACGTGCCGGAGACGCCGGAAGCACCTGCCGAGCACGTCGCAACCACCTGCTCAACTCGCCTGAACCACCTGCCGGACACGCCAAAATCACCTGCCCGCTACACCAGCACCACTTCGGGGACAAGCCGGAATCACGTGAGGGGCATGCCAGCACAGCCTCTCAGACTGAACCTCGTGCCGGACACCACAGAACCACCTGCCAGACAGACCGGAACCACCTGCCGGACACGCCGGAACCACCGGCCCGGCCCGCCGGAACGACTTCTGGACATGCAAAATCACCTGCCGGCCACGCCGGAAACACTTGGCGAACACTCCGGAATCACCTGCCGGGCATGCCGGAACCACCTCTCAGATATGCCAGAACCACGTGCCAAAGACCCCGGAAGCACCTGCCGAGCACGCCGGAAACACCTGCTCGACTCGCCAGAACCACCTGCCGGACACGCAGAAATCACCTGCCGGCTACGCCACAACCAGTTGGGGAACACTTCGGAATCACCTGCCGGGCTTGCTGGAACCACCTGCCGGTCATGCCAAAATCACCTGCCAACTACGCCAGTACCACTTGGCGGACACTGTGGAAACACCTGTCGGGCCGGCCGGAACCACATCTCAGACGTGCCAGAACCATGTGCATGAGATGCTGGAACCACACCCCGAACAGACGGAAAACACCTGCCAGACCCGTCTGAACAACCTGCCGAGCACGCCGGAGCCACCTGCTCGACTCGCCGGAACCACCTACCTTACATGCCAAAATCACCAGCCGGGTATTCCAGAACCTCTTGGCGGACACTCCGGAATCATCTGCCGGACATGCCGGAACCAGCTCTCAGACACACCAGAACCACGTGCCGGAGACGCCGGAAGCACCTGCCGAGCATGCCGGAGCCACCTGCTCGACTCGCCAGAAACACCTGCCGGACACGCCAAAATCACCTGCCGGGTACGCCAGAACCACCTGGCGGACACTCCGAAATCACCTGTCGCGCATGCCGGAACCACCTCTCAGACGTGCCGGAAGCACGTGCCGGAAACGCCGGAATCACCTACCGGACAGACCGGAACCACCTGCCGAGCACGCCGGAGCCACCTGTTCGACTCTCTGGAACCACCTGCCGGACAGGCCAACATCAACTGCTGGCTATGCCAGAACCACCTGGGGGACGGTCCGGAATCGCCTGCCAGCCATGGCGGAACCACCTCTCAGACGTACCAGAACCACCTGCCGGAGAAGCTG
Organism: Equus przewalskii; assembly: GCF_037783145.1. Taxonomy (NCBI): domain Eukaryota; kingdom Metazoa; phylum Chordata; class Mammalia; order Perissodactyla; family Equidae; genus Equus; species Equus przewalskii. Next base: position 49,404 of record NW_027227397.1, on the reverse strand, counting down.
GAAACACGTCCTGGACAGTCTGGAACCACCTGACGGCCAAGCCTGAACCACCTGCCAAGCACAACGGAACAACCTGCCAGACACGCCAAAATCACCTGCGTGTTATGCCAGAACCACTTGGAGGACTCTCTGGGATGACCTGCCGGGCATGCCGGAACCACCTCTCAGACGTGCCAGAACCATGTGGCGGACAGTCCGGAATCACCTGTTGGGCATGCGCAACCACCTCTGAGACGTACCAGAACCACATGCCGTGCAGGCTGGAACCACCTACCGGACAGACCGGAATCACCTTTCGGGCATGCCGGAACCACCTGTCAGATGTGCCAGAAACACGTGCCGGAGACGCCGGAAGCACCTGCCAAGCACGTTGGAACCACCTGCTCAACTCGCCTGAACCACCTGCCGGACATGCCAAAATCACCTGCCGACTATGCCAGAACCACTTGGCGAACACTCCGGAATCACTTGCCGGGCATGCAGGAACCACCTCTCAGACATGCCAGAACCCCGTGCCAATGACCCCGGAAGCACCAGCCGAGCACGCCGGAACCACCTGCTCGACTCGCCAGAACCACCTGCCGATCACGCAAAAATCACCTGACGGCTACGCCACAACCAGTTGGTGAACACTTTGGAATCACCTGCCGGGCTTGCTGGAACCACCTGCCGGTCACGCCAAAATCACCTGCCAACTACGCCAGAACCACTTGGCGGACACTGCGGAAACACCTGTCGGGCCGGCCAGAACCACATGTCAGACGTGCCAGAAACGAGTTCATGAGACGCTGGAACCACACCCCGAACAGACGGATACCACCTGCCAGACCCACCTGAACCACCTGCTGATCACGCAGGATCCACCTGCTCGACTCACCGGTACCACCTCCCTGACACGCCAAAATCACCTGCTGGGTATGCCAGAACCACTTGGCGGACACTCCGGAATCATGTGCCGGACATGCCGGAACCAGCTCTCAGACACACCAGAACCACGTGTCGGAGACGCCGGAAGCACCTGCCGAGCATGCCGGAGCCACCTGCTCGACACGCCAGAAACACCTGCCGGACACGCCAAAATCACCTACCGGGTATGCCAGAATCACCTGGCGGACACTACGGAATCTCCTGCCGCGCATGCCGGAACCGCCTCTCAGGCATGCCGGAAGCACGTGCCAGACACGCCGGAAACACCTGCCGGACAGACCGGAACCACATGCCAAGAACGCCGGAGCCACCTGTTCGACTCGCTGGAACCACCTGCCGGACAGGCCAATATCAACTGCTGGCTATGCCAGAACCACCTGGGGGACAGTCCGGAATCACCTGCCAGCCATGGCGGAACCACCTCTCAGACGTACCAGAACCACCTGCCGGAGAAGCTGGAAACACGTCCTGGACAGACTGGAACCACGTGACGGCCATGCCTGAACCACCTGCCGAGCACGGCGGAACCACCTGCCGGACACGCCAAAATCACCTGCGGGCTACGCCAGAACCACTTGGACGACTCTCCGAAATGACCTGCCGGGCATGTTGGAACCACCTCTCAGACGTGCCAGAAGCACGTGGCGGACAGTCCGGAATCACCTGTTGGGCATACGCAACCACCTCTGAGACGTACCAGAACCACGTGCCGTGCACGCCGGAACCACCTACCGGACAGACCGGAATCAACTTTTGGGCATGCCGGAACCACCAGTCAGATGTGCCAGAAACACGTGCCGGAGACGCCGGAAGCACCTGCCGAGCACGTCGCAACCACCTGCTCAACTCGCCTGAACCACCTGCCAGACACGCCAAAATCACCTGCCCGCTACACCAGCACCACTTCGGGGACAAGCCGGAATCACGTGAGGGGCATGCCGGCACAGCCTCTCAGACTGAACCTCGTGACGGACACCACAGAACCACCTGCCGGACAGACCGGAAACACCTGCCGGACACGCCGGAACCACCGGCTCGACCCGCCGGAACGACCGCTGGACATGCAAAATCACCTGCCGGCTACGCCGGAAACACTTGCCGAACACTCCGGAATCACCTGCCGGGCATGCCGGAACCACCTCTCAGATATGCCAGAACCACGTGCCAATGACCCCGGAAGCACCTGCCGAGTACGCCGGAACCACCTGCTCGACTCGCCAGAACCACCTGCCGGACACGCAAAAATCACCTGCCGGCTACGCCACAACCAGTTGGGGAACACTTCGGAATCACCTGCCGGGCTTGCTGGAACCACCTGCCGGTCATGCCAAAATCACCTGCCAACTACGCCAGTACCACTTGGCGGACACTGTGGAAACACCTGTCGGGCCGGCCGGAACCACATCTCAGATGTGCCAGAACCATGTGCATGAGATGCTGGAACCACACCCCGAACAGACGGAAAACACCTGCCAGACCCGTCTGAACAACCTGCCGAGCACGCCGGAGCCACCTGCTCAACTCGCCGGAACCACCTAACTGACATGCCCAAATCACCAGCCGGGTATGCCAGAACCACTTGGCGGACACTCCGGAATCATCTGCCGGACATGCCGGAACCAGCTCTCAGACACACCAGAACCACGTGCCGGAGACGCCGGAAGCACCTGCCAAGCATGCCGGAGCCACCTGCCCGACTCGCCAGAAACACCTGCCGGACACGCCAAAATCACCTGCCGGGTACGCCAGAACCACCTGGCGGACACTCCGAAATCACCTGTTGCGCATGCCGGAACCACCTCTCAGACGTGCCGGACACGCTGGAATCACCTACCGGACAGACCGGAACCACCTGCCGAGCACGCCGGAGCCACCTGTTCGAATCGCTGGAACCACCTGCCGGACAGGCCAATATCAACTGCTGGCTATGCCAGAACCACCTGGGGGACGGTCTGGAATCACCTGCCAGCCATGGCGGAACCACCTCTCAGACGTACCAGAACCACCGGCCAGAGAAGCTGGAAACACGTCCTGGACAGTCTCGAACCACCTGCCGGCCAAGCCTGAACCACCTGCCAAGCACAACGGAACAACCTGCCAGACACGCCAAAATCACCTGCGTGTTATGCCAGAACCACTTGGAGGACTCTCTGGGATGACCTGCCGGGCATGCCGGAACCACCTCTCAGACGTGCCAGAAGCACGTGGCGGACTTTCCGGAATCACCTGTTGGGCATGCGCAACCACCTCTGAGACGTACCAGAACCACATGCCGTGCAGGCTGGAACCACCTACCGGACAGACCGGAATCACCTTTCGGGCATGCCGGAACCACCTGTCAGATGTGCCAGAAACACGTGCCGGAGACGCCGGAAGCACCTGCCAAGCATGTTGGAACCACCTGCTCAACTCGCCTGAACCACCTGCCGGACATGCCAAAATCACCTGCCGACTATGCCAGAACCACTTGGAGAACACTCCGGAATCACTTGCCGGGCATGCAGGAACCACCTCTCAGACATGCCAGAACCCCGTGCCAATGACCCCGGAAGCACCAGCCGAGCACGCCGGAACCACCTGCTCGACTCGCCAGAACCACCTGCCGATCACGCAAAAATCACCTGCCGGCTACGCCACAACCAGTTGGTGAACACTTTGGAATCACCTGCCAGGCTTGCTGGAACCACCTGCCGGTCACGCCAAAATCACCTGCCAACTACGCCAGAACCGCTTGGCGGACACTGCGGAAACACCTGTCGGCCCGGCCTGAACCACATCTCAGACGTGCCAGAAACGTGTTCATGAGATGCTGGAACCACACCCCGAACAGACGGATACCACCTGCCAGAACTGCCTGAACCACCTGCTGAGCACGCCGGATCCACCTGCACGACTCACCGGTAACACCTTCCTGACACGCCAAAATCACCTGCTGGGTATGCCAGAACCACTTGGCGGACACTCCGGAATCATGTGCCGGACATGCCGGAACCAGCTCTCAGACACACCAGAACCAAGTGCCGGAGACGCCGGAAGCACCTGCCGAGCATGCCGGAGCCACCTGCTCGACTCGCTGGAACCACCTGCCGGACAGGCCAATATCAACTGCTGGCTATGCCAGAACCACCTGGGGGACGGTCCGGAATCACCTGCCAGCCATGGCCGAACCACCTCTCAGACGTACCAGAACCACCTGCCGGAGAAGCTGGAAACACGTCCTGGACAGTCTGGAACCACCTGCCGGCCAAGCCTGAACCACCTGCCAAGCACAACGGAACAACCTGCCAGACACGCCAAAATCACCTGCGTGTTATGCCAGAACCACTTGGAGGACTCTCTGGGATGACCTGCCGGGCATGCCGGAACCACCTATCAGACGTGCCAGAACCATGTGGCGGACAGTCCAGAATCACCTGTTGGGCATGTGCAACCACCTCTGAGACGTACCAGAACCACATGCCGTGCAGGCTGGAACCACCTACCGGACAGACCGGAATCCTCTTTCGGGCATGCCGGAACCACTTGTCAGATGTGCCAGAAACACATGCCGGAGACGCCGGAAGCACCTGCCAAGCACGTTGGAACCACCTGCTCAACTCGCCTGAACCACCTGCCGGACATGCCAAAATCACCTGCCGACTATGCCAGAACCACTTGGCGAACACTCCGGAATCACTTGCCGGGCATGCAGGAACCACCTCTCAGACATGCCAGAACCCCGTGACAATGACCCCGGAAGCACCAGCCGAGCACGCCGGAAGCACCTGCTCGACTCGCCAGAACCACCTGCCGATCACGCAAAAATCACCTGACGGCTACGCCACAACCAGTTGGTGAACACTTTGGAATCACCTGCCAGGCTTGCTGGAACCACCTGCCGGTCACGCCAAAATCACCTGCCAACTACGCCAGAACCGCTTGGCGGACACTGCGGAAACACCTGTCGGGCCGGCTGGAACCACATCTCAGACGTGCCAGAAACGTGTTCATGAGATGCTGGAACCACACCCCGAACAGACGGATACCACCTGCCAGAACCGCCTGAACCACCTGCTGAGCACGCCGGAACCACCTGCTCGACTCACCGGTACCACCTCACTGACACGCCAAAATCACCTGCTGGGTATGCCAGAACCACTTGGCGGACACTCCGGAATCATGTGCCGGACATGCCGGAACCAGCTCTCAGACACACCAGAACCAAGTGACGGAGACGCCGGAAGCACCTGCCGAGCATGCCGGAGCCACCTGCTCGACTCACCAGAAACACCTGCCGGACACGCCAAAATCACCTGCCGGGTACGCCAGAACCACCTGGCGGACACTACGGAATCTCCTGCCGCGCATGCCGGAACCACCTCTCAGGCATGCCGGAAACACGTGCCAGACACGCCGGAAACACCTACCGGACAGACCGGAACCACCTGCCAAGAACGCCGGAGCCACCTGTTCGACTCGCTGGAACCACCTGCCGGACAGGCCAATATCAACTGCTGGCTATGCCAGAACCACCTGGGGGACAGTCCGGGATCACCTGCCAGCCATGGCGGAACCACCTCTCAGACGTACCAGAACCACCTGCCGGACACGCCAAAATCACCTGCGGGCTACACCAGAACCACTTGGAGAACTCTCCGGGATGACCTGCCTGGCATGCTGGAACCACCTCTCAGACGTACCAGAAGCACGTGGCAGACTCCCCAGCACCACCTGCCGGACAGACCGCAACCACATGCCGGACACGCCGGAACCACCGGCTTGACCCGCCGGAACCACCCCCGGACATGCAAAATCACCTGCCGGCTACGCCAGAAACACTTGGCGAACACACCGGAATCACCTGCCGGGCATGTCGGAAGCACCTCTCAGACATGTCAGAACCACGTGCCAAGGACACCGGAAGCACCTGCCGAGCACGCCGGAACCACCTGCTCGACTCGCCAGAACCACCTGCCGCACACGCCAAAATCACCTGCCAGGTATGCCAGAACCACTTTGTGGACACTCCGAAATCATCTGCCGGACATGCCAGAACCAGCTCTCAGACACACCAGAACCACGTGCCGGACACGCCGGAAGCACCTGCTGAGCATGCCTGAGCCACCTGCTCGACTCGCAAGAAACACCTGCCGGACAAGCCAAAATCACCTGCCGAGTACGCCAGAACCACTTGGCGGACACTCCGGAATCACAGGTCGGGCATGCCGGAACCACCTCTCACACTTGCCAGAACCATGTTCCGGACACGCCGGTACCACCTGCCGAGTATGCCGGAACCACCTGATCCACTCCCGAGGACCACCTGCTGGACACGCCAAAATCACCTGTGGGCTACTCCAGAACCACTTGGAGGACTCTCCGTGATGACCTGCCGGGCATGCTGGAACCACCTCTCAGACATGCCAGAACCATGTGCCAATGACCCCGGAAGCACCTGCCGAGCATGCCAGAACCACCTGCTCGACTCGCCAGAACCACCTGCCGGACATGCCAAAATCACCTGCCGGCTACGCCAAAACCACTCGGCAGAGACTCCGGAACCACCTCCGGGACAGACCAGAATCACCTGCCGGACAGGCCGGGACCACCTGCTTGACTCGCCAGAACCACCTGCCGGACACGCCAAAATCACCAGCCGGCTACTCCACAACCACTTGCCGGACACTCCAGAATCACCTGCTGGGCATGTTGGAACCACCTCTCAGACGTGCCACAACAACATGCTGGAGACTGCGGAAGCACCTGCTGAGAATGCCGGAAGTTCCTGATCCACTTCACAGAACCACCTGCTGGACACGCCAAAATCACCTGCCGGCTACGCCAGAACCACTTGGCGGACACTCCGGAATCACCTGCCGGGCATGCCAGCACAACCTCTCAGAAGTGCCAGAAGCACGTGCCGGACAGGCCGGAACCATCTCCCGGACAGACTGGAACCACAGGAAACACTCGCCGGAACCACCTGCTTGACTCACCGGCCCCACCTGCAGGACACACCAAAATCACCTGCCCGCTACACCAGAACCACTTGGAGGACAAGCCGGAATCACGTGAAGGGCATGCCGGCACAACCTCACAAACGTGCCAGCACCTCCTGCCGGACACCTCAGAACCACCTGCCAGACAGACTGCAACCACCTGCCGGACACGCGGGAACCACCGGTTCGACCCGCCGGAACCACTGCCAGACATGCAAAATCACCTGCCGGCTTTGCCACAACCAGTTGGTGAACACTTCCCCATCACCTGCCGGGCTTGCTGGAACCACCTGCCGGTCATGTCAAAATCACCTGCCAACTACGCCAGAACCACTTGTCGACACTGCAGAAACACCTGTCGGGCCGGCCAGAACTACATCTCAGACGTGCCAGAACCTTGTGCGTGTGATGCCGGAACCACACCCCGAACAGACGGAAACCACCTGACAGACCTGCCTGAACCACCTGCCGAGCACGCCGGAGCCACCTGTTCGACTCACCGGAAGCACCTGCCACACAGGCCAAAATCAACAGCTGGCTATGCGAGAACCATCTGGCGCACAGTCCGGAATCACCTGCCGGGCATGCAGGAACCACCTCTCAGATGTAACGGAACCACGAGCCGGACACGCTGTAACCACGTCCTGGACAGACTGGAACCACCTGCCGAGCACTCCTGAACCACCAGCTCGACTCGCACGACCCACGTGCTGGACACGCCAAAATGAACTTTCGGCTACACCAGAACCACTTACCCGACACTTCAGAATGACCTGCCTGGCATGCCAGAACCACCTCTCACACGTTCCAGAAGCACGTGCCGGACATGCCGGAACGACCTATCGGACAGAACGGAACCACCTGCCAGACACGCCGGAACCACCTGCTGAACACGCCACAGCCACCTGCTCGACTCGCCGGATCCACCGGCCGGACAGGCCAATATCAACTGCTGGCTATGCCAGAACCACCTGGGGGACAGTCCGGAATCACCTGCCAGCCATGGCGGAACCACCTCTCAGACGTACCAGAACCACGTGCCGGACAAGCTGGAAACACTTACTGGACAGACTGGAACCACCTGCCGGCCACGCCTGAACCACCTGCCGAGCACGATGGAACCACCTGCCGGACACGCCAAAATCACCTGCGGGCTACACCAGAACCACTTGGAGAACTCTCCGGGATGACCTGCCGGGCATGCTGGAACCACCTCTCAGACGTACCAGAAGCACGTGAGGGACACCACAGCACCACCTGCCAGACAGACCGCAACCACATGCCGGACACGCCGGAACCACCGGCTCGACCCGCCGGAACCACCGCCGGACATACAAAATCACCTGCCGGCTACGCCAGAACCACTTGACGAACACTCCGGAATCACCTGCCGGGCATGCCGGAACCACCTCTCAGACATGCCAGAACCATGTGCCAATGACCCCGGAAGCACCTGCCGAGCACGCCAGAACCACCTGCTCGACTCGCCAGAACCTCCTGCCGGACATGCCAAAATCACCTGCCGGCTGCGCCACAACCACTCAGCAGACACTCCGGTATCAGCTGCCGGGCATGCCGGAACCACCTCTCAGAGGTGCCAGAACCACATGCCGGAGAGACTGGAAGCAACTGCCGAACTCGCCGGAAACACCTGCTGGACATGCCGGAACCACCTGCCTGACAGTCCAAAATCATATGCCGGCTATGCCAAAACCACTTGTTGGACACTCCAGAATCACCTGGAGGGCATGCCGGAACCACGTCATGGACAGACTGCAAACACCTGCCGGACACGCCGGAACCACCTGCTCGACTCGCCAGAACCACCTGCCGGACATGCCAAAATCACCTGCCGGCTACGCCAGAACCACTCGGCAGAGACTCCGGAACCACCTCCAGGACAGACCAGAAACACCTGCCGGACACGCCGGAACCACCTGCTCGACTCGCCAGAACCACCTGCCGGACACGCCAAAGTCACCTGCCGGCTACGCCACAACCAGTTAGTGAACACTTTGGAATCACCTGCCGCGCTTGCCGGAACCACCTGCAGGTCACGCCAAAATCACCTGCTGGCTACGCCAGAACCACTCGGCAAAGACTCCGGAACCACCTCCGGGAGAGACCGGAATCACCTGCCGGACACGCCGGCACCACCTGCTTGACTCGCCAGAACCACCTGCCGGGCACGCCAAAATCACCAGCCGGCTACTCCACAACCACTTGCCGGACACTCCAGAATCACCTGCCGGGCATGTTGGAACCACTTCTCAGAGGTGCCTCAACAACATGCTGGAGACTGCGGAAGCACCTGCTGAGAATGCCGGAAGTTTCTGATCCACTCCACAGAACCACCTGCTGGACACGCCAAAATCACCTGCCGGCTTCGCCACAACCAGTTGGTGAACACTTCGGAATCAACAGCCAGGCTTGCTGGCAGCACCTGCCGGTCACGCCAATATCACCTGCCAGCTACGCCAGAACCGCTTGGCGGACACTCCGGAAACACCTGTCGGGCCTGCCAGAACCACATATCAGACGTGCCAGAACCATGTGCCCGAGATGCCGGAACCACACCCCGAACAGACTGAAACCACCTGCCAGACCCGCCTGAACCACCTGCCGAGCACACTGGAACCACCTGCTCGACTCACCGGAACCACCTACCTGACACGCAAAAACCACCGGCCGGGTATGCCAGAACCACTTGGTGGTCACTCCGGAAGCATCTGCCAGACATGCCAGAAGCAGCTCTCAGACACACCAGAACAACCTGCCGGAGACGCCAGAAGCACCTGCGGAGCATGCCTGAGCCACCTGCTCGACTCGCAAGAAACACCTGCCAGACACGCCAAAATCACCTGCCTGCTACACCAGAAGCACTTGGCAGACAAGCCGGAATCACGTGAAGGGCATGCCGTCACAATCTCTCAGACGTACAAGAACCACGTGCCGGACAAGCTGGAAACACTTACTGGACAGACTGGAACCACCTGCCGGCCACGCCTGAACCACCTGCCGAGCACGATGGAACCACCTGACGGACACGACAAAATCACCTGCGGGCTACACCAGAACCACTTGGAGAACTCTCCGGAATGACCTGCCGGGCATGCTGGAACCACCTCTCAGACATGCCAGAACCACGTGCCAATGACCCCGGAAGCAACTCCCGAGCACGCCTGAACCACCTGCCGAGCACGATGGAACCACCTGACGGACACGCCAAAATCACCTGCCGGCTATGCCACAACCACTCGGCAGACACTCCGGTATCAGCTGCCGGGCATGCCGGAACCACCTCTCAGAGGAGCCAGAAGCACATGCCGGAGAGACTGGAAGCAACTGCCGAACTCGCCGGAAACACCTGCTGGACATGCCAGAACCACATGCCTGAATGTCCAAAATCATATGCCGGCTATGCCAAAACCACTTGGTGGACACTCCAGAATCACCTGGAGGGCATGCCGGAACCACCTCTCAGACGTGCCGGAAGCACGTGCCAGACACGCCGGAAACACCTACCGGACAGACCGGAACCACCTGCCAAGAACGCCGGAGCCACCTGTTCGACTCGCTGGAACCACCTGCCGGACAGGCCAATATCAACTGCTGGCTGTGCAAGAACCACCTGGGGGACAGTCCGGGATCACCTGCCAGTCATGGCGGAACCACCTCTCTGACGTACCAGAACCACCTGCCGGAGAAGCTGGAAACACGTCCTGGACAGACTGGAACCACGTGACGGCCATGCCTGAACCACCTGCCGAGCACGGCGGAACCACCTGCCGGACACGCCAAAATCACCAGCCGGGTATGCCAGAACCACCTGGCGGACACTCCGAAATCACCTGTCGCGCATGCCGGAACCACCTCTCAGACGTGCCGGAAGCACGTGCCGGACACGCCGGAATCACCTACCGGACAGTCCGGAACCACCTGCCGAGCACGCCGGAGCGACCTGTTCGACTCGCTGGAACCACCTGCCGGACAGGCCAATATCAACTGCTGGCTATGCCAGAACCACCTGGGGGACGGTCTGGAATCACCTGCCAGCCATGGCGGAACCACCTCTCAGACGTATCAGAACCACCTGCCAGAGAAGCTGGAAACACGTCCTGGACAGTCTCGAACCACCTGCCGGCCAAGCCTGAACCACCTGCCAAGCACAACGGAACAACCTGCCAGACACGCCAAAATCACCTGCGTGTTATGCCAGAACCACTTGGAGGACTCTCTGGGATGACCTGCCGGGCATGCCGGAACCACCTCTCAGACGTGCCAGAAGCACGTGGCGGACTTTCCGGAATCACCTGTTGGGCATGCGCAACCACCTCTGAGACGTACCAGAACCACATGCCGTGCAGGCTGGAACCACCTACCGCACAGACCGGAATCACCTTTCGGGCATGCCGGAACCACCTGTCAGATGTGCCAGAAACACGTGCCGGAGACGCCGGAAGCACCTGCCAAGCATGTTGGAACCACCTGCTCAACTCGCCTGAACCACCTGCCGGACATGCCAAAATCACCTGCCGACTATGCCAGAACCACTTGGCGAACACTCCGGAATCACTTGCCGGGCATGCAGGAACCACCTCTCAGACATGCCAGAACCCCGTGCCAATGACCCCGGAAGCACCAGCCGAGCACGCCGGAACCACCTGCTCGACTCGCCAGAACCACCTGCCGATCACGCAAAAATCACCTGCCGGCTACGCCACAACCAGTTGGTGAACACTTTGGAATCACCTGCCAGGCTTGCTGGAACCACCTGCCGGTCACGCCAAAATCACCTGCCAACTACGCCAGAACCGCTTGGCGGACACTGCGGAAACACCTGTCGGCCCGGCCTGAACCACATCTCAGACGTGCCAGAAACGTGTTCATGAGATGCTGGAACCACACCCCGAACAGACGGATACCACCTGCCAGATCTGCCTGAACCACCTGCTGAGCACGCCGGATCCACCTGCGCGACTCACCGGTAACACCTTCCTGACACGCCAAAATCACCTGCTGGGTATGCCAGAACCACTTGGCGGACACTCCGGAATCATGTGCCGGACATGCCGGAACCAGCTCTCAGACACACCAGAACCAAGTGCCGGAGACGCCGGAAGCACCTGCCGAGCATGCCGGAGCCACCTGCTCGACTCGCCAGAAACACCTGCCGGACACGCCAAAATCACCTGCCGGGTATGCCAGAACCACCTGGCGGACACTACGGAATCTCCTGCCGCGCATGCCGGAACCACCTCTCAGGCATGCCGGAAGCACGTGCCAGACACGCCGGAAACACCTACCGGACAGACCGGAACCACCTGCCAAGAACGCCGGAGCCACCTGTTCGACTCGCTGGAACCACCTGCCGGACAGGCCAATATCAACTGCTGGCTATGCCAGAACCACCTGGGGGACAGTCCGGGATCACCTGCCAGCCATGGCGGAACCACCTCTCAGACGTACCAGAACCACCTGCCGGAGAAGCTGGAAACACGTCCTGGACAGACTGGAACCACGTGACGGCCATGCCTGAACCACCTGCCGAGCACGGCGGAACCACCTGCCCGACACGCCAAAATCACCTGCGGGCTACGCCAGAACCACTTGGACGACTCTCCGAAATGACCTGCCGGGCATGTTGGAACCACCTCTCAGACGTGCCAGAAGCACGTGGCGGACAGTCCGGAATCACCTGTTGGGCATACGCAACCACCTCTGAGACGTTCCAGAACCACGTGCCGTGCACGCCGGAACCACCTACCGGACAGACCGGAATCAACTTTTGGGCATGCCGGAACCACCAGTCAGATGTGCCAGAAACACGTGCCGGAGACGCCGGAAGCACCTGCCGAGCACGTCGCAACCACCTGCTCAACTCGCCTGAACCACCTGTCGGACACGCCAAAATCACCTGCCCGCTACACCAGCACCACTTCGGGGACAAGCCGGAATCACGTGAGGGGCATGCCGGCACAGCCTCTCAGACTGAACCTCGTGCCGGACACCACAGTACCACCTGCCGGACAGACCGGAACCACCTGCCGGACACGCCGGAACCACCGGCTCGACCCGCCGGAACGACCGCTGGACATGCAAAATCACCTGCCGGCTACGCCGGAAACACTTGGCGAACACTCCGGAATCACCTGCCGGTCATGCCGGAACCACCTCTCAGATATGCCAGAACCACGTGCCAATGACCCCGGAAGCACCTGCCGAGCACGCCGGAACCACCTGCTCGACTCGCCAGAACCACCTGCCGGACACGCAAAAATCACCTGCCGGCTACGCCACAACCAGTTGGGGAACACTTCGGAATCACCTGCCGGGCTTGCTGGAACCACCTGCCGGTCATGCCAAAATCACCTGCCAACTACGCCAGTACCACTTGGCGGACACTGTGGAAACACCTGTCGGGCCGGCCGGAACCACATCTCAGATGTGCCAGAACCATGTGCATGAGATGCTGGAACCACACCCCGAACAGACGGAAAACACCTGCCAGACCCGTCTGAACAACCTGCCGAGCACGCCGGAGCCACCTGCTCGACTCGCCGGAACCACCTACCTGACATGCCCAAATCACCAGCCGGGTATGCCAGAACCACTTGGTGGTCACTCTGGAATCATCTGCCAGACATGCCAGAAGCAGCTCTCAGACACACCAGAACAACCTGCCGGAGACGCCAGAAGCACCTGCTGAGCATGCCTGAGCCACCTGCTCGACTCGCAAGAAACACCTGCCAGACACGCCAAAATCACCTGCCTGCTACACCAGAAGCACTTGGCAGACAAGCCGGAATCACGTGAAGGGCATGCCGTCACAATCTCTCAGACGTGCCAGAACCTCGTGCCGGACACCCCAGAACACCCTGCCGGACAGACCGGAACCACCTGCCGGACATGCCGGAACCACCGGCGCGACACGCCGGAACCACCCCCGGACATGCAAAATCACCTGCCGGCTACGCCAGAAACACTTGGCGAACACACCGGAATCACCTGCCGGGCATGTCGGAAGCACCTCTCAGACATGTCAGAACCACGTGCCAAGGACACCGGAAGCACCTGCCGAGCACGCCAGAACCACCTGCTCGACTCGCCAGAATCACCTGCCCCACACGCCAAAATCACCTGCCGGCTTCGCCACAACCAGTTGGTGAACACTTCCCCATCACCTGCAGGGCTTGCTGGAACCACCTGCCGGTCATGTCAAAATCACCTGCCAACTACGCCAGAACCACTTGTCGACACTGCGGAAACACCTGTCGGGCCGGCCAGAACTACATCTCAGACGTGCCAGAACCTTGTGCGTGTGATGCCGGAACCACACCCCGAACAGACGGAAACCACCTGCCAGACCCGCCTGAACCACCTGCCGAGCACGCCGGAGCCACCTGTTCGACTCACCGGAAGCACCTGCCAGACAGGCCAAAATCAACAGCTGGCTATGCGAGAACCATCTGGCGCACAGTCCGGAATCACCTGCCGGGCATGCAGGAACCACCTCTCAGATGTAACGGAACCACGAGCCGGACACGCTGGAACCACGTCCTGTACAGACTGGAACTACCTGCCGAGCACTCCGGAACCACCTGCTCGACTCGCACGACCCACGTGCTGGAGACGCCAAAATGAACTTTCGGCTACACCAGAACCACTTACCCGACACTGCAGAATCACCTGCCTGGCATGCCAGAACCACCTCTCACATGTTCCAGAAGCACGTGCCGGACATGCCGGAACGACCTATCGGACAGAACGGAACCACCTGCCAGACACGCCGGAACCACCTGCTGAACACGCCACAGCCACATGCTCGACTCGGCGGATCCACCTGCCGGACAGGCCCATATCAACTGCTGGCTATGCCAGAACCACCTGAGGGACAGTCCGGAATCAACTGCCAGCCATGGCGGAACCACCTCTCAGAAGTACCAGAACCACGTGCCGGACAAGCTGGAAACACTTACTGGACAGACTGGAACCACCTGCCGGCCACGCCTGAACCACCTGCCGAGCACGATGGAACCACCTGCCGGACACGCCAAAATCACCTGCCGGCTACGCCAGGACCACTTGGAGAACTCTCCGGGATGACCTGCCGGGCATGCTGGAACCACCTCTCAGACGTACCAGAAGCATGTGACGGACACCCCAGCACCACCTGCCAGAAAGACCGCAACCACATGCCGGACACGCCGGAAGCACCGGCTCGAACCGCCGGAACCACCGCCGGACATACAAAATCACCTGCCGGCTACGCCAGAACCACTTGGCGAACACTCCGGAATCACCTGCCGGGCATGCCGGAACCACCTCTCAGACATGCCAGAACCACGTGCCAATGACCCCGGAAGCACCTGCCGAGCACGCCGGAACCACCTGCTCGACTCACCGGAACCACCTGCCGGACACGCCAAAATCACCTGTTGGCTACGCCACAACCACTCGGCAGACACTCCGGTATCAGCTGCCGGGCATGCCGGAACCACCTCTCAGAGGTGCCAGAACCACATGCCGGAGAGACTGGAAGCAACTGCCGAACTCGCCGGAAACACCTGCTGGACATGCCGGAACCACCTGCCTGACAGTCCAAAATCATATGCCGGCTATGCCAAAACCACTTGGTGGACACTCCAGAATCACCTGGAGGGCATGCCGGAACCACGTCATGGACAGACTGCAAACACCTGCCGGACACGCCGGAACCACCTGCTCGACTCGCCAGAACCACCTGCCGGACACGCCAAAATCACCTGCCGGCTACACCAGAACCGCTCGGCAGAGACTCCGGAACCACCTCCGGGACAGACTGGAATCACCTGCCGGACACGCCGGGACCACCTGCTTGACTCGCCAGAACCACCTGCCGGACATGCCAAAATCACCAGCCGGCTACTCCACAACCACTTGCCGGACACTCCAGAATCACCTGCCGGGCATGTTGGAACCACCTCTCAGAGGTGCCACAACAACATGCATGAGACTGCGGAAGCACCTGCTGAGATGCCGGAAGTTCCTGATCCACTCCACAGAACCACCTGCTGGATACGCCAAAATCAACTGCCGGCTACGCCACAACCAGTTTGTGAACACTTCGGAATCAACTGCCGGGCTTGCTGGAAGCACCTGCCGGTCACGCCAATATCACCTGCCAGCTACGCCAGAACCGCTTGGCGGACACTCCGGAAACACCTGTCGGGCCTGCCAGAACCACATCTCAGACGTGCCAGAACCATGTGCCCGAGATGCCGGAACCACACCCCGAACAGACTGAAACCACCTGCCAGACCCGCCTGAACCACCTGCCGAGCACACTGGAACCACCTGCTCGACTCGCCGGAACCACCTACCTGACACGCAAAAACCACCGGCCGGGTATGCCAGAACCACTTGGTGGTCACTCCGGAATCATCTGCCAGACATGCCAGAAGCAGCTCTCAGACACACCAGAACAACCTGCCGGAGACGCCAGAAGCACCTGCGGAGCATGCCTGAGCCACCTGCTCGACTCGCAAGAAACACCTGCCAGACACGCCAAAATCACCTGCCTGCTACACCAGAAGCACTTGGCAGACAAGCCGGAATCACGTGAAGGGCATGCCGTCACAATCTCTCAGACGTGCCAGAACCTCGTGCCGGACACCCCAGAACACCCTGCCGGACAGACCGGAACCACCTGCCGGACACGCCGGAACCACCGGCGCGACTCGCCGGAACCACCCCCGGACATGCAAAATCACCTGCCGGCTACGCCAGAAACACTTGGCGAACACACCGGAATCACCAGCCGGGCATGTCGGAAGCACCCCTCAGACATGTCAGAACCACGTGCCAAGGACACCGGAAGCACCTGCCGAGCACGCCGGAACCACCTGCTCGACTCGCCAGAACCACCTGCCGCACACACCAAAATCACCTGCCAGGTATGCCAGAACCACTTTGTGGACACTCCGAAATCATCTGCCGGACATGCCAGAACCACCTCTCAGACACACCAGAACCACATGCCGGACACGCCGGAAGCACCTGCCGAGCTTGCCGGAGCCACCTGCTCAACTTGCCAGAAACACCTGCCGGACACGCCAAAATCACCTCCCGGGTACGCCAGAAACACCTGGCGGACACTCCGAAACCACCTGTCGCGCATGCCGGAACCACCTCTCAGACGTGCCGGAAGCACGTGCCGGACACGCCGGAATCACCTACCGGACAGACCGGAACCACCTGCCGAGAACGCCAGAGCCACCTGTTCGACTCGCTGGAACCACTTGCCGGACATGCCAATATCAACTGCTGGCTATGCCAGAAGCACCTGGGGGACGGTCCGGAATCGCCTGCCAGCCATGACCGAACCACCTCTCAGACGTACCAGAACCACCTGCCGGAGAAGCTGGAAACACGTCCTGGACAGTCTGGAACCACCTGCCAGCCAAGCCTGAACCACCTGCCAAGCACAACGGAACAACCTGCCAGACACGCCAAAATCACCTGCGTGTTATGCCAGAACCACTTGGAGGACTCTCTGGGATGACCTGCCGGGCATGCCAGAACCACCTCTCAGACGTGCCAGAACCATGTGGCGGACAGTCCGGAATCACCTGTTGGGCATGCGCAACCACCTCTGAGACGTACCAGAACCACATGCCGTGCAGGCTGGAACCACCTACCGGACAGACCGGAATCACCTTTCGGGCATGCCGGAACCACCTGTCAGATGTGCCAGAAACACGTGCCGGAGACGCCGGAAGCACCTGCCGGACACGACGCAACCACCGGCTCGACCCGCCGGAACGACCGCTGGACATGCAAAATCACCTGCCGGCTACGCCGGAAACACTTGGCGAACACTCCGGAATCACTTGCCGGGCATGCAGGAACCACCTCTCAGATATCCCAGAACCACGTGCCAATGACCCCGGAAGCACCTGCCTAGCACGCCGGAACCACCTGCTCGACTCGCCAGAACCACCTGCCGGACACGCAAAAATCACCTGCCGGCTACGCCACAACCAGTTGGGGAACACTTCGGAATCCCCTGCCGGGCTTGCTGGAACCACCTGCCGGTCATGCCAAAATCACCTGCCAACTACGCCAGTACCACTTGGCGGACACTGTGGAAACACCTGTCGGGCCGGCCGGAACCACATCTCAGACGTGCCAGAACCATGTGCATGAGATGCTGGAACCACACCCCGAACAGACGGAAAACACCTGCCAGACCCGTCTGAACAAACTGCCGAGCACGCCGAGCCACCTGCTCGACTCGCCGGAACCACCTACCTGACATGCCCAAATCACCAGCCGGGTATGCCAGAACCACTTGGCGGACACTCCGGAATCATCTGCCGGACATGCCGGAACCAGCTCTCAGACACACCAGAACCACGTGCCGGAGACGCCGGAAGCACCTGCCGAGCATGCCGGAGCCACCTGCTCGACTCGCCAGAAACACCTGCCGGACACGCCAAAATCACCTGCCGGGTACGCCAGAACCACCTGGCGGACACTCCGAAACCACCTGTCGCGCATGCCGGAACCACCTCTCAGACGTGCCGGAAGCACGTGCCGGACACGCCGGAATCACCTGCCAAGCACGTTGGAACCACCTGCTCAACTCGCCTGAACCACCTGCCGGACATGCCAAAATCACCTGCTGACTATGCCAGAACCACTTGGCGAACACTCCGGAATCACTTGCCGGGCATGCAGGAACCACCTCTCAGACATGCCAGAACCCCGTGCCAATGACCCCGGAAGCACCAGCCGAGCACGCCGGAACCACCTGCTCGACTCGCCAGAACCACCTGCCGATCACGCAAAAATCACCTGCTGGCTACGCCACAACCAGTTGGGGAACACTTTGGAATCACCTGCCAGGCTTGCTGGAACCACCTGCCAGTCATGCCAAAATCACCTGCCAACTACGCCAGAACCGCTTGGCGGACACTGCGGAAACACCTGTCGGGCCGGCTGGAACCACATCTCAGACGTGCCAGAAACGTGTTCATGAGATGCTGGGACCACACCCCGAACAGACGGATACCACCTCCCAGAACCGCCTGAAACACCTGCTGAGCACGCTGGAACCACCTGCTCGACTCACCGGTACCACCTCCCTGACACGCCAAAATCACCTGCTGGGTATGCCAGAACCACTTGGCGGACACTCCGGAATCATCTGCCGGACATGCCGGAACCAGCTCTCAGACACACCAGAACCAAGTGCCGGAGACGCCGGAAGCACCTGCCGAGCATGCCGGAGCCACCTGCTCGACTCGCCAGAAACACCTGCCGGACACGCCAAAATCACCTGCCGGGTACGCCAGAACCACCTGGCGGACACTCCGAAACCACCTGTCGCGCATGCCGGAACCACCTCTCAGACGTGCCGGAAGCACGTGCCGGACACGCCGGAATCACCTACCGGACAGACCGGAACCACCTGCCGAGCACGCCGGAGCCACCTGTTCGAATCGCTGGAACCACCTGCCGGACAGGCCAATATCAACTGCTGGCTATACCAGAACCACCTGGGGGACGGTCCGGAATCGCCTGCCAGCCATGGCCGAACCACCTCTCAGATGTACCAGAACCACCAGCCGGAGAAGCTGGAAACACGTCCTGGACAGTCTGGAACCACCTGCCGGCCAAGCCTGAACCACCTGCCAAGCACAACGGAACAACCTGCCAGACACGCCAAAATCACCTGCGTGTTATGCCAGAACCACTTGGAGGACTCTCTGGGATGACCTGCCGGGCATGCCGGAACCACCTCTCAGACGTGCCAGAACCATGTGGCGGACAGTCCGGAATCACCTGTTGGGCATGCGCAACCACCTCTGAGACGTACCAGAAACACATGCCGTGCCGGCTGGAACCACCTACCGGACAGACCGGAATCACCTTTCGGGCATGCCGGAACCACCTGTCAGATGTGCCAGAAACACGTGCCGGAGACGCCGGAAGCACCTGCCAAGCACGTTGGAACCGCCTGCTCAACTCGCCTGAACCACCTGCTGGACATGCCAAAATCACCTGCCGACTATGCCAGAACCACTTGGCGAACACTCCGGAATCACTTGCCGGGCATGCAGGAACCACCTCTCAGACATGCCAGAACCCCGTGCCAATGACCCCGGAAGCACCATCCGAGCACGCCGGAACCACCTGCTCGACTCGCCAGAACCACCTGCCGATCACGCCAAAATCACCTGCCGGCTACGCCACAACCAGTTGGTGAACACTTTGGAATCACCTGCCAGGCTTGCTGGAACCACCTGCCAGTCATGCCAAAATCACCTGCCAACTACGCCAGAACCGCTTGGCGGACACTGCGGAAACACCTGTCGGGCCAGCCGGAACCACATCTCAGACGTGCCAGAAACGTGTTCATGAGATGCTGGAACCACACCCCGAACAGACGGATACCACCTGCCAGAAACGCCTGAACCACCTGCTGAGCACGCCGGAACCACCTGCTCGACTCACCGGTACCACCTCCCTGACACGCCAAAATCACCTGCTGGGTATGCCAGAACCACTTGGCGGACACTCCGGAATCATCTGCCGGACATGCCGGAACCAGCTCTCAGACACACCAGAACCAAGTGCCGGAGACGCCGGAAGCACCTGCCGAGCATGCCGGAGCCACCTGCTCGACTCGCCAGAAACACCTGCCGGACACGCCAAAATCACCTGCCGGGTACGCAAGAACCACCTGGCGGACACTACGGAATCACCTGCCGCGCATGCCGGAACCACCTCTCAGACGTGCCGGAAGCACGTGCCGGACACGCCGGAAACACCTACCGGACAGACCAGAACCACCTGCCAAGAACGCCGGAACCACCTGTTCGACTCGCTGGAACCACCTGCCGGACAGGCCAATATCAACTGCTGGCTATGCCAGAACCACCTGGGGGACAGTCCGGGATCGCCTGCCAGCCATGTCGGAACCACCTCTCAGACGTACCAGAACCACCTGCCGGAGAAGCTGGAACCACGTCCTGGCAGACTGGAACCACGTGACGGCCATGCCTGAACCACCTGCCGAGCACGGCGGAACCACCTGCCCGACACGCCAAAATCACCTGCGGGCTACGCCAGAACCACTTGGACGACTCTACGAAATGACCTGCCGGGCATGTTGGAACCACCTCTCAGACGTGCCAGAAGCACGTGGCGGACAGTCCGGAATAACCTGTTGGGCATACGCAACCACCTCTGACACGTACCAGAACCACGTGCCGTGCACGCCGGAACCACCTACCGGACAGACCGGAATCACCTTTCGGGCATGCCGGAACCACCTGTCAGATGTGCCAGAAACACGTGCCGGAGACGCCGGAAGCACCTGCCAAGCACGTTGGAACCGCCTGCTCAACTCGCCTGAACCACCTGCCGGACACGCCAAAATCACCTGCCCGCTACACCAGCACCACTTCGGGGACAAGCCGGAATCACGTGAGGGGCATGCCGGCACAGCCTCTCAGACTGAACCTCGTGCCGGACACCACAGAACCACTAGCCGGACAGACCGGAACCACCTGCCGGCCACGCCGGAACCACGAGCTCGACCCGCCGGAACGACCGCTGGACATGCAAAATCACCTGCCGGCTACGCCGGAAACACTTGGCGAACACTCCGGAATCACCTGCCGGGCATGCCGGAACCACCTCTCATGTATGCCAGAACCACGTGCCAATGACCCCGGAAGCACCTGCCGAGCACGCCGGAAACACCTGCTCGACTCGCCAGAACCACCTGCCGGACACGCAAAAATCACCTGCCGGCTACGCCACAACCAGTTGGGGAACACTTCGGAATCACCTGCCGGGCTTGCTGGAACCACCTGCCGGTCATGCCAAAATCACCTGCCAACTACGCCAGGACCACTTGGCGGACACTGTGGAAACACCTGTCGGGCCGGCCGGAACCACATCTCAGACGTGCCAGAACCATGTGCATGAGATGCTGGAACCACACCCCGAACAGACGGAAAACACCTGCCAGACCCGTCTGAACAACCTGCCGAGCACGCCAAGCCACCTGCTCGACTCGCCGGAACCACCTACCTGACATGCCCAAATCACCAGCCGGGTATGCCAGAACCACTTGGCGGACACTCCGGAATCATCTGCCGGACATGCCGGAACCAGCTCTCAGACACACCAGAACCAAGTGCCGGAGACGCCGGAAGCACCTGCCGAGCATGCCGGAGCCACCTGCTCGACTCGCCAGAAACACCTGCCGGACACGCCTAAATCACCTGCAGCGTATGCCAGAAAAACCTGGCGGACACTACGGAATCACCTGCCGCGCATGCCGGAACCACCTCTCAGACGTGCCGGAAGCACGTGCCAGACACGCCGGAAACACCTACCGGACAGACCGGAACCACCTGCCAACAACGCCGGAGCCACCTGTTCGACTCGCTGGAGCCACCTGACGGACAGGCCAATATCAACTGCTGGCTATGCCAGAACCACCTGGGGGACAGTCCGGGATCGCCTGCCAGCCATGGCGGAACCACCTCTCAGACGTACCAGAACCACCTGCCGGAGAAGCTGGAAACACGTCCTGGACAGACTGGAACCACGTGACGGCCATGCCTGAACCACCTGCCGAGCACGGCGGAACCACCTGCCGGACACGCCAAAATCACCTGCGGGCTACGCCAGAACCACTTGGACGACTCTCCGAAATGACCTGCCGGGCATGTTGGAACCACCTCTCAGACGTGCCAGAAGCACGTGGCGGACAGTCCGGAATCACCTGTTGGACATACGCAACCACCTCTGACACGTACCAGAACCACGTGCCGTGCACGCCGGAACCACCTACAGGACAGACCGGAATCAACTTTTGGGCATGCCGGAACCACCAGTCAGATGTGCCAGAAACACGTGCCGGAGACGCCGGAAGCACCTGCCGAGCACGTCGCAACCACCTGCTCAACTCGCCTGAACCACCTGCCGGACACGCCAAAATCACCTGCCCGCTACACCAGCACCACTTCGGGGACAAGCCGGAATCACATGAGGGGCATGCCGGCACAGCCTCTCAGACTGAACCTCGTGCCGGACACCACAGAACCACCTGCCGGACAGACCGGAAACACCTGCCGGACACGCCGGAACCACCAGCTCGACCCCCCGGAACGACCGCTGGACATGCAAAATCACCTGCCGGCTATGCCGGAAACACTTGGCGAACACTCCGGAATCACCTGCCGGGCATGCCGGAACCACCTCTCAGATATGCCAGAACCACGTGCCAATGAACCCGGAAGCACCTGCCGAGCACGCCGGAACCACCTGCTCGACTCGCCAGAACCACCTGCCGGACACGCAAAAATCACCTGCCGGCTACGCCACAACCAGTTGGGGAACACTTCGGAATCACCTGCCGGGCTTGCTGGAACCACCTGCCGGTCATGAAAAAATCACCTGCCAACTACGCCAGTACCACTTGGCGGACGCTGTGGAAACACCTGTCGGGCCGGCCGGAACCACATCTCAGACGTGCCAGAACCATGTGCATGAGATGCTGGAACCACACCCCGAACAGACGGAAAACACCTGCCAGACCCGTCTGAACAACGTGACGAGCACGCCGGAGGCACCTGCTCGACTCGCCTGAACCACCTACCTGACATGCCCAAATCACCAGCCGGGTATGCCAGAGCCACTTGGCGGACACTCCGGAATCATCTGCCGGACATGCCGGAACCAGCTCTCAGACACACCAGAACCACATGCTGGAGACGCTGGAAGCACCTGCGGAGCATGCCGGAGCCACCTGCTCGACTCGCCAGAAACACCTGCCGGACACGCCAAAATCACCTGCCGGGTACGCCAGAACCACCTGGCAGACACTCCGAAACCACCTGTCGCGCATGCCGGAACCACCTCTCAGACGTGCCGGAAGCACGTGCCGGACACGCCGGAATCACCTACCGGACAGACCGGAACCACCTGCCGAGCACGCCGGAGCCACCAGTTCGAATCGCTGGAACCACCTGCCGGACAGGCCAATATCAACTGCTGGCTATACCAGAACCACCTGGGGGACGGTCCGGAATCGCCTGCCAGCCATGGCGGAACCACCTCTCAGACGTACCAGAACCACCAGCCGGAGAAGCTGGAAACACGTCCTGGACAGTCTGGAACCACCTGCCGGCCAAGCCTGAACCACCTGCCAAGCACAACGGAACAACCTGCCAGACACGCCAAAATCACCTGCGTGTTATGCCAGAACCACTTGGAGGACTCTCTGGGATGACCTGCCGGGCATGCCGGAACCACCTCTCAGACGTGCCAGAACCATGTGGCGGACAGTCCGGAATCACCTGTTGGGCATGCGCAACCACCTCTGAGACGTACCAGAACCACATGCCGTGCAGGCTGGAACCACCTACCGGACAGACCGGAATCACCTTTCGGGCATGCCGGAACCACCTGTCAGATGTGCCAGAAACACGTGCCGGAGACGCCGGAAGCACCTGCCAAGCACGTTGGAACCACCTGCTCAACTCGCCTGAACCACCTGCCGGACATGCCAAAATCACCTGCCGACTATGCCAGAACCACTTGGCGAACACTCCGGAATCACTTGCCGGGCATGCAGGAACCACCTCTCAGACATGCCAGAACCCCGTGCCAATGACCCCGGAAGCACCAGCCGAGCACGCCGGAACCACCTGCTCGACTCGCCAGAACCACCTGCCGATCACGCAAAAATCACCTGCTGGCTACGCCACAACCAGTTGGGGAACACTTTGGAATCACCTGCCAGGCTTGCTGGAACCACCTGCCAGTCATGCCAAAATCACCTGCCAACTACGCCAGAACCGCTTGGCGGACACTGCGGAAACACCTGTCGGGCCGGCTGGAACCACATCTCAGACGTGCCAGAAACGTGTTCATGAGATGCTGGGACCACACCCCGAACAGACGGATACCACCTCCCAGAACCGCCTGAAACACCTGCTGAGCACGCTGGAACCACCTGCTCGACTCACCGGTACCACCTCCCTGACACGCCAAAATCACCTGCTGGGTATGCCAGAACCACTTGGCGGACACTCCGGAATCATCTGCCGGACATGCCGGAACCAGCTCTCAGACACACCAGAACCAAGTGCCGGAGACGCCGGAAGCACCTGCCGAGCATGCCGGAGCCACCTGCTCGACTCGCCAGAAACACCTGCCGGACACGCCAAAATCACCTGCCGGGTACGCCAGAACCACCTGGCGGACACTCCGAAACCACCTGTCGCGCATGCCGGAACCACCTCTCAGACGTGCCGGAAGCACGTGCCGGACACGCCGGAATCACCTACCGGACAGACCGGAACCACCTGCCGAGCACGCCGGAGCCACCTGTTCGAATCGCTGGAACCACCTGCCGGACAGGCCAATATCAACTGCTGGCTATACCAGAACCACCTGGGGGACGGTCCGGAATCGCCTGCCAGCCATGGCCGAACCACCTCTCAGATGTACCAGAACCACCAGCCGGAGAAGCTGGAAACACGTCCTGGACAGTCTGGAACCACCTGCCGGCCAAGCCTGAACCACCTGCCAAGCACAACGGAACAACCTGCCAGACACGCCAAAATCACCTGCGTGTTATGCCAGAACCACTTGGAGGACTCTCTGGGATGACCTGCCGGGCATGCCGGAACCACCTCTCAGACGTGCCAGAACCATGTGGCGGACAGTCCGGAATCACCTGTTGGGCATGCGCAACCACCTCTGAGACGTACCAGAAACACATGCCGTGCCGGCTGGAACCACCTACCGGACAGACCGGAATCACCTTTCGGGCATGCCGGAACCACCTGTCAGATGTGCCAGAAACACGTGCCGGAGACGCCGGAAGCACCTGCCAAGCACGTTGGAACCGCCTGCTCAACTCGCCTGAACCACCTGCTGGACATGCCAAAATCACCTGCCGACTATGCCAGAACCACTTGGCGAACACTCCGGAATCACTTGCCGGGCATGCAGGAACCACCTCTCAGACATGCCAGAACCCCGTGCCAATGACCCCGGAAGCACCATCCGAGCACGCCGGAACCACCTGCTCGACTCGCCAGAACCACCTGCCGATCACGCCAAAATCACCTGCCGGCTACGCCACAACCAGTTGGTGAACACTTTGGAATCACCTGCCAGGCTTGCTGGAACCACCTGCCAGTCATGCCAAAATCACCTGCCAACTACGCCAGAACCGCTTGGCGGACACTGCGGAAACACCTGTCGGGCCAGCCGGAACCACATCTCAGACGTGCCAGAAACGTGTTCATGAGATGCTGGAACCACACCCCGAACAGACGGATACCACCTGCCAGAAACGCCTGAACCACCTGCTGAGCACGCCGGAACCACCTGCTCGACTCACCGGTACCACCTCCCTGACACGCCAAAATCACCTGCTGGGTATGCCAGAACCACTTGGCGGACACTCCGGAATCATCTGCCGGACATGCCGGAACCAGCTCTCAGACACACCAGAACCAAGTGCCGGAGACGCCGGAAGCACCTGCCGAGCATGCCGGAGCCACCTGCTCGACTCGCCAGAAACACCTGCCGGACACGCCAAAATCACCTGCCGGGTACGCAAGAACCACCTGGCGGACACTACGGAATCACCTGCCGCGCATGCCGGAACCACCTCTCAGACGTGCCGGAAGCACGTGCCGGACACGCCGGAAACACCTACCGGACAGACCAGAACCACCTGCCAAGAACGCCGGAACCACCTGTTCGACTCGCTGGAACCACCTGCCGGACAGGCCAATATCAACTGCTGGCTATGCCAGAACCACCTGGGGGACAGTCCGGGATCGCCTGCCAGCCATGTCGGAACCACCTCTCAGACGTACCAGAACCACCTGCCGGAGAAGCTGGAACCACGTCCTGGCAGACTGGAACCACGTGACGGCCATGCCTGAACCACCTGCCGAGCACGGCGGAACCACCTGCCCGACACGCCAAAATCACCTGCGGGCTACGCCAGAACCACTTGGACGACTCTACGAAATGACCTGCCGGGCATGTTGGAACCACCTCTCAGACGTGCCAGAAGCACGTGGCGGACAGTCCGGAATAACCTGTTGGGCATACGCAACCACCTCTGACACGTACCAGAACCACGTGCCGTGCACGCCGGAACCACCTACCGGACAGACCGGAATCACCTTTCGGGCATGCCGGAACCACCTGTCAGATGTGCCAGAAACACGTGCCGGAGACGCCGGAAGCACCTGCCAAGCACGTTGGAACCGCCTGCTCAACTCGCCTGAACCACCTGCCGGACACGCCAAAATCACCTGCCCGCTACACCAGCACCACTTCGGGGACAAGCCGGAATCACGTGAGGGGCATGCCGGCACAGCCTCTCAGACTGAACCTCGTGCCGGACACCACAGAACCACTAGCCGGACAGACCGGAACCACCTGCCGGCCACGCCGGAACCACGAGCTCGACCCGCCGGAACGACCGCTGGACATGCAAAATCACCTGCCGGCTACGCCGGAAACACTTGGCGAACACTCCGGAATCACCTGCCGGGCATGCCGGAACCACCTCTCATGTATGCCAGAACCACGTGCCAATGACCCCGGAAGCACCTGCCGAGCACGCCGGAAACACCTGCTCGACTCGCCAGAACCACCTGCCGGACACGCAAAAATCACCTGCCGGCTACGCCACAACCAGTTGGGGAACACTTCGGAATCACCTGCCGGGCTTGCTGGAACCACCTGCCGGTCATGCCAAAATCACCTGCCAACTACGCCAGGACCACTTGGCGGACACTGTGGAAACACCTGTCGGGCCGGCCGGAACCACATCTCAGACGTGCCAGAACCATGTGCATGAGATGCTGGAACCACACCCCGAACAGACGGAAAACACCTGCCAGACCCGTCTGAACAACCTGCCGAGCACGCCAAGCCACCTGCTCGACTCGCCGGAACCACCTACCTGACATGCCCAAATCACCAGCCGGGTATGCCAGAACCACTTGGCGGACACTCCGGAATCATCTGCCGGACATGCCGGAACCAGCTCTCAGACACACCAGAACCAAGTGCCGGAGACGCCGGAAGCACCTGCCGAGCATGCCGGAGCCACCTGCTCGACTCGCCAGAAACACCTGCCGGACACGCCTAAATCACCTGCAGCGTATGCCAGAAAAACCTGGCGGACACTACGGAATCACCTGCCGCGCATGCCGGAACCACCTCTCAGACGTGCCGGAAGCACGTGCCAGACACGCCGGAAACACCTACCGGACAGACCGGAACCACCTGCCAACAACGCCGGAGCCACCTGTTCGACTCGCTGGAGCCACCTGACGGACAGGCCAATATCAACTGCTGGCTATGCCAGAACCACCTGGGGGACAGTCCGGGATCGCCTGCCAGCCATGGCGGAACCACCTCTCAGACGTACCAGAACCACCTGCCGGAGAAGCTGGAAACACGTCCTGGACAGACTGGAACCACGTGACGGCCATGCCTGAACCACCTGCCGAGCACGGCGGAACCACCTGCCGGACACGCCAAAATCACCTGCGGGCTACGCCAGAACCACTTGGACGACTCTCCGAAATGACCTGCCGGGCATGTTGGAACCACCTCTCAGACGTGCCAGAAGCACGTGGCGGACAGTCCGGAATCACCTGTTGGACATACGCAACCACCTCTGACACGTACCAGAACCACGTGCCGTGCACGCCGGAACCACCTACAGGACAGACCGGAATCAACTTTTGGGCATGCCGGAACCACCAGTCAGATGTGCCAGAAACACGTGCCGGAGACGCCGGAAGCACCTGCCGAGCACGTCGCAACCACCTGCTCAACTCGCCTGAACCACCTGCCGGACACGCCAAAATCACCTGCCCGCTACACCAGCACCACTTCGGGGACAAGCCGGAATCACATGAGGGGCATGCCGGCACAGCCTCTCAGACTGAACCTCGTGCCGGACACCACAGAACCACCTGCCGGACAGACCGGAAACACCTGCCGGACACGCCGGAACCACCAGCTCGACCCCCCGGAACGACCGCTGGACATGCAAAATCACCTGCCGGCTATGCCGGAAACACTTGGCGAACACTCCGGAATCACCTGCCGGGCATGCCGGAACCACCTCTCAGATATGCCAGAACCACGTGCCAATGAACCCGGAAGCACCTGCCGAGCACGCCGGAACCACCTGCTCGACTCGCCAGAACCACCTGCCGGACACGCAAAAATCACCTGCCGGCTACGCCACAACCAGTTGGGGAACACTTCGGAATCACCTGCCGGGCTTGCTGGAACCACCTGCCGGTCATGAAAAAATCACCTGCCAACTACGCCAGTACCACTTGGCGGACGCTGTGGAAACACCTGTCGGGCCGGCCGGAACCACATCTCAGACGTGCCAGAACCATGTGCATGAGATGCTGGAACCACACCCCGAACAGACGGAAAACACCTGCCAGACCCGTCTGAACAACGTGACGAGCACGCCGGAGGCACCTGCTCGACTCGCCTGAACCACCTACCTGACATGCCCAAATCACCAGCCGGGTATGCCAGAGCCACTTGGCGGACACTCCGGAATCATCTGCCGGACATGCCGGAACCAGCTCTCAGACACACCAGAACCACATGCTGGAGACGCTGGAAGCACCTGCGGAGCATGCCGGAGCCACCTGCTCGACTCGCCAGAAACACCTGCCGGACACGCCAAAATCACCTGCCGGGTACGCCAGAACCACCTGGCAGACACTCCGAAACCACCTGTCGCGCATGCCGGAACCACCTCTCAGACGTGCCGGAAGCACGTGCCGGACACGCCGGAATCACCTACCGGACAGACCGGAACCACCTGCCGAGCACGCCGGAGCCACCAGTTCGAATCGCTGGAACCACCTGCCGGACAGGCCAATATCAACTGCTGGCTATACCAGAACCACCTGGGGGACGGTCCGGAATCGCCTGCCAGCCATGGCGGAACCACCTCTCAGACGTACCAGAACCACCAGCCGGAGAAGCTGGAAACACGTCCTGGACAGTCTGGAACCACCTGCCGGCCAAGCCTGAACCACCTGCCAAGCACAACGGAACAACCTGCCAGACACGCCAAAATCACCTGCGTGTTATGCCAGAACCACTTGGAGGACTCTCTGGGATGACCTGCCGGGCATGCCGGAACCACCTCTCAGACGTGCCAGAACCATGTGGCGGACAGTCCGGAATCACCTGTTGGGCATGCGCAACCACCTCTGAGACGTACCAGAACCACATGCCGTGCAGGCTGGAACCACCTACCGGACAGACCGGAATCACCTTTCGGGCATGCCGGAACCACCTGTCAGATGTGCCAGAAACACGTGCCGGAGACGCCGGAAGCACCTGCCAAGCACGTTGGAACCACCTGCTCAACTCGCCTGAACCACCTGCCGGACATGCCAAAATCACCTGCCGACTATGCCAGAACCACTTGGCGAACACTCCGGAATCACTTGCCGGGCATGCAGGAACCACCTCTCAGACATGCCAGAACCCCGTGCCAATGACCCCGGAAGCACCAGCCGAGCACGCCGGAACCACCTGCTCGACTAGCCAGAACCACCTGCCGATCACGCAAAAATCACCTGCTGGCTACGCCACAACCAGTTGGTGAACACTTTGGAATCACCTGCCAGGCTTGCTGGAACCACCTGCCAGTCATGCCAAAATCACCTGCCAACTACGCCAGAACCGCTTGGCGGACACTGCGGAAACACCTGTCGGGCCGGCTGGAACCACATCTCAGACGTGCCAGAAACGTGTTCATGCGATGATGGAACCACACCCCGAACAGACGGATACCACCTGCCAGAGCCGCCTGATCCACCTGCTGAGCACGCCGGAACCACCTGCTCGACTCACCGGTACCACCTCCCTGACACGCCAAAATCACCTGCTGGGTATGCCAGAACCACTTGGCGGACACTCCGGAATCATCTGCCGGACATGCCGGAACCAGCTCTCAGACACACCAGAACCAAGTGCCGGAGACGCCGGAAGCACCTGCCGAGCATGCCGGAGCCACCTGCTCGACTCGCCAGAAACACCTGCCGGACACGCCTAAATCACCTGCAGCGTATGCCAGAAAAACCTGGCGGACACTACGGAATCACCTGCCGCGCATGCCGGAACCACCTCTCAGACGTGCCGGAAGCACGTGCCAGACACGCCGGAAACACCTACCGGACAGACCGGAACCACCTGCCAACAACGCCGGAGCCACCTGTTCGACTCGCTGGAGCCACCTGACGGACAGGCCAATATCAACTGCTGGCTATGCCAGAACCACCTGGGGGACAGTCCGGGATCGCCTGCCAGCCATGGCGGAACCACCTCTCAGACGTACCAGAACCACCTGCCGGAGAAGCTGGAAACACGTCCTGGCAGACTGGAACCACGTGACGGCCATGCCTGAACCACCTGCCGAGCACGGCGGAACCACCTGCCGGACACGCCAAAATCACCTGCGGGCTACGCCAGAACCACTTGGACGACTCTACGAAATGACCTGCCGGGGATGTTGGAACCACCTCTCAGACGTGCCAGAAGCACGTGGCGGACAGTCCGGAATAACCTGTTGGGCATACGCAACCACCTCTGACACGTACCAGAACCACGTGCCGTGCACGCCGGAACCACCTACCGGACAGACCGGAATCACCTTTCGGGCATGCCGGAACCACCTGTCAGATGTGCCAGAAACACGTGCCGGAGACGCCGGAAGCACCTGCCAAGCACGTTGGAACCGCCTGCTCAACTCGCCTGAACCACCTGCCGGACACGCCAAAATCACCTGCCCGCTACACCAGCACCACTTCGGGGACAAGCCGGAATCACGTGAGGGGCATGCCGGCACAGCCTCTCAGACTGAACCTCGTGCCGGACACCACAGAACCACTAGCCGGACAGACCGGAACCACCTGCCGGCCACGCCGGAACCACGAGCTCGACCCGCCGGAACGACCGCTGGACATGCAAAATCACCTGCCGGCTACGCCGGAAACACTTGGCGAACACTCCGGAATCACCTGCCGGGCATGCCGGAACCACCTCTCATGTATGCCAGAACCACGTGCCAATGACCCCGGAAGCACCTGCCGAGCACGCCGGAAACACCTGCTCGACTCGCCAGAACCACCTGCCGGACACGCAAAAATCACCTGCCGGCTACGCCACAACCAGTTGGGGAACACTTCGGAATCACCTGCCGGGCTTGCTGGAACCACCTGCCGGTCATGCCAAAATCACCTGCCAACTACGCCAGGACCACTTGGCGGACACTGTGGAAACACCTGTCGGGCCGGCCGGAACCACATCTCAGACGTGCCAGAACCATGTGCATGAGATGCTGGAACCACACCCCGAACAGACGGAAAACACCTGCCAGACCCGTCTGAACAACCTGCCGAGCACGCCAAGCCACCTGCTCGACTCGCCGGAACCACCTACCTGACATGCCCAAATCACCAGCCGGGTATGCCAGAACCACTTGGCGGACACTCCGGAATCATCTGCCGGACATGCCGGAACCAGCTCTCAGACACACCAGAACCACGTGCCTGAGACGCCGGAAGCACCTGCCGAGCATGCCTGAGCCACCTGCTCGACTCGCCAGAAACACCTGCCGGACACGCCAAAATCACCTGCCGGGTACGCCAGAACCACCTGGCGGACACTCCGAAACCACCTGTCGCGCATGCCGGAACCACCTCTCAGACGTGCCGGAAGCACGTGCCGGACACGCCGGAATCACCTACCGGACAGACCGGATCCACCTGCCGAGCACGCCGGAGCCACCTGTCCGACTCGCTGGAACCACCTGCCGGACAGGCCAATATCAACTGCTGGCTATGCCAGAACCACCTGGGGGACGGTCCGGAATCACCTGCCAGCCATGGCGGAACCACCTCTCAGACGTACCAGAACCACCAGCCGGAGAAGCTGGAAACACGTCCTGGACAGTCTGGAACCACCTGCCGGCCAAGCCTGAACCACCTGCCAAGCACAACGGAACAACCTGCCAGACACGCCAAAATCACCTGCGTGTTATGCCAGAACCACTTGGAGGACTCTCTGGGATGACCTGCCGGGCATGCCGGAACCACCTCTCAGACGTGCCAGAACCATGTGGCGGACAGTCCGGAATCACCTGTTGGGCATGCGCAACCACCTCTGAGACGTACCAGAACCACATGCCGTGCAGGCTGGAACCACCTACCGGACAGACCGGAATCACCTTTCGGGCATGCCGGAACCACCTGTCAGATGTGCCAGAAACACGTGCCGGAGACGCCGGAAGCACCTGCCAAGCACGTTGGAACCACCTGCTCAACTCGCCTGAACCACCTGCCGGACATGCCAAAATCACCTGCCGACTATGCCAGAACCACTTGGCGAACACTCCGGAATCACTTGCCAGGCATGCAGGAACCACCTCTCAGACATGCCAGAACCCCGTGCCAATGACCCCGGAAGCACCAGCCGAGCACGCCGGAACCACCTGCTCGACTCGCCAGAACCACCTGCCGATCACGCAAAAATCGCCTGCTGGCTACGCCACAACCAGTTGGTGAACACTTTGGAATCACCTGCCAGGCTTGCTGGAACCACCTGCCAGTCATGCCAAAATCACCTGCCAACTACGCCAGAACCGCTTGGCGGACACTGCGGAAACACCTGTCGGGCCGGCTGGAACCACATCTCAGACGTGCCAGAAACGTGTTCATGCGATGATGGAACCACACCCCGAACAGACGGATACCACCTGCCAGAGCCGCCTGATCCACCTGCTGAGCACGCCGGAACCACCTGCTCGACTCACCGGTACCACCTCCCTGACACGCCAAAATCACCTGCTGGGTATGCCAGAACCACTTGGCGGACACTCCGGAATCATCTGCCGGACATGCCGGAACCAGCTCTCAGACACACCAGAACCAAGTGCCGGAGACGCCGGAAGCACCTGCCGAGCATGCCGGAGCCACCTGCTCGACTCGCCAGAAACACCTGCCGGACACGCCTAAATCACCTGCAGCGTATGCCAGAAAAACCTGGCGGACACTACGGAATCACCTGCCGCGCATGCCGGAACCACCTCTCAGACGTGCCGGAAGCACGTGCCAGACACGCCGGAAACACCTACCGGACAGACCGGAACCACCTGCCAACAACGCCGGAGCCACCTGTTCGACTCGCTGGAGCCACCTGACGGACAGGCCAATATCAACTGCTGGCTATGCCAGAACCACCTGGGGGACAGTCCGGGATCGCCTGCCAGCCATGGCGGAACCACCTCTCAGACGTACCAGAACCACCTGCCGGAGAAGCTGGAAACACGTCCTGGACAGACTGGAACCACGTGACGGCCATGCCTGAACCACCTGCCGAGCACGGCGGAACCACCTGCCGGACACGCCAAAATCACCTGCGGGCTACGCCAGAACCACTTGGACGACTCTCCGAAATGACCTGCCGGGCATGTTGGAACCACCTCTCAGACGTGCCAGAAGCACGTGGCGGACAGTCCGGAATCACCTGTTGGACATACGCAACCACCTCTGACACGTACCAGAACCACGTGCCGTGCACGCCGGAACCACCTACAGGACAGACCGGAATCAACTTTTGGGCATGCCGGAACCACCAGTCAGATGTGCCAGAAACACGTGCCGGAGACGCCGGAAGCACCTGCCGAGCACGTCGCAACCACCTGCTCAACTCGCCTGAACCACCTGCCGGACACGCCAAAATCACCTGCCCGCTACACCAGCACCACTTCGGGGACAAGCCGGAATCACATGAGGGGCATGCCGGCACAGCCTCTCAGACTGAACCTCGTGCCGGACACCACAGAACCACCTGCCGGACAGACCGGAAACACCTGCCGGACACGCCGGAACCACCGGCTCGACCCCCCGGAACGACCGCTGGACATGCAAAATCACCTGCCGGCTATGCCGGAAACACTTGGCGAACACTCCGGAATCACCTGCCGGGCATGCCGGAACCACCTCTCAGATATGCCAGAACCACGTGCCAATGAACCCGGAAGCACCTGCCGAGCACGCCGGAACCACCTGCTCGACTCGCCAGAACCACCTGCCGGACACGCAAAAATCACCTGCCGGCTACGCCACAACCAGTTGGGGAACACTTCGGAATCACCTGCCGGGCTTGCTGGAACCACCTGCCGGTCATGAAAAAATCACCTGCCAACTACGCCAGTACCACTTGGCGGACACTGTGGAAACACCTGTCGGGCCGGCCGGAACCACATCTCAGACGTGCCAGAACCATGTGCATGAGATGCTGGAACCACACCCCGAACAGACGGAAAACACCTGCCAGACCCGTCTGAACAACGTGACGAGCACGCCGGAGGCACCTGCTCGACTCGCCGGAACCACCTACCTGACATGCCCAAATCACCAGCCGGGTATGCCAGAGCCACTTGGCGGACACTCCGGAATCATCTGCCGGACATGCCGGAACCAGCTCTCAGACACACCAGAACCACATGCTGGAGACGCTGGAAGCACCTGCGGAGCATGCTGGAGCCACCTGCTCGACTCGCCAGAAACACCTGCCGGACACGCCAAAATCACCTGCCGGGTACGCCAGAACCACCTGGCAGACACTCCGAAACCACCTGTCGCGCATGCCGGAACCACCTCTCAGACGTGCCGGAAGCACGTGCCGGACACGCCGGAATCACCTACCGGACAGACCGGAACCACCTGCCGAGCACGCCGGAGACACCTGTTCGAATCGCTGGAACCACCTGCCGGACAGGCCAATATCAACTGCTGGCTATACCAGAACCACCTGGGGGACGGTCCGGAATCGCCTGCCAGCCATGGCGGAACCACCTCTCAGACGTACCAGAACCACCAGCCGGAGAAGCTGGAAACACGTCCTGGACAGTCTGGAACCACCTGCCGGCCAAGCCTGAACCACCTGCCAAGCACAACGGAACAACCTGCCAGACACGCCAAAATCACCTGCGTGTTATGCCAGAACCACTTGGAGGACTCTCTGGGATGACCTGCCGGGCATGCCGGAACCACCTCTCAGACGTGCCAGAACCATGTGGCGGACAGTCCGGAATCACCTGTTGGGCATGCGCAACCACCTCTGAGACGTACCAGAAACACATGCCGTGCCGGCTGGAACCACCTACCGAACAGACCGGAATCACCTTTCGGGCATGCCGGAACCACCTGTCAGATGTGCCAGAAACACGTGCCGGAGACGCCGGAAGCACCTGCCAAGCACGTTGGAACCGCCTGCTCAACTCGCCTGAACCACCTGCTGGACATGCCAAAATCACCTGCCGACTATGCCAGAACCACTTGGCGAACACTCCGGAATCACTTGCCGGGCATGCAGGAACCACCTGTCAGACATGCCAGAACCCCGTGCCAATGACCCCGGAAGCACCAGCCGAGCACGCCGGAACCACCTGCTCGACTCGCCAGAACCACCTGCCGATCACGCAAAAATCACCTGCCGGCTACGCCACACCCAGTTGGTGAACACTTTGGAATCACCTGCCAGGCTTGCTGGAACCACCTGCCAGTCATGCCAAAATCACCTGCCAACTACGCCAGAACCGCTTGGCGGACACTGCGGAAACACCTGTCGGGCCGGCTGGAACCACATCTCAGACGTGCCAGAAACGTGTTCATGAGATGCTGGGACCACACCCCGAACAGAC
The DNA here is from genome assembly GCF_037783145.1 of Equus przewalskii. Taxonomy (NCBI): domain Eukaryota; kingdom Metazoa; phylum Chordata; class Mammalia; order Perissodactyla; family Equidae; genus Equus; species Equus przewalskii. Next base: position 12,690 of record NW_027227397.1, on the reverse strand, counting down.
GGATACCACCTGCCAGAACCGCCTGAACCACCTGCTGAGCACGCCGGAACCAACTGCTCGACTCACCGGTACCACCTCCATGACACGCCAAAATCACCTGCTGGGTATGCCAGAACCACTTGGCGGACACTCCGGAATCATCTGCCGGACATGCCGGAGCCAGCTCTCAGACACACCAGAACCAAGTGCCGGAGAAGCCGGAAGCACCTGCCGAGCATGCCGGAGCCACCTGCTCGACTCGCCTGAACCACCTGCCGGACACGCCAAAATCACCTGCCCGCTACACCAGCACCACTTCGGGGACAAGCCGGAATCACGTGAGGGGCATGCCGGCACAGCCTCTCAGACTGAACCTCGTGCCGGACACCACAGAACCACCTGCCGGACAGACCGGAACCACCTGCCGGACACGACGCAACCACCGGCTCGACCCGCCGGAACGACCGATGGACATGCAAAATCACCTGCCGGCTACGCCGGAAACACTTGGCGAACACTCCACAATCACCTGCCGGGCATGCCGGAACCACCTCTCAGATATGCCAGAACCACGTGCCAATGACCCCGGAAGCACCTGCCGAGCACGCCGGAAACACCTGCTCGACTCGCCAGAACCACCTGCCGGACACGCAAAAATCACCTGCCGGCTACGCCACAACCAGTTGGGGAACACTTCGGAATCACCTGCCGGGCTTGCTGGAACCACCTGCCGGTCATGCCAAAATCACCTGCCCGCTACACCAGCACCACTTCGGGGACAAGCCGGAATCACGTGAGGGGCATGCCGGCACAGCCTCTCAGACTGAACCTCGTGCCGGACACCACAGAACCACCTGCCGGACAGACCGGAACCACCTGCCGGACACGCCGGAACCACCGGCTCGACCCGCCGGAACGACCGCTGGACATGCAAAATCACCTGCCGGCTACGCCGGAAACACTTGGCGAACACTCCGGAATCACCTGCCGGGCATGCCGGAACCACCTCTCAGACGTACCAGAACCACCTGCCGGAGAAGCTGGAAACACGTCCTGGACACTCTGGAACCACCTGCCGGCCAAGCCTGAACCACCTGCCAAGCACAACGGAACAACCAGCCAGACACGCCAAAATCACCTGCGTGTTATGCCAGAACCACTTGGAGGACTCTCTGGGATTACCTGCCGGGCATGCCGGAACCACCTCTCAGACGTGCCAGAACCATGTGGCGGACAGTCCGGAATCACCTGTTGGGCATGCGCAACCACCTCTGAGACGTACCAGAACCACATGCCGTGCAGGCTGGAACCACCTACCGGACAGACCGGAATCACCTTTCGGGCATGCCGGAACCACCTGTCAGATGTGCCAGAAACACGTGCCGGAGACGCCGGAAGCACCTGCCAAGCACGTTGGAACCATCTGCTCAACTCGCCTGAACCACCTGCCGGACATGCCAAAATCACCTGCCGACTATGCCAGAACCACTTGGCGAACACTCCGGAATCACTTGCCGGGCATGCAGGAACCACCTCTCAGACATGCCAGAACCCCGTGCCAATGACCCCGGAAGCACCAGCCGAGCACGCCGGAACCACCTGCTCGACTCGCCAGAACCACCTGCCAATCACGCAAAAATCACCTGCCGGCTACGCCACAACCAGTTGGGGAACACTTTGGAATCACCTGCCAGGCTTGCTGGAACCACCTGCCAGTCATGCCAAAATCACCTGCCAACTACGCCAGAACCGCTTGGCGGACACTGCGGAAACACCTGTCGGGCCGGCTGGAACCACATCTCAGACGTGCCAGAAACGTGTTCATGAGATGCTGGAACCACACCCCGAACAGACGGATAACACCTGCCAGAACCGCCTGAACCACCTGCTGAGCACGCCGGAACCACCTGCTCGACTCACCGGTACCACCTCCCTGAAACGCCAAAATCACCTGCTGGGTATGCCAGAACCACTTGGTGGACACTCCGGAATCATCTGCCGGACATGCCGGAACCAGCTCTCAGACACACCAGAACCAAGTGCCGGAGACGCCGGAAGCACCTGCCGAGCATGCCGGAGCCACCTGCTCGACTCGCCAGAAACACCTGCCGGACACGCCAAAATCACCTGCCGGGTACGCAAGAACCACCTGGCGGACACTACGGAATCACCTGCCGCGCATGCCGGAACCACCTCTCAGACGTGCCGGAAGCACGTGCCAGACACGCCGGAAACACCTACCGGACAGACCAGAACCACCTGCCAAGAACGCCGGAACCACCTGTTCGACTCGCTGGAACCACCTGCCGGACAGGCCAATATCAACTGCTGGCTATGCCAGAACCACCTGGGGGACAGTCCGGGATCGCCTGCCAGCCATGTCGGAACCACCTCTCAGACGTACCAGAACCACCTGCCGGAGAAGCTGGAAACACGTCCTGGCAGACTGGAACCACGTGACGGCCATGCCTGAACCACCTGCCGAGCACGGCGGAACCACCTGCCGGACACGCCAAAATCACCTGCGGGCTACGCCAGAACCACTTGGACGACTCTACGAAATGACCTGCCGGGCATGTTGGAACCACCTCTCAGACGTGCCAGAAGCACGTGGCGGACAGTCCGGAATAACCTGTTGGGCATACGCAACCACCTCTGACACGTACCAGAACCACGTGCCGTGCACGCCGGAACCACCTACCGGACAGACCGGAATCACCTTTCGGGCATGCCGGAACCACCTGTCAGATGTGCCAGAAACACGTGCCGGAGACGCCGGAAGCACCTGCCAAGCACGTTGGAACCGCCTGCTCAACTCGCCTGAACCACCTGCCGGACACGCCAAAATCACCTGCCCGCTACACCAGCACCACTTCGGGGACAAGCCGGAATCACGTGAGGGGCATGCCGGCACAGCCTCTCAGACTGAACCTCGTGCCGGACACCACAGAACCACTAGCCGGACAGACCGGAACCACCTGCCGGCCACGCCGGAACCACGAGCTCGACCCGCCGGAACGACCGCTGGACATGCAAAATCACCTGCCGGCTACGCCGGAAACACTTGGCGAACACTCCGGAATCACCTGCCGGGCATGCCGGAACCACCTCTCATGTATGCCAGAACCACGTGCCAATGACCCCGGAAGCACCTGCCGAGCACGCCGGAAACACCTGCTCGACTCGCCAGAACCACCTGCCGGACACGCAAAAATCACCTGCCGGCTACGCCACAACCAGTTGGGGAACACTTCGGAATCACCTGCCGGGCTTGCTGGAACCACCTGCCGGTCATGCCAAAATCACCTGCCAACTACGCCAGGACCACTTGGCGGACACTGTGGAAACACCTGTCGGGCCGGCCGGAACCACATCTCAGACGTGCCAGAACCATGTGCATGAGATGCTGGAACCACACCCCGAACAGACGGAAAACACCTGCCAGACCCGTCTGAACAACCTGCCGAGCACGCCAAGCCACCTGCTCGACTCGCCGGAACCACCTACCTGACATGCCCAAATCACCAGCCGGGTATGCCAGAACCACTTGGCGGACACTCCGGAATCATCTGCCGGACATGCCGGAACCAGCTCTCAGACACACCAGAACCACGTGCCTGAGACGCCGGAAGCACCTGCCGAGCATGCCTGAGCCACCTGCTCGACTCGCCAGAAACACCTGCCGGACACGCCAAAATCACCTGCCGGGTACGCCAGAACCACCTGGCGGACACTCCGAAACCACCTGTCGCGCATGCCGGAACCACCTCTCAGACGTGCCGGAAGCACGTACCGGACACGCCGGAATCACCTACCGGACAGACCGGATCCACCTGCCGAGCACGCCGGAGCCACCTGTCCGACTCGCTGGAACCACCTGCCGGACAGGCCAATATCAACTGCTGGCTATGCCAGAACCACCTGGGGGACTGTCCAGAATCACCTGCCAGCCATGGCGGAACCACCTCTCAGACGTACCAGAACCACCAGCCGGAGAAGCTGGAAACACGTCCTGGACAGTCTGGAACCACCTGCCGGCCAAGCCTGAACCACCTGCCAAGCACAACGGAACAACCTGCCAGACACGCCAAAATCACCTGCGTGTTATGCCAGAACCACTTGGAGGACTCTCTGGGATGACCTGCCGGGCATGCCGGAACCACCTCTCAGACGTGCCAGAACCATGTGGCGGACAGTCCGGAATCACCTGTTGGGCATGCGCAACCACCTCTGAGACGTACCAGAACCACATGCCGTGCAGGCTGGAACCACCTACCGGACAGACCGGAATCACCTTTCGGGCATGCCGGAACCACCTGTCAGATGTGCCAGAAACACGTGCCGGAGACGCCGGAAGCACCTGCCAAGCACGTTGGAACCACCTGCTCAACTCGCCTGAACCACCTGCCGGACATGCCAAAATCACCTGCCGACTATGCCAGAACCACTTGGCGAACACTCCGGAATCACTTGCCGGGCATGCAGGAACCACCTCTCAGACATGCCAGAACCCCGTGCCAATGACCCCGGAAGCACCAGCCGAGCACGCCGGAACCACCTGCTCGACTCGCCAGAACCACCTGCCGGACACGCAAAAATCACCTGCCGGCTACGCCACAACCAGTTGGGGAACACTTCGGAATCCCCTGCCGGGCTTGCTGGAACCACCTGCCGGTCATGCCAAAATCACCTGCCAACTACGCCAGTACCACTTGGCGGACACTGTGGAAACACCTGTCGGGCCGGCCGGAACCACATCTCAGACGTGCCAGAACCATGTGCATGAGATGCTGGAACCACACCCCGAACAGACGGAAAACACCTGCCAGACCCGTCTGAACAACGTGCTGAGCACGCCGGAGCCACCTGCTCGACTCGCCGGAACCACCTACCTGACATGCCCAAATCACCAGCTGGGTATGCCAGAACCACTTGGCGGACACTCCGGAATCATCTGCCGGACATGCCGGAACCAGCTCTCAGACACACCAGAACCACGTGCCGGAGACGCCGGAAGCACCTGCCGAGCATGCCGGAGCCACCTGCTCGACTCGCCAGAAACACCTGCCGGACACGCCAAAATCACCTGCCGGGTACGCTAGAACCACCTGGCGGACACTCCGAAACCACCTGTCGCGCATGCCGGAACCACCTCTCAGACGTGCTGGAAGCACGTGCCGGACACGCCGGAATCACCTGCCAAGCACGTTGGAACCACCTGCTCAACTCGCCTGAACCACCTGCCGGACATGCCAAAATCACCTGCCGACTATGCCAGAACCACTTGGCGAACACTCCGGAATCACTTGCCGGGCATGCAGGAACCACCTCTCAGACATGCCAGAACCCCGTGCCAATGACCCCGGAAGCACCAGCCGAGCACGCCGGAACCACCTGCTCGACTCGCCAGAACCACCTGCCGATCACGCAAAAATCACCTGCCGGCTACGCCACAACCAGTTGGGGAACACTTTGGAATCACCTGCCAGGCTTGCTGGAACCACCTGCCAGTCATGCCAAAATCACCTGCCAACTACGCCAGAACCGCTTGGCGGACACTGCGGAAACACCTGTCGGGCCGGCTGGAACCACATCTCAGACGTGCCAGAAACGTGTTCATGAGATGCTGGGACCACACCCCGAACAGACGGATACCACCTCCCAGAACCGCCTGAAACACCTGCTGAGCACGCCGGAACCACCTGCTCGACTCACCGGTACCACCTCCCTGACACGCCAAAATCACCTGCTGGGTATGCCAGAACCACTTGGCGGACACTCCAAAATCATCTGCCGGACATGCCGGAACCAGCTCTCAGACACACCAGAACCAAGTGCCGGAGACGCCGGAAGCACCTGCCGAGCATGCCGGAGCCACCTGCTCGACTCGCCAGAAACACCTGCCGGACACGCCAAAATCACCTGCCGGGTACGCCAGAACCACCTGGCGGACACTCCAAAACCACCTGTCGCGCATGCCGGAACCACCTCTCAGACGTGCCGGAAGCACGTGCCGGACACGCCGGAATCACCTACCGGACAGACCGGAACCACCTGCCGAGCACGCCGGAGCCACCTGTTCGACTCGCTGGAACCACCTGCCGGACAGGCCAATATCAACTGCTGGCTATACCAGAACCACCTGGGGGACGGTCCGGAATCGCCTGCCAGCCATGGCGGAACCACCTCTCAGACGTACCAGAACCACCAGCCGGAGAAGCTGGAAACACGTCCTGGACAGTCTGGAACCACCTGCCGGCCAAGCCTGAACCACCTGCCAAGCACAACGGAACAACCTGCCAGACACGCCAAAATCACCAGCGTGTTATGCCAGAACCACTTGGAGGACTCTCTGGGATGACCTGCCGGGCATGCCGGAACCACCTCTCAGACGTGCCAGAACCATGTGGCGGACAGTCCGGAATCACCTGTTGGGCATGCGCAACCACCTCTGAGACGTACCAGAAACACATGCCGTGCCGGCTGGAACCACCTACCGGACAGACCGGAATCACCTTTCGGGCATGCCGGAACCACCTGTCAGATGTGCCAGAAACACGTGCCGGAGACGCCGGAAGCACCTGCCAAGCACGTTGGAACCGCCTGCTCAACTCGCCTGAACCACCTGCCGGACATGCCAAAATCACCTGCCGACTATGCCAGAACCACTTGGCGAACACTCCGGAATCACTTGCCGGGCATGCAGGAACCACCTCTCAGACATGCCAGAACCCATGCCAATGACCCCGGAAGCACCAGCCGAGCACGCCGGAACCACCTGCTCGACTCGCCAGAACCACCTGCCGATCACGCAAAAATCACCTGCCGGCTACGCCACAACCAGTTGGGGAACACTTTGGAATCACCTGCCAGGCTTGCTGGAACCACCTGCCAGTCATGCCAAAATCACCTGCCAACTACGCCAGAACCGCTTGGCGGACACTGCGGAAACACCTGTCGGGCCGGCTGGAACCACATCTCAGACGTGCCAGAAACGTGTTCATGAGATGCTGGAACCACACCCCGAACAGACGGATACCACCTGCCAGAACCGCCTGAACTACCTGCTGAGCACGCCGGAACCACCTGCTCGACTCACCGGTACCACCTCCCTGACACGCCAAAATCACCTGCTGGGTATGCCAGAACCACTTGGCGGACACTCCGGAATCATCTGCCGGACATGCCGGAACCAGCTCTCAGACACACCAGAACCAAGTGCCGGAGACGCCGGAAGCACCTGCCGAGCATGCCGGAGCCACCTGCTCGACTCGCCAGAAACACCTGCCGGACACGCCAAAATCACCTGCCGGGTACGCCAGAACCACCTGGCGGACACTACGGGATCACCTGCCGCGCATGCCGGAACCACCTCTCAAACATGCCGGAAGCACGTGCCGGACACGCCGGAAACACCTACCGGACAGACCGGAACCACCTGCCAAGAACGCCGGAGCCACCTGTTCGACTCGCTGGAGCCACCTGCCGGACAGGCCAATATCAACTGCTGGCTATGCCAGAACCAACTGGGGGACAGTCCGCGATCGCCTGCCAGCCATGGCGGAACCACCTCTCAGACGTACCAGAACCACCTGCCGGAGAAGCTGGAAACACGTCCTGGACAGACTGGAACCACGTGACGGCCATGCCTGAACCACCTGCCGAGCACGGCGGAACCACCTGCCGCACACACCAAAATCACCTGCGGGCTACGCCAAAACCACTTGGACGACTCTCCGAAATGACCTGCCGGGCATGTTGGAACCACCTCTCAGACGTGCCAGAAGCACGTGGCGGACAGTCCGGAATCACCTGTTGGACATACGCAACCACCTCTGACACGTACCAGAACCACGTGCCGTGCACGCCGGAACCACCTACAGGACAGACCGGAATCAACTTTTGGGCATGCCGGAACCACCAGTCAGATGTGCCAGAAACACGTGCCGGAGACGCCGGAAGCACCTGCCGAGCACGTCGCAAGCACCTGCTCAACTCGCCTGACCCACCTGCCGGACACGCCAAAATCACCTGCCCGCTACACCAGCACCACTTCGGGGACAAGCCGGAATCACGTGAGGGGCATGCCGGCACAGCCTCTCAGACTGAACCTCGTGCCGGACACCACAGAACCACCTGCCGGACAGACCGGAACCACCTGCCGGACACGCCGGAACCACCGGCTCGACCCCCCGGAACGACCGCTGGACATGCAAAATCACCTGCCGGCTACGCCGGAAACACTTGGCGAACACTCCGGAATCACCTGCCGGGCATGCCGGAACCACCTCTCAGATATGCCAGAACCACGTGCCAATGACCCCGGAAGCACCTGCCGAGCACGCCGGAACCACCTGCTCGACTCGCCAGAACCACCTGCCGGACACGCAAAAATCACCTGCCGGCTACGCCACAACCAGTTGGGGAACACTTCGGAATCACCTGACGGGCTTGCTGGAACCACCTGCCGGTCATGCCAAAATCACCTGCCAACTACGCCAGTACCACTTGGCGGACACTGTGGAAACACCTGTCGGGCCAGCCGGAACCACATCTCAGACGTGCCAGAACCATGTGCATGAGATGCTGGAACCACACCCCGAACAGACGGAAAACACCTGCCAGACCCGTCTGAACAACCTGCCGAGCACGCCGGAGCCACCTGCTCGACTCGCCGGAACCACCTACCTGACATGCCCAAATCACCAGCCGGGTATGCCAGAACCACTTGGCGGACACTCCGGAATCATCTGCCGGACATGCCGGAACCAGCTCTCAGACACACCAGAACCACGTGCCTGAGACGCCGGAAGCACCTGCCGAGCATGCCTGAGCCACCTGCTCGACTCGCCAGAAACACCTGCCGGACACGCCAAAATCACCTGCCGGGTACGCCAGAACCACCTGGCGGACACTCCGAAACCACCTGTCGCGCATGCCGGAACCACCTCTCAGACGTGCCGGAAGCACGTACCGGACACGCCGGAATCACCTACCGGACAGACCGGATCCACCTGCCGAGCACGCCGGAGCCACCTGTCCGACTCGCTGGAACCACCTGCCGGACAGGCCAATATCAACTGCTGGCTATGCCAGAACCACCTGGGGGACGGTCCAGAATCACCTGCCAGCCATGGCGGAACCACCTCTCAGACGTACCAGAACCACCAGCCGGAGAAGCTGGAAACACGTCCTGGACAGTCTGGAACCACCTGCCGGCCAAGCCTGAACCACCTGCCAAGCACAACGGAACAACCTGCCAGACACGCCAAAATCACCTGCGTGTTATGCCAGAACCACTTGGAGGACTCTCTGGGATGACCTGCCGGGCATGCCGGAACCACCTCTCAGACGTGCCAGAACCATGTGGCGGACAGTCCGGAATCACCTGTTGGGCATGCGCAACCACCTCTGAGACGTACCAGAACCACATGCCGTGCAGGCTGGAACCACCTACCGGACAGACCGGAATCACCTTTCGGGCATGCCGGAACCACCTGTCAGATGTGCCAGAAACACGTGCCGGAGACGCCGGAAGCACCTGCCAAGCACGTTGGAACCACCTGCTCAACTCGCCTGAATCACCTGCCGGACATGCCAAAATCACCTGCCGACTATGCCAGAACCACTTGGCGAACACTCCGGAATCACTTGCCGGGCATGCAGGAACCACCTCTCAGACATGCCAGAACCCCGTGCCAATGACCCCGGAAGCACCAGCCGAGCACGCCGGAACCACCTGCTCGACTCGCCAGAACCACCTGCCGGACACGCAAAAATCACCTGCCGGCTACGCCACAACCAGTTGGGGAACACTTCGGAATCCCCTGCCGGGCTTGCTGGAACCACCTGCCGGTCATGCCAAAATCACCTGCCAACTACGCCAGTACCACTTGGCGGACACTGTGGAAACACCTGTCGGGCCGGCCGGAACCACATCTCAGACGTGCCAGAACCATGTGCATGAGATGCTGGAACCACACCCCGAACAGACGGAAAACACCTGCCAGACCCGTCTGAACAACGTGCTGAGCACGCCGGAGCCACCTGCTCGACTCGCCGGAACCACCTACCTGACATGCCCAAATCACCAGCTGGGTATGCCAGAACCACTTGGCGGACACTCCGGAATCATCTGCCGGACATGCCGGAACCAGCTCTCAGACACACCAGAACCACGTGCCGGAGACGCCGGAAGCACCTGCCGAGCATGCCGGAGCCACCTGCTCGACTCGCCAGAAACACCTGCCGGACACGCCAAAATCACCTGCCGGGTACGCTAGAACCACCTGGCGGACACTCCGAAACCACCTGTCGCGCATGCCGGAACCACCTCTCAGACGTGCTGGAAGCACGTGCCGGACACGCCGGAATCACCTGCCAAGCACGTTGGAACCACCTGCTCAACTCGCCTGAACCACCTGCCGGACATGCCAAAATCACCTGCCGACTATGCCAGAACCACTTGGCGAACACTCCGGAATCACTTGCCGGGCATGCAGGAACCACCTCTCAGACATGCCAGAACCCCGTGCCAATGACCCCGGAAGCACCAGCCGAGCACGCAGGAACCACCTGCTCGACTCGCCAGAACCACCTGCCGATCACGCAAAAATCACCTGCCGGCTACGCCACAACCAGTTGGGGAACACTTTGGAATCACCTGCCAGGCTTGCTGGAACCACCTGCCAGTCATGCCAAAATCACCTGCCAACTACGCCAGAACCGCTTGGCGGACACTGCGGAAACACCTGTCGGGCCGGCTGGAACCACATCTCAGACGTGCCAGAAACGTGTTCATGAGATGCTGGGACCACACCCCGAACAGACGGATACCACCTCCCAGAACCGCCTGAAACACCTGCTGAGCACGCCGGAACCACCTGCTCGACTCACCGGTACCACCTCCCTGACACGCCAAAATCACCTGCTGGGTATGCCAGAACCACTTGGCGGACACTCCAAAATCATCTGCCGGACATGCCGGAACCAGCTCTCAGACACACCAGAACCAAGTGCCGGAGACGCCGGAAGCACCTGCCGAGCATGCCGGAGCCACCTGCTCGACTCGCCAGAAACACCTGCCGGACACGCCAAAATCACCTGCCAGGTACGCCAGAACCACCTGGCGGACACTCCGAAACCACCTGTCGCGCATGCCGGAACCACCTCTCAGACGTGCCGGAAGCACGTGCCGGACACGCCGGAATCACCTACCGGACAGACCGGAACCACCTGCCGAGCACGCCGGAGCCACCTGTTCGACTCGCTGGAACCACCTGCCGGACAGGCCAATATCAACTGCTGGCTATACCAGAACCACCTGGGGACGGTCCGGAATCGCCTGCCAGCCATGGCGGAACCACCTCTCAGACGTACCAGAACCACCAGCCGGAGAAGCTGGAAACACGTCCTGGACAGTCTGGAACCACCTGCCGGCCAAGCCTGAACCACCTGCCAAGCACAACGGAACAACCTGCCAGACACGCCAAAATCACCAGCGTGTTATGCCAGAACCACTTGGAGGACTCTCTGGGATGACCTGCCGGGCATGCCGGAACCACCTCTCAGACGTGCCAGAACCATGTGGCGGACAGTCCGGAATCACCTGTTGGGCATGCGCAACCACCTCTGAGACGTACCAGAAACACATGCCGTGCCGGCTGGAACCACCTACCGGACAGACCGGAATCACCTTTCGGGCATGCCGGAACCACCTGTCAGATGTGCCAGAAACACGTGCCGGAGACGCCGGAAGCACCTGCCAAGCACGTTGGAACCGCCTGCTCAACTCGCCTGAACCACCTGCCGGACATGCCAAAATCACCTGCCGACTATGCCAGAACCACTTGGCGAACACTCCGGAATCACTTGCCGGGCATGCAGGAACCACCTCTCAGACATGCCAGAACCCATGCCAATGACCCCGGAAGCACCAGCCGAGCACGCCGGAACCACCTGCTCGACTCGCCAGAACCACCTGCCGATCACGCAAAAATCACCTGCCGGCTACGCCACAACCAGTTGGGGAACACTTTGGAATCACCTGCCAGGCTTGCTGGAACCACCTGCCAGTCATGCCAAAATCACCTGCCAACTACGCCAGAACCGCTTGGCGGACACTGCGGAAACACCTGTCGGGCCGGCTGGAACCACATCTCAGACGTGCCAGAAACGTGTTCATGAGATGCTGGAACCACACCCCGAACAGACGGATACCACCTGCCAGAACCGCCTGAACTACCTGCTGAGCACGCCGGAACCACCTGCTCGACTCACCGGTACCACCTCCCTGACACGCCAAAATCACCTGCTGGGTATGCCAGAACCACTTGGCGGACACTCCGGAATCATCTGCCGGACATGCCGGAACCAGCTCTCAGACACACCAGAACCAAGTGCCGGAGACGCCGGAAGCACCTGCCGAGCATGCCGGAGCCACCTGCTCGACTCGCCAGAAACACCTGCCGGACACGCCAAAATCACCTGCCGGGTACGCCAGAACCACCTGGCGGACACTACGGGATCACCTGCCGCGCATGCCGGAACCACCTCTCAAACATGCCGGAAGCACGTGCCGGACACGCCGGAAACACCTACCGGACAGACCGGAACCACCTGCCAAGAACGCCGGAGCCACCTGTTCGACTCGCTGGAGCCACCTGCCGGACAGGCCAATATCAACTGCTGGCTATGCCAGAACCAACTGGG